>NC_069507.1:13901770-14069270 GCF_027579735.1 Bombina bombina
GATAGGATATTAATATTAACAACACACGGTGCAAAAATAATAACATTAGACTTGAAAAAGTATTAGTATTGGAGCACTGCTACGTGAATTAACTGACTTGTGTTAAAGACGGAATACATCCTAAGGCAGCCTATGTTAAACTTAAAAAGTCACATCATTTGAATTTGTCAATATCTAATATGGCTGTACAAAACATAGAGAAGATGAAAATGGAAATTGCATACACACAACCTGGCAACAAGGAGAGGGTACTAGAAAACCTAAAAAAAACCTTGTAGCTATTGTGCCTATTGATAATTGCAGTGATAGACATTCTTATATCTTAAATTCATACTGAAAAATGGTCAGATAAGATTAATTAATTTAACACTACTACTATCTTTCCTTCATATATAAATTAATTTATTTATATCGATCAATGCAAAACGTGATGCTAAATTATTAATTATATGAAGTAGTGTGTTTTTTTATTATTATTTATTCTCCCATCATTACTGTGTCATTTAACTTAGCATATCCTATTAATACTGTGTAAAAACGGTTTACTTATGGGTGTGAAAGAACTATTCATTTTCACGCCGCCAGAAGTTAATTATATCACCATCACATATTAAGCCATTTGGCCTTCTGGTATTCAGTTGGAAAATCCAGAACGCTTCTTGATATAGAAGTTTACTGTAGTGTCCCCCCTCTCTCTGGGGTTCTAATCTGTTTCAATGATCTGCCAAGTGAAACTATTTACAATTTTCCATGAGTATTGATGAAATGTCTCGCTAGATCAGATACCTCTGCACCATTTTCAATATTGTTTTAGGTGTTCCCTTATACGTGTACGCACTCTCTGGTAGAACAACCTACATACTGTTTATTACTAGTGATGTCGCAAACTGAAAAATTTCGCGCCGAACCGCCATTGACTTCAATAGGCAGGCGAACTTTTAAACCCACAAGGGACTCCTTTCTGGCCACAATAGTGATGGAAAAGTTGTTTCAAGGGTGCTAACCCACTGGACTGTGGCATGCTGAGGGGGATCCGATGTCAAAACTCCCATGGGAAAATTCATAGTTGATGCAGGAGTCTGCTTTTAACCCATAAGGGCCTAAATCACCTAACATTAATAAATTGTTTGCAATAACGTGCTTTAAAACATCAGTTATTGATGTCGTATCGATCAGGGTAGTGTAAGGGTTACGCCCCGTTCACAGTGACAGACCCAAACTCCAAGTGTAACGCACCGCAAACAACCGCAAACAGTCCAATTTGCACAACCACGAGATAGGATAAATTTGATAGATACATAGATTACATAGCTCAATAGATGCAATATACATATGATCGATACAAATTACATAGATCAATAGATGCAATATACATTTGGATAGATACGAATTACATAGATCAATAGTTGCAATATCCATTTGATAGATATGAATGTTATCGATCAAAAGATGCAATATACATTTGATAGATACGAATTACATAGATCAATAGATGCAATATCCATTTGATAGATATGAATGTTATCGTATCAAAAGATGCAATATACATTTGATAGGATCGAATATACATCGATCAAAAGATTGCAATATACATTTTATAGATGCGAATTACATCGATCAATAGATGCCAATATACATTTGATAGATACGAGTGATAGATAGATTTGATAGATAAATAGATAGATTTGAAAGATATATAATTTCCTTACAGAGTATAACAATAAGACATGCGGTCTGGGACCCGTGGGTGTGTTAAGTACTACTATTCTTAGCAGTTTACTACTACCTGTTACTCTTCCTATCGGGGGAGGTCTATATGGCCTGCATTTTTGGAACAGGGAGATGGAAGAAGATGATTGGTCTGTCCTCCTACTTCAGATTTGTCAAAAACACAAGTGGCCTGTGTCAAAACAGTCCGGCCACGAGATAGATAGATTTGATAGATATACATAGATTGATAGTTAGATAGAATCGATAGAAGATAAATAGATAGATTGATAGATATATAATTACCCTGAAAAAGTATAAATAATAAAACATGCGGTCTGGGACCCATGGTAACTAGGTTGTGTTAAGTAGTACTATTCTTAGCACTTTAATCCCTGTAACTCCCCCTATCGGGGGGAGGTCTATATGGCCTGCATGATTACCCTGACAAAATATAACAACAAGACATGCGGTCTGGGACCCATGGTAACTAGGTTGTGTTAAGTAGTACTTTTCTTAGCAGTTTAATCCCTTTTACTCCCCCTTTCGGTGGAGGTCTATATGGGCCTGCATGATTACCCCTGACAAAGTATAACAACAAAACATGCGGTCTGGGACCCATGACAACTAGGTTGTGTTAAGGTAGTACTATTCTTAGCACTTTAATCCCTGTTACTCCCCCTATCTTGGGGAGGTCTATATGGCCTGCATGATTACCCTAACAAAGTATAACAACAAGACACGCGGTCTGGGACCCATGGTAACTAGGTTGTGTTAAGTAGTACTGTTCTTAGCAGTTTAATCCCTCTTACTCCCCCTATCGGGGAGGTCTATACTATATGGCCTGCATGATTACCCTGACAAAGTATAACAACAAGACACACTGTCTGGGACCCATGGTAACTAGGTTGTGTTAAGTAGTACTGTTTCTTAGCAGTTTAATCCCTCTTACTCCCCCTATCCGGGGAGGTCTATATGGCCTGCATGATTACCCTGACAAAGTATAACAACAAAACATGCTGGTCTGGGACCCATGACAACTAGGTTGTGTTAAGTAGTACTATTCTTAGCACTTTAATCCCTGTTACTCCCCCTATCGGGGGAGGTCTATATGGCCTGCATGATTACCCTGACAAAGTATAACAACAAGACACTCGGTCTGGGACCCATGGTAACTAGGTTGTGTTAAGTAGTACTATTCTTAGCACTTTAATCCCTGTTACTCCCCCTATCAAGGGAGGGTCTATATGGCCTGCATGATTACCCTGACAAAGTATAACATCAAAAACATGCGGTCTGGTACCCATGGTAACTAGGTTGTGTTAAGTAGTACTATTCTTAGCACTTTATATCCCTGTTACTCCCCCTATCGGGGGAGGTCTATATGGCCTGCATGATTACCCTGACAAAGTATAACAACAAGACACACTGTCTGGACCCATGGTAACTAAGTTGTGTTAAGTAGTACTGTTCTTAGCAGTTTAAATCCCTCTTACTCCCCCTATCCGGGGAGGTCTATATGGCCTGCATGATTACCCTGACAAAGTATAACAACAAAACATGCGGTGTGGGACCCATGGTAACTAGGTTGTGTTTAAGTAGTACTATTCTTAGCACTTTAATCCCTGTTACTATCCCCCTATCGGGGGAGGTCTATATGGCCTGCATGATTACCCTGACAAAGTATAACAACAAGACACACTGTCTGGGACCCCTTGGTAACTAGGTTGTGTTAAGTAGTACTTTTCTTAGCAGTTTGATCCCTGTTACTCCCCCTATCCGGGGAGGTCTATATGGCCTGCATGATTACCCTGACAAAGTATAACAACAAAACATGCGGTCTGGGACCCATGGTAACTAGGTTGTTTTAAGTAGTACTATTCTTAGCACTTTCATTCCTTGTAACTCCCCCTATCGGGGGAGGTCTATATGGCCTGCATGATTACCCTGACAAAGTATAACAACCAAACATGTGGTCTGGGACCCATGGTGGTACTGGTATAACTAGGTTTTCTTAAGTAGTACTATTCTTAGCAGTTTAATCCCTGTGATTGGTCTGTCCTCCTACTTCAAATTTGTCAAAAACACAAGTGGCTGTCTCAAAACAGTCAGGACACAAGATAGATAGATAGATAGATAGGATAGATAGATATACATAGATTGATAGTTAGATAGAATCGATAGAAGATAAATAGATAGATTTGTTAGATATATAATTACCCTGACAAAGTATAATAATTAACATGCGGTCTGGGACCCATGGTAACTAGGTTGTGTTAAGTAATACTATTCTTAGCACTTAATCCCTGTTCCTCCCCCGATAGGGGGAGGTCTATATGGCCTGCTTGATTATCCTGACAAAATATAACAACAAGACATGCGGTCTTGGACTGGGACCCATGGCTAACTCGGTTGTGTAAAGTAGTACTATTCTTAGCACTTTCATCCCTGTTACTTCCAGACCTCTCGGGGGAGGTCTACATGGGCCATCGTGATTAGCCTAACAAAGTACAACAATAAAACCTGCGCTCTTGGAACCATGTTAAGTAGGTTTATTTCAGTAGTACTGTTCTTATTAGTTTAATACCTGTTACAACCCCTAATGGTGGGAGGTCTATATGGCCTGCATGATTAGCCGGACAAAACAAAACAACAAGACATGCGGTCTTGGACTGGGACCCATGGCTAACTAGGTTGTGTAAAGTAGTTCTATTGTTAGCACTTTCATCCCTGTTACTCCCACCTCTCGGGGGAGGTCTACATGGCCATCATGATTAGCCTAACAAAGTACAACAATAAAACCTGCGCTCTTGGAACCATGTTAAGTAGGTTTATTTCAGTAGTACTGTTCTTATTAGTTTAATACCTGTTACAACCCCTAATGGTGGGAGGTCTATATGGCCTGCATGATTAGCCGGACAAACAAAACAACAAGACATGCGGTCTTGGACTGGGACCCATGGCTAACTATGTTGTGTAAAGTAGTACTATTCTTAGCACTTTCATCCCTGTTACTTCCAGACCTCTCGGGGGAAGTCTACATGGCCATCATGATTAGCCTAACAAAGTACAACAATAAAACCTGCGCTCTTGGAACCATGTTAAGTAGGTTTATTTCAGTAGTACTGTTCTTATTAGTTTAATACCTGTTACAACCCCTAATGGTGGGAGGTCTATATGGCCTGCATGATTAGCCGGACCAAACAAAACAACAAGACATGTGGTCTTGGACTGGGACCCATGGCTAACTAGGTTGTGTAAAGTAGTACTATTCTTAGCACTTTCATCCCTGTTACTCCCCCTATCGGGGGAGGTCTATATGGCCTGCATGATTATCCTCACCAAAATATAACAACAAGACGTGCAGTCAGGGAACCATGGTAAGGTTACTTCCTTTTGCACAATCAAGTATACCAGTTGCAGACAGAGGTTCTGACCCTGCATTATGGCTGCACCTCTCCCTAAAAGAGGCATCTGTTACAGAGTCTGTGGGCCTGTATGCAAAGAGCTGGCCTGCCTAAAAGGAGCAGCAAGGCAGTACAGGTCGTTCTCCTTCAGCCATTTTATACGATGGCCAACGACCCTCAACAGGCACAACAGCATGAAACACCACATATGCCATCCTTTTGTACAATAGAGTACAGGTATGGCATTGATTTGAAGAACCCGGAGATAATTTAGAGGAACCGGGAATATTGAACAAAAAACGTGCTTGGACACCCAGTACAGGTCGTTCTCCTTCCGCCTTTGTAGACGAGGGTCCAGGACCCTCCACAGACACAACAGCAGGAAACACCACCTATGCCATCCTTTTAAACAATAGATTACAGGTATGGCATTGATTTTAGGAACCCGGAGATAATTTTTAGTAACCGTGAAATTTAAAAAAAAAAAACATGATTGGACACCTAGTACACTTCGTTCTCCTTCAGCCTTTTTATACGAGGGTCCCGGACCCTCAACAGAAACAACAGCAGGAAACACCACATATGCCATCCTTTTGAACAATCCAGTACAGGTATGGCATCCATTTTAGGAACCCGGAAATAATTTTTTAGGAACCGGGAGATGGAAAAAGATGCTTGGACAACCAGTACACTTCGTTCTCCTTCAGCCTTTTTAGACAAGGGTCCAGGACCCTCAACAGAAACAACAGCGGGAAACACCACCTATGCCATCCTTTTGAACAATAGAGTACAGGTATGGCATCGATTTTAGAAACCCGGAGATAATTTTTAGGAACCGGGAAATTGAACAAAAAAATGATTGGACACCCAGTACACGTCGTTCTCCTTCAGCCTTTTTATAAGAGGGTCCAGGACCCTCAACAGAAACAACAGCAGGAAAGAGGACATATGCCATCCTTTTAAACAATAGAGTACAGGTATGGCATTGATTTTAGAAACCAGGAGATAATTTTTAGTAACCGTGAAATTGAACAAAAAAACATGCTTGGACACCCAGTACAGTACAGGTCGTTCTCCTTCAGCCTTTTTATAAGAGGGTCCAGGACCCTCAACAGAAACAACAGCAGGAAACACCACATATGCCATCCTTTTGCACAATAGATTACAGGTATGGCATTGATTTGAGGAACTCTGAGATAATTTAGAGGAACCGGGAATATTGATCAAAAAACGTGCTTGGACACCCAGTACAGGTCGTTATCCTTCAGCCTTTTTATAAGATGGCCCAAGACCCTCAACAGGCACAACAGCATGAAACACCACATATGCCACCCTTTTGCACAATCGAGTACAGGTATGGCATTGATTTGAGGAACCCGGAGATAATTCAGAGGAACCCGGGAATATTGAACAAAAAATGCGCTTGGACACCCAGTACAGGTCGTTCTCCTTCAGCCTTTTTATACGATGGCCCACGCCCCTCAACTGGCACAACAGCATGAAACACCACATATGCCACCCTTTTGCATAATCGAGTTCAGGTATGGCATTGATTTGAGGAACCCAGAGATAATTTAGAGGAACCGGGAATATTGAACAAAAAACTTGCTTGGGCACCCAGTACAGGTCGTTCTCCTTCAGCCTTTTTATACGATGGCCCAAGACCCAAAACAGGCACAACAGCATGAAACACCACATATGCCATCCTTTTGCACAATAGAGTACAGGTATGGCATTGATTTGAGGAACCCAGAGATAATTTAGAGGAACCGGGAATATTGAACAAAAAACGTGCTTGGACACCCAGTACAGGTCGTTCTCCTTCAGCCTTTATATAAGATGGCCCACGACCCTCAACAGGCACAACAGCATGAAACACCACATATGCCATCCTTTTGCACAATAGAGTACAGGTATGGCATTGATTTGAGGAACCCGGAGATAATTTAGAGGAACCGGGTATATTGAACAAAAAACGTGCTTGGACACCCAGTACAGGTCGTTCTCCTTCAGCCTTTTTATACGATGGCCCACGACCCAAAACAGGCACAACAGCATGAAAAACCACAAATGCCATCCTTTTGCACAATAGAGTACAGGTATGGCATCGATGGAACCCGGAGATAATTTTTCGGAACCAAGAGATGGAAAAAGATGCTTGGTCGGTCCTCCTACTTCAAATTTGGGGCACTGCGCGTGCAATGTACTGTGCCACCAGATATGAGTGGTGTGTTAAGTAGTACTATTCTTAACAGTTTAATCACTGTTATGTGCCTTTTTTTTTGCTTTGAGTTTTGTAGCCACAGTGCAGCAGCAGAGGCCAGAAAAATTAGGCATGTACAAATGCCTTAAAAATTCGATATTGTTGCAGCCGCTGCTGTAGCAGCGGGCCAGAAAAATTGTTGTTTGTAAAACAGTTAGAAAGTGCCCTAAAACCTTGTGGCTTGAACACTAGTTGTTGGCGGATAAGTCACGCAAGTCATCCTGCATTATAAGAAAAAAAAAGCCAGCGTGTGTACCATTTGTAACCCAAGGCAGCTCATCTTATCATCAGGCCTTTTTTACTCAAATGTATCGCCCAATGTCAGTCCCTTCAGGATCCATCCCTCATTCATTTTAATAAAGGTGAGATAATCAAGACTTTTTTGACCTAGGCGACTTCTCTTCTCAGTGACAAAACCTCCTGCTGCACTGAAGATCCTTTCGGACAGGACACTTGAAGCGGGGCAGGCCAGAAGTTCAATTGCAAATTGGGATAGCTCAGGCCACAGGTCAAGCCTGCACACCCAGTAGTCAAGGGGGTCCATCGCTCCTCAGAGTGTCGAGATCCGCAGTTAATGCTAGGTAGTCTGCTACCTGTCGGTTGAGTCTTTCTCTGAGGCTGGATCCCGAAAGACTCTGGCGATGCATAGGAGTTAAAAAGGTCTGCATGTCCTCCATTAACAACACGTCAAGAAAGCGCCCTGTCCATGCCGCCGTGGTCGTGGGAGGAGGAGGAGGATTACTTTCATCTCTTCCCCTGTTAGATTCCCGTTGTGCTGTGACATCACCCTTATACGCTGTGTAAAGCATAGTTTTTAATTTATTTTTGAAATGTTCCATCCTTTCCGACTTGTGGGAATTTGGTAACATTTCAGGCACTTTATGCTTATACCGGGGGTCTAGTAGCGTGGACACCCAGTACAGGTCATTCTTCACCTTTTTTTACGAGGGTCCCTCAACAGGCACGACAGCATGAAAGACCCCATTTGCCCAAGGTTGGATGCAGAGCTAATCATGTCCCGTTCCTCATCCTCACTGATGTCACTGAGGTTATCTTCTTCCCCCCAGCCACATACAACACCACGGGTACCAGAGAGGTGACAACAACGAGCACCCTGGGATGCCTGTTGTGCTTGGTCTTCCTGCTCCTCCTCCTCAAAGCCACATTCCTCCTCTGACTCTTCTTCCTCACAATCCTCTTCCTGCGTTGCCACAGGTCCAGCAAGCGATGCTGATAAGGCTGTTTCTGGTGGTGATGGACACCACAACTCTTCCTCTTCACGCTCATCTACGGCCTGATCCAGCACTCTTCGCAGGGCACGCTCCAAGAAGAAAACAAATGGTATGATGTCGCTGATGGTGCCTTCGGTGCGACTGACAAGGTTTGTCACTTTCTCAAAAGGATGCATGAGCCTACAGGCATTGCGCATGAGCGTCCAGTAATTTGGCAAAAAAATCTTCAGCTCCCCAGAGGCTGTCCTAGCACCCCGGTCATACAAATACTCATTAACAGCTTTTTCTTGTTGGAGCAGGCGGTCGAACATTAGGAGTGTTGAATTCCACCGTGTCGGGCTGTCGCAAATCGAGCGCCTCACTGGCAGGTTGTTTCGACGCTGGATATCGGACAAGTGCGCCATGGCCGTGTAGGAAAGCCTGAAATGGCCACACACCTTCCTGGCCTGCTTCAGGACGTCCTGTAAGCCTGGGTACTTATGCACAAAGAGTTGTACAATCAGATTACACACATGTGCCATGCACGGCACATGTGTCAACTTGCCCAATTTCAATGCCGCCACCAAATTACTTCCATTGTCAGAAACAACCTTGCCAATCTCCAGTTGGTGCGGAGTCAGCCACTGATCCACCTGTGTGTTCAGGGTGGACAGGAGTGCTGGTGCGGTGTGACTCTCCGCTTTCAGGCAAGTCAACCCCAAGATGGCGTGACACTGCCGTATCCGGGATGTTGAATAGTACCTGGGGAGCTGGGGGGTGCCGTTGATGTGGAGCAAGACGCAGAAGCAGAAGAGGACTCAGCCGAGGAAGAGGTTATGGAAGAGGATGGAGTAGGAGGAGTAGAGGAGGTAGCAGCAGGCCTGCCTGCAAGTCGTGGCGGTGTCACCAACTCCTCTGCAGAGCCACGCATTCCATGCTTGGCAGACGTCAGCAGGTTTACCCAATGTGCAGTGTAGTGTCACTACTGTGATGTCTGATGTATACGCTACATGTTTATATCAGCGCTGTGCCCTCAGTGTCACTACTGTAATGTCTGATGTATACGCTACATGTTTATATCAGCGGTGTGCTTTCAGTGTCACTACTGTAATGTCTGATGTATACGCTACATGTTTATATCAGCGCTGTGCCCTCAGTGTCACTACTGTAATGTCTGATGTATACGCTACATGTTTATATCAGCGGTGTGCTTTCAGTGTCACTACTGTAATGTCTGATGTATACGCTACATGTTTATATCAGTGGTGTGCCCTCAGTGTCACTACTGTAATGTCTGATGTATACGCTACATGTTTATATCAGCGCTGTGCCCTCAGTGTCACTACTGTAATGTCTGATGTATACGCTACATGTTTATATCAGTGCTGTGCCCTCAGTATAACCAATGCAATGTCTGATGTATACGCTACATGTTTATATCAGCGGTGTGCACTCTGTGTCACTACTGTAATGTCTGATGTATACGCTACATGTTTATATCAGTGCTGTGCCCTCAGTATAACCAATGCAATGTCTGATGTATATGCTACATGTTTATATCAATGCTGTGCCCTCATTGTCACTACTGTAATGTCTGATGTATACGCTACATGTTTATATCAGCGCTGTGCCCTCAGTGTCACTACTGTAATGTCTGATGTGTATGCTACATGTTTATATCAGCAGTGTGCCCTCAGTGTCACTACTGTAATATCTGATGTATACGCTACATGTTTATATCAGCGCTGTGCCCTCATTGTCACTACTGTAATATCTGATGTATACGCTACATGTTTATATCAGTGCTGTGCCCTCAGTGTCACTACTGTATTGTCTGATGTATACGCTACATGTTTATATCAGCACTCTGCCCTCAGTGTCACTACTGTAATGTTTGATGTATACGCTACATGTTTATATCAGCGCAGTGCCCTCAGTGTCACTACTGTAATGTCTGATGTATACGCTACATGTTTATATCAGTGCTGTGCCCTCAGTGGTCACTACTGTAATGTCTGATTTATACGCTACATGTTTATATCAGTGCTGTGCCCTCAGTGTCACTACTGTAAATGTCTGATGTATACGCTACATGTTTATATCAGTGCTGTGCCCTCAGTGTCACTACTGTAATGTCTGATGTATACGCTACATGTTTATATCAGTGCTGTGCCCTCAGTGTCACTACTGTAATGTCTGATGTATACGCTACATGTTTATATCAGCACTGTGCCCTCAGTGTCACTACTGTAATGTCTGATGTATACGCTACATGTTTATATCAGTGCTGTGCCCTCATTGTCACTGCTGTAATGTCTGATGTATACGCTACATGTTTATATCAGTGCTGTGCCCTCAGTGTCACTACTGTAATGTCTGATGTATACGCTACATGTTTATATCAGCACTGTGCCCTCAGTGTCACTACTGTAATGTCTGATGTATACGCTACATGTTTATATCAGTGCTGTGCCCTCAGTGTCACTACTGTAATGTCTGATGTATACGCTACATGTTTATATAAGTGCTGTGCCCTCAGTGTCACTACTGTAATGTCTGATGTATACGCTACATGTTTATATCAGTGCTGTGCCCTCAGTGTCACTACTGTAATGTCTGATGTATACGCTACATGTTTATATCAGTGCTGTGCCCTCAGTGTCACTACTGTAATGTCTGATGTATACGCTACATGTTTATATAAGTGCTGTGCCCTCAGTGTCACTACTGTAATGTCTGATGTATACGCTACATGTTTATATCAGTGCTGTGCCCTCAGTGTCACTACTGTAATGTCTGATGTATACGGCTACATGTTTATATAAGTGCTGTGCCCTCAGTGTCACTACTGTAATGTCTGATGTATACGCTACATGTTTATATCAGTGCTGTGCCCTCAGTGTCACTACTGTAATGTCTGATGTATACGCTACATGTTTATATCAGTGCTGTGCCCTCAGTGTCACTACTGTAATGTCTGATGTATACGCTACATGTTTATATCAGTGCTGTGCCCTCAGTGTCACTACTGTAATGTCTGATGTATACGCTACATGTTTATATCAGTGCTGTGCCCTCAGTGTCCCTACTGTAATGTCTGATGTATACGCTACATGTTTATATAAGTGCTGTGCCCTCAGTGTCACTACTGTAATGTCTGATGTTATACGCTACATGTTTATATCAGTGCGTGCCCTCAGTGTCACTACTGTAATGTCTGATGTATACGCTACATGTTTTATATCAGCGCTGTGCCCTCAGTGTCACTACTGTAATGTCTGATGTATACCGCTACATGTTTATATCAGCGGTGTGCTTTCAGTGTCACTACTGTAATGTCTGATTATACGCTACATGTTTATATCAGCGCTGTGCCCTCAGTGTCACTGCTGTAATGTCTGATTTATACGCTACATGTTTATATCAGCGCTGTGCCCTCAGTATCACTGCTGTAATGTCTGATGTATACGCTACATGTTTATATCAGCGGTGTGCTTTCAGTGTCACTACTGTATGTCTGATGTATACGCTACATGTTTATATCAGCGCTGTGCTCTCAGTGTCACTACTGTAATGTCTGATGTATGCGCTACATGTTTATATCAGCGGTGTGCTTTCAGTGTCACTACTGTAATGTCTGATGTATACGCTACATGTTTATATCAGCGCTGTGCCCTCAGTGTCACTACTGTAATGTCTGATGTATACGCTACATGTTTTATATCAGTGCTGTGCCCTCAGTGTCACTACTGTAATGTCTGATTTATACGCTACATGTTTATATCAGCGCTGTGCCCTCAGTATCACTGCTGTAATGTCTGATGTATACGCTACATGTTTATATCAGCGGTGTGCTTTCAGTGTCACTACTGTAATGTCTGATGTATACGCTACATGTTTATATGAGCGCTGTGCTCTCAGTGTCACTACTGTAATGTCTGATGTATACGCTACATTTTATATCAGCGGTGTGCTTTCAGTGTCACTACTGTAATGTCTGATGTATATGCTACATGTTTATATCAGCGGTGTGCCCTCAGTGTCACTACTGTAATGTCTGATGTATACGCTACATGTTTATATCAGCGCTGTGCCCTCAGTGTCACTACTGTAATGTCTGATGTATACGCTACATGTTTATATCAGCGCTGTGCCCTCAGTGTCACTACTGTAATGTCTGATGTATACGCTACATGTTTATATCAGCGCTGTGCCCTCAGTGTCACTACTGTAATGTCTAATGTATACGCTACATGTTTATATCAGCGCTGTGCCCTCAGTGTCACTACTGTAATGTCTGATGTATACGCTACATGTTTATATCAGCGCAGTGCCCTCAGTGTCACTACTGTAATGTCTGATGTATACGCTACATGTTTATATCAGCGCTATGCCCTCAGTGTCACTACTGTAATGTCTGATGTATACGCTACATGTTTATATCAGCGGTGTGCTTTCAGTATCACTACTGTAATGTCTGATGTATACGCTAAATGTTTATATCAGTGCTGTGCCCTCAGTGTCACTACTGTAATGTCTGATGTATACGCTACATGTTTATATCAGCGCTGTGCCCTCAGTGTCACTACTGTAATGTCTGATGTATACGCTACATGTTTATATCAGCGCTGTGCCCTCAGTGTCACTGCTGTAATGTCTGATGTATACGCTACATGTTTATATCAGCGCTGTGCCCTCAGTGTCACTACTGTAATGTCTGATGTATACGCTACATGTTTATATCAGTGCTGTGCCCTCAGTGTCACTACTGTAATGTCTGATTTATACGCTACATGTTTATATCAGCGCTGTGCCCTCAGTATCACTGCTGTAATGTCTGATGTATACGCTACATGTTTATATCAGCGCTGTGCCCTCAGTGTCACTACTGTAATGTCTGATTTATACGCTACATGTTTATATCAGCGCTGTGCCCTCAGTGTCACTACTGTAATGTCTGATTTATACGCTACATGTTTATATCAGCGCTGTGCCCTCAGTGTCACTACTGTAATGTCTGATGTATACGCTACATGTTTATATCAGCGCTGTGCCCTCAGTGTCACTACTGTAATGTCTGATTTATACGCTACATGTTTTATATCAGCGATGTGCCCTCAGTATCACTGCTGTAATGTCTGATGTATACGCTACATGTTTATATCAGCGGTGTGCTTTCAGTGTCACTACTGTAATGTCTGATGTATACGCTACATGTTTATATCAGTGCTGTGCCCTCAGTGTCACTACTGTAATGTCTGATGTATACGCTACATGTTTATATCAGCGCTGTGCCCTCAGTGTCACTACTGTAATGTCTGATGTATACGCTACATGTTTATATCAGCGCTGTGCTCTCAGTGTCACTACTGTAATGTCTGATGTATACGCTACATGTTTATATCAGCGCTTTGCCCTCAGTGTCACTACTGTAATGTCTGATTTATACGCTACATGGTTTATATCAGCGCTGTGCCCTCAGTATCACTGCTGTAATGTCTGATGTATACGCTACATGTTTATATCAGCGGTGTGCTCTCAGTGTCACTACTGTAATGTCTGATGTATACGCTACATGTTTATATCAGCACTCTGCCCTCAGTTTCACTACTGTAATGTCTGATGTATACGCTACATGTTTATATCAGCGGTGTGGCTTTCAGTGTCACTACTGTAATGTCTGATGTATACGCTACATGTTTATATCAGCGGTGTGCCCTCAGTGTCACTACTGTAATGTCTGATGTATACGCTACATGTTTATATCAGTGCTGTGCCCTCAGTGTCACTACTGTAATGTCTGATGTATACGCTACATGTTTATATCAGTGCTGTGCCCTCAGTGTCACTACTGTAATGTCTGAGTGTATACGCTACATGTTTATATCAGTGCTGTGCCCTCAGTGTCACTACTGTAATGTCTGATGTATACGCTACATGTTTATATCAGCGCAGTGCCCTCAGTGTCACTTCTGTAATAGTCTGATGTATACGCTACATGTTTATATCAGCCTCTGCGCTCAGTGTCACTACTGTAATGTCTGATGTATACGCTACATGTTTATATCAGTGCTGTGCCCTCAGTGTCACTACTGTAATGTCTGATGTATACGCTACATGTTTATATCAGCGCTGTGCCCTCAGTGTCACTACTGTAATGTCTGATGTATACGCTACATGTTTATATCAGCGCTGTGCACTCAGTGTCACTACTGTAATGTCTGATGTATACGCTACATGTTTATATCAGCGCAGTGCCCTCAGTGTCACTACTGTAATGTCTGATGTATACGCTACATGTTTATATCAGCGCTGTGCCCTCAGTGTCACTACTGTAATGTCTGATGTATACGCTACATGTTTATATCAGCGCTGTGCCCTCAGTGTCACTACTGTAATGTCTAATGTATACGCTACATGTTTATATCAGCGCTGTGCCCTCAGTGTCACTACTGTAATGTCTGATGTATACGCTACATGTTTATATCAGCGCAGTGCCCTCAGTGTCACTACTGTAATGTCTGATGTATACGCTACATGTTTATATCAGCGCTTTGCCCTCAGTGTCACTACTGTAATGTCTGATGTATACGCTACATGTTTATATCAGCGGTGTGCTTTCAGTATCACTACTGTAATGTCTGATGTATACGCTAAATGTTTATATCAGTGCTGTGCCCTCAGTGTCCACTACTGTAATGTCTGATGTATACGCTACATGTTTATATCAGCGCTGTGCCCTCAGTGTCACTACTGTAATGGTCTGATGTTATACGCTACATGTTTATATCTGCGCTGTGCCCTCAGTGTCACTGCTGTAATGTCTGATGTATACGCTACATGTTTATATCAGCGCTGTGCCCTCAGTGGTCACTACTGTAATGTCTGATGTATACGCTACATGTTTATATCAGTCTGTGCCCTCAGTGTCACTACTGTAATGTCTGATTTAATACGCTACAATTGTTTATATCAGCGCTGTGCCCTCAGTATCACTGCTGTAATGTCTGATGTATACGCTACATGTTTATATCAGCGCTGTGCCCTCAGTGTCACTACTGTAATGTCTGATTTATACGCTACATGTTTATATCAGCGCTATGCCCTCAGTGTCACTACTGTAATGTCTGATGTATACGCTACATGTTTATATCAGCGGTGTGCTTTCAGTATCACTACTGTAATGTCTGATGTATACGCTAAATGTTTATATCAGTGCTGTGCCCTCAGTGTCACTACTGTAATGTCTGATGTATACGCTACATGTTTATATCAGCGCTGTGCCCTCAGTGTCACTAATGTAATGTCTGATGTATACGCTACATGTTTATATCAGCGCTGTGCCCTCAGTGTCACTGCTGTAATGTCTGATGTATACGCTACATGTTTATATCAGCGCTGTTGCCCTCAGTGTCACTACTGTAATGTCTGATGTATACGCTACATGTTTATATCAGTGCTGTGCCCTCAGTGTCACTACTGTAATGTCTGATTATACGCTACATGTTTATATCAGCGCTGTGCCCTCAGTATCACTGCTGTAATGTCTGATGTATACGCTACATGTTTATATCAGCGCTGTGCCCTCAGTGTCACTACTGTAATGTCTGATTTATACGCTACATGTTTATATCAGCGCTGTGCCTCAGTGTCACTACTGTAATGTCTGATTTATACGCTACATGTTTATATCAGCGCTGTGCCCTCAGTGTCACTACTGTAATGTCTGATGTATACGCTACATGTTTATATCAGCGCTGTGCCCTCAGTGTCACTACTGTAATGTCTGATTTATACGCTACATGTTTATATCAGCGATGTGCCCTCAGTATCACTGCTGTAATGTCTGATGTATACGCTACATGTTTATATCAGCGCTGTGCCCTCAGTGTCACTACTGTAATGTCTGATGTATACGCTACATGTTTATATCAGCGGTGTGCTTTCAGTGTCACTACTGTAATGTCTGATGTATACGCTACATGTTTATATCAGTGCTGTGCCCTCAGTGTCACTACTGTAATGTCTGATGTATACGCTACATGTTTATATCAGCGCTGTGCCCTCAGTGTCACTACTGTAATGTCTGATGTATACGCTACATGTTTATATCAGCGCTGTGCTCTCAGTGTCACTACTGTAATGTCTGATGTATACGCTACATGTTTATATCAGCGCTGTGCCCTCAGTGTCACTACTGTAATGTCTGATTTATACGCTACATGTTTATATCAGCGCTGTGCCCTCAGTAATCACTGCTGTAATGTCTGATGTATACGCTACATGTTTATATCAGCGGTGTGCTCTCAGTGTCACTACTGTTAATGTCTGATGTATACGCTACATGTTTATATCAGCACTCTGCCCTCAGGTTTCACTACTGTAATGTCTGATGTATACGCTACATGTTTATATCAGCGGTGTGCTTTCAGTGTCACTACTGTAATGTCTGATGTATACGCTACAAGTTTATATCAGCGGTGTGCCCTCAGTGTCACTACTGTAATGTCTGATGTATACGCTACATGTTTATATCAGTGCTGTGCCCTCAGTGTCACTACTGTAATGTCTGATGTATACGCTACATGTTTATATCAGTGCTGTGCCCTCAGTGTCACTACTGTAATGTCTGATGTATACGCTACATGTTTATATCAGAGCTGTGCCCTCAGTGTCACTACTGTAATGTCTGATGTATACGCTACATGTTTATATCAGCGCAGTGCCCTCAGTGTCACTTCTGTAATATCTGATGTATACGCTACATGTTTATATCAGCACTCTGCGCTCAGTGTCACTACTGTAATGTCTGATGTATACGCTACATGTTTATATCAGTGCTGTGCCCTCAGTGTCACTACTGTAATGTCTGATGTATACGCTACATGTTTATATCAGCGCTGTGCCCTCAGTGTCACTACTGTAATGTCTGATGTATACGCTACATGTTTATATCAGCGCTGTGCACTCTGTGTCACTACTGTAATGTCTGATGTATACGCTACATGTTTATATCAGCGCAGTGCCCTCAGTGTCACTACTGTAATGTCTGATGTATACGCTACATGTTTATATCAGCACTGTGCCCTCAGTGTCACTACTGTAATGTCTGATGTATACGCTACATGTTTATATCAGCGCTGTGCCCTCAGTGTCACTACTGTAATGTCTGATGTATACGCTACATGTTTATATCAGCGCTGTGCCCTCAGTGTCACTACTGTAATGTCTCATGAATCTATTACTTGTTGATTTCAGCTTGTCCTGCACATGTTTAGCTGGGTCGTGGTGCTAGTTGTATTGACAACACAATGCAATGCACAGTGCTCCATGAAATTGCCTAAACGTGACCTAGACAACATAAATCAAAAAGGTTAGAAGTATATTTTTTGTAAGGTTTAGTTGATACCTTATATCTTTATAAAAGGATGGGATATTACATATCAGTTTGAACTCTGATGTTTTGTTGATTGGACACAATTAAAAGTATTATTATTCTATGCTTTAAAGAATATTTATATTTGTCACGGATACTGGGTTGCAGAGATTGATCCCTTACCCCCTATGACCTCATCCCTGCTGTCTCTCAGTGGTTTTGGTCTCCTCAGAGCAACCGCGGTTCTCCAGACCTTCTGTTCCCGTTGTTTTGTGAATTGAATGTCATCCGGGCCCCTGGAACTACCGGTCGGCCACATCAGCCAGGATTACCAGCGCCCTTTGACCCAGGTTGCTCCAGTGGCCCTTTGTCCCAGAGCTCCGCTCTTCTGGGGTTTGCTGCCTCTCAGGGTGGGCCAGAGGTTAGGTTGATTCTCTAAAGGGAGCTCCCTTGGGAACCAGGGATTCCGGTTCCCCCTATAACCCCTATTTTCCCTGGACTTCCAGTTGGATGTTTAAACCAGCATAAATCCGGTCCACAGCCACAGATCACGTTGCTTATTGGATTGTAGATTCTGGGGACCGAGAGCTTTAAAATGACACCCTGGAAGTGCCGCCGCTGCCCCGCGATCACCCCAAAAACCGCCACCCCTGGGTACTGGGAATCTGTAGGACCATGGCTGCTATGACCGGCGCCAGCCTGTTTGGAGGGGCGGGAATGGCGGGAAAACTGTGGCATTGTCTCATGTCTTATCAAGATGAGTTGTATGTATAAAAGATGTGCGTGTTTGTCCCAATAAAGGCAGTTCTTATTTCACCTGAATGCTAGTCTGTCTAGTCATTTAGGTGGGCTCCTGCTAGAATCACTTTCCTGTACTACATAGCAGCTTGTTCCAGGCAGTGGAAGGACCCCTTTGGTGGAGCTACCCAGTCGGGGTAGCCGGGGATCCGTCACATTGGTTGGCAGCGGTGGGATGCTTCTGTCTACCTGGAACGTTCAAACCACCAACTGAAGATCTTGCTGGATGGAGCAGTACCGGAAGGAAGAATTGAGAACGTTGCTGCGGGGCACGGCCCAGTACAGGCTCCACTCAGGACACTGCAATGTCCGACCTTCAGCGGCAGATACAGTGGCAACTGGCTCTCTATGGACCTAAATCCCCCGAGGAGATCATTACTCGGATAGTGACTAAAGCCACCAAGGTACATATAAAGAAAAGGGTGGTGCGAGGGAAAATTTATTTTCTTTTTTTTTTTTAAAATGTTTTATTTTTATTAGAGTACTATATACTTTGTACAAATATGTCATATATTCACCACTAGAAATAAAATTCTTATGAAAGTCTATCATTTCTTCTTTGGCATCCGTGGATCTGACATATATTATATTCATACATTACACTGTATTTCAGTCAGTCTAAATATCCAGATTTAAAACATCTGGTAAGAATTGAAAAAAAAAAAAAAAAAAGAACATTAACAATCATATTTCAATATTGTAGAAAACATTAGGTATATAAGAATCAAATGATTCAAAGAATTCAAAGAATTGCCTAGGGAATTGCATTGGCTCTTTTCACAGATATTTCAGCATATTCAAGCACATTATATGAATATAGATATAAACCAGATTGTAAATATAAGTGTGGTTCTAGTTCAGGAACCCTTTGCTAGAATTGGGGCTTGCATACCGTTGTACTCCCCAATATAGAAGAGGACCAGGGGGCATAATCAACCAACTACCAAACACAGAGACATCTCTGATCTTCCGCTCACCTATTCTGGATTGCAGCATATTGGGAAAATGTATTTTCTTGATCAAAATTCAAGGGTTAAATTTATTAGTGCTGAAATTAGCTTACCCTTGAATTCTAGAGTTGTGGGCAATAAATATACAGTTATGTACTTGAAATGCAAAAAGAGATTGCAAAAGACAAAAAAGATTGCCCCACTCTATTACTCTGTGTGTAAAAGAAAATTAAACTATCAGTTTGGCTCATGCATACTCAATAATTTTATTAATGATATTTGCCAACAAAAACCGGAGTCCAGACCGACTCCGGCACACACACAAACACACACTGTTAAAAGTAGCTTAAACTCAGTACCAGTTATATACAATGTATTCAAACGGCGTTAAATAAATATCACTCTTATGAGATTATTACCATTGAATTAAATGTCAATTAAAATGTAAATGCAGGTAAAGAAAGTAACAAAATAAATCTTGTCAGTTGTATTTGTAGAAACCGATATATTTTATTCAATACCAAAAGTTAAATAGTCACTCAACTAAAATCTTGTGAGTCAGTTTCTATGAAGATCACTTTGGATTGAATATTGATACATGTGTATCGGTTCAACAACAACGTATATGTTTATCTCAAATCAGTTACTTTTAGTTGGTAAAATTGCTGATAGCAGTGACAAACATTAATATGCAAGTCTGGTGTTTTTCAATGGCAACTATAATATAACATAACTTGCTTGTACCAGGCTAACAGAAGCCCACCTATAAAGTGTTGTTAGTTGGTCAAATGATGTTTGTTATAATCTGGTAATGTTGGAGCGTTAAAAATTATTGTAGATTTAAATATTGCTGAAAAAGCAGCCAACATTTAACGATAACTATTGATCCAAACACTAACCAGTACTGAATCTGATTATAGGTACTTGCAAAAATTATTTTACATCAATGTTGAATATGCCACAGTATTTGGGAGCGTCTTCTTTATAATAAATATCCCTTACACTGTAAATACAGCCAACGATTGGTAATTATTAATACAGACACTACCCACTGCTGAAATTGGTAAAGGCATGCACACACACACTTTACTGAAAAAAGTCCCTTCTATAGCGGGGACTTGTATTACTTTTATTTTAACTGCAGATGCATTCAAATGAAATATAAAGTTATAGTACTGAGCAAGCAATTTTAAAAGAGAGGAAGTGCTATGACCTCGTGAGAGTGCCCCTGACGCGCGTTTCACATAACACAGCATTATGAGAAACATAATTATTAACCCTTAATTATATCATACTTTATATCATACTTATATAAAGTATTATTAACCCCTAATCTGCTGTCCCTAACATCGCCGCAACCTACATTACTGTTATTAACCCCTAATCTGCCGCTCCCAACGTCGCCACCACTATACTAAAGTTATTAACCCCTAAACCTAAGTCTAACCTTCACCCTAACACCCCCTAACTTAAATATAATTAAAATAAATCTATATAAAACCTACTATCATTACCTAAATAATTCATATTTAAAACTAAATACTTACCTATAAAATAAACCCTAAGCTAGCTACAATATAACTAATAGTTACACTGTATCTATCTTAGGGTTTACTTTTATTTCACAGGCAAGTTTGTATTTATTTTAACTAGGTAGAATAGTAACTAAATGGTTATTAACTATTTACTAACTACCTAGCTAAAATAAATACAAATTTACCTGTAAAATAAAACCTAACCTGTCTTACACTAACACCTAACCTTACACTACAATTAAATACATTACCTAAATTAAATACAATTACCTAAATTACAAAAAAACACTAAATTACACAAAATAAAAAAATACTTTATCAGATATTTAAACTTACTACACCTAATTTAATAGCCCTATCAAAATAAAAAAGCCCCCCCAAAATAAAAAAAACCATAGCCTAAACTAAACTACCAATAGTCCTTAAAATGGCCTTTTGTGGGGCATTGCTCCAAAGAAATCAGCTCTTTTACCTGTAATTTTTTTTACAAACAACCCCCCAACAGTAAAACCCACCACCCACACAACCAAACCCCCCAAATAAAATCATATCTAAAAAACCTAAGCTCTCCATTGCCCTGAAAAGGGCATTTGGATGAGCATTGCATCCAATCAGCCAATAGGATTGAGCTTGCATTCTATAGGCTGATTGGAACATCTAACCCTAACCCCCTAACTTAAATATAATTTAAATAAATCTAAATAAAATTACTATCATTAACTAAATTAATCCTATTTAAAATTAAATACTTACCTATAAAATAAACCCTAAGATAGCTACAATATAACTAATAGTTACATTGTATCTAGCTTAGGTTTTATTTTACAGGCAAGTTTGTATTTATTTTAACTAGGTAGAATAGTTACTAAATAGTTATTAACTATTTAATAACTACCTAGCTAAAATAAATACAAATTGACCTGTAACTGTAAAATAAACCTAACCTATATTACATTAACACCTAACACTACACTACAATTAAATCAATTCCCTACATTAAATACAATTAAATAAATTAAATTAGCTAAATCACAAAAAAAAAACCCACTAAATTACAGAAAATAAACTTCCGGTGGGCTAAGCAACTGGGTGGCAGCAAGAAGAGGGAGCTCTGTATAACGACTCTGGAAAATAAGCAATTATTCACTGTCACCGGTTAACCCATGCTACTTTTCTTGCTGAGCAGGCAACCTAACATAAGTGGGCACCTGCTGCAGCTGAAACCTGATGTGTGAAGGGCCTTACATCACGCCCTTGCCCCTGAGAAGAGACTGAAGTGTAAACTAAATAAGCCTTTTGGTGCTGTGGGGCTCTCTGCCACCACATTGTACATAGTCCTACTTTTTCCCTATTATTGATCACCCCTGATCCAGTTATGGAGCCACTCAGGGCCAAAGAAACTTGCTCTTCCACCCGCATTCTAACAGAAATAGAGGCCATGTTCCTGCAGGGGCTAGATCGACTCATATCATCCTGCGTGGACCTATGCACCCTTGTAAAGTTGGAAGATCAGCCTTCACGATATGGAATCTCTGGGTCCAATCAATGTGAACACACTCAACAGGATTTGGCATACAACATTGCATCCTGTACATGGGAGACGGATGGCAGCCTTGAACCTTAGTCTCCTCATCAAAGGAAGAAGTGTTAATGATGTCAGAGGCGGGAGGAGGCCTAGATTGCCTGATCCTGACAGAATCTACTATGGTATCACCTCTGGATCTCGGGGAGGGCGCACTGATACATACACTATCTCCCCCCGCTGTGGCCTCATTCTTGGATCTCAGAACAAGAGGGGAAGAGAAAGCTGCCTATAAAACTTCTAATTCCGCAATGGCGGCAAAAGTTTCCATCGGCTCGCAGTATATATACACCACTGCGGGAGGAGATGTGCCTATCTGCCATACAGGTAAACTTGGAACCACGCTTGCACGACCGATTGACAACTCTGGAATAGGCATACTGGACGTTGTGGATGTGAATCATGCAGAAAAGAGTCAGTACAATAAAGGCTTGCAGGTATCATTTTTATTGCGGGTCCCATAAGGTAAACCGTTCAGCTACGGGTGTTGGCTGATTTACACCCTCTTTACCCAAACATCATGGAACTCTAGCTAACCTACGTATCTCTTCTCAGTATTTCACTAGTTAGGGCAATGTATACGGGTATAGCTTATCTGGCCACTTAGTACTTTGCTGGAGTCCGCATATGTTTCACTCTATCTGTATCCTCACGTATTGAAGTCTACGGGGGCGACATTTTAAAGTACACTATACATTAGTATTCCCTGTGCATTGCTTCAGACTCAGAACTCACGGACCTCCGGACACCATAGTGTGAAGGATTTTCACCTAAAGTAACATGATTGGGACTTTGGCTTCCATGGAGATTCTAATTTATTACTCTGTTTCTAGGTTATATTTAGGTTTTATCTTATTGCACCTGAATTCGTCAGCTTTTTATGGGGTCATACTAAACTGTATATTGGGATGATGGGGTTAAAAGTGTGTGTAGCTTATACAAGTTTAATGTCTGCTTTACATATAGTTCCTGCTACAAGGCAGCTCCTCTCCCCCCCGCAGAAAAGAGAAAAGGGAAATAGCCGCATTATAGATAGCTTTTTGCAAGCTTTGCTCCCAGACACAGGTTTATAGAGTTATAATTCCTGAAGGCACCGTTAACTTTTGTTCCCCTACTTAGTTTTACACAATAGGCTAAAGTTTCCTAGGAACACACACACAGCCTACATCCTCTCTTACTGTAATAAATCCTGTCTACCTATTTCTTCTAAGCAGGAGGGAGGAAGGGAGGGAGACATAAAACAAAACCATAGCATGATATTCCCTAAGATCTGTGGGTCTGACTTAATTACTTATATTAAGATCCTAAGGTTGCGCTGGCTATTCAAACTGAATTCTATGTAAAAAGAGGCATAGCTTTCCCTGCTAGGTTGTTCAGTAGCAACAATCTTGTTACAACTCTCTAGCCCTGATATATGTCTGCTCCTAGGCTTTAACACTCTACCTTGTCTCCTCTGCCAGCACGTTTAAAACATTGATAGACAAAAACTCCTGGAAAACTTGGGATATCTGTTTCTGGTGTTTATTTTGTATTATCATGTCAAGAATATTGATCTTGTCAGATATAAACTGGAAAGTTTCTATACTCCAATAAGCAGATAGTTAATCTTCGAGGACCTCTAGTGGTTATTGTAGTATTGCATCTCAATACAAAGTGAAAGTCCACTCTCTCTAAGGTATTTCTATTCTATTCTATTTTTTTTATTTTTTTTTAACAATAACGATAAGTTTCTAGATTCTAATCCTAATGGACACTCCAGGCAATATTACACATCTAGGGACTCATAACTGCCTTTCTTTCTTAAGGTCACAATTATCAGGCAGAAATAATTGGTACACAATTATTGTAAATATTCTGCTTCATAGGCTTGCTCATATTGCGTTAATGTCATTGTTTGGGTCCAGGAATTTTGCTGGCAAATTTCAGCTCCTGGTTTAGTGCATGCAATTCTACTATTTAGTGGGAAATAAGTAAATGGGCTCCTTACTTTTCTTACTTATAAAGCCCTGTTGCAAGTCTTTAAGTTGCAAACTTGACCCCCGGCTTTGATAGCTGTCTTCCTGATGCTCCGCAACACTTGGGTTTTGGCTCGCAGGGGCCTCTTCCCGAATATTATAGCAGTACTCTTGTTGACTGGTGGCCGACCTTTTTGGTTGCGGATGTTGGCTGAATTGTATCTAGGTACTTATGGCACAAGGAGACGGCCACTTCATCGCCTCAAAAGATCCTTAAGAAATTGCTCTAACTGTTGCATACGCACTATCATTGGGGTCAGCCCCTAGCTAATTCATATATATATATAATACTTTATGTATACATACCCTTGAGGCTCAGCTAATTCCTACCCGATGGGATGCATATCAATATCAATCCTAGCAATGGCTGGCATCACATGAATGTCTCCTTACCCTGCAGATATCATAATACTTCCATCTCCCCCATAGTACGCTGAGACTCAGTGAAGTACATCGCAATGCTGAACCCACTGTATACTAATGCCCATACAGCTCTGCATAATGCTTACTTCCGGCAGATAGATGGAACATTGTGATATCAGTTTTTTGTGTTTTAGGTTTATAAGTATATAGGTTAATAAGTTGTTTAGCTCACTGTTCTTTCTCCTCCCCAGCCCCCTCCTTGAGTGGATGCGCTTTGTATGCTGCTTTTTTTTTTTTTAATGCCACCTGTTCCACTTTACATTCATCTGAATATTACCTTGGGTGAATATTTATTTATCAATGCCTGATAATACCTCCTAATGAATATCACAACTATAAATTTCCTAAAACTGGAGCAACCTCTTATCAATGACGCCAAATCTCGCCTTATGCCATTTTTGAATATTTTCTCATATCGCACACATAGTTGAGAACCCTATTACCATAATCAGCGGTAGGTAATACATCTCTTCTATTAATCTGTAACTGGTATATATATGGTTAGCATATCTAGGTATATTCCCACATCCATGATGCTCCAGATCTTTACGTATATATCATCCCGTAATAATCCCTGCTTTTAAAGAGTGAGTAAGTGGAAAATGTTACATCTTAGCTTTGATATTCTTGCTCTATTTATATTTTTTTTATTTTGTATATTTATTGGCTTGAGGTTATTAATTTGAGCTTACTTGTTTATCTCATCCTGGTCAAGGAAACTATTCATTTTGGACGTCTGCTATTTAGACTACTTAGACTGCTTAGTTATGTTATGCAGGTATTGAATTTTAATGCCTCTTCCCAACTCCGTAGAAGCACTCTGATTTAAGCAGAAGATTTGCGTAAAAATTATCAAAACATCTTCAGTATTAGGCTAATAATATAGACCTCATCATCGTTTTATGTGGCCCAGCTTAGCACCTTAATTTGCTATTTCATACCTTTAGAAATTCTGTTAATAACATAGACCGGGGCATTGTACAGTCTGCTACTCATGCTGAGTTTCTCAGTATCTTTGTGGAGGGGACTGCTTATTTCTTGTTGGTTTGATTGGGTTTGTTTGTCTGTTTAGTTTGTGTGTATGTAGTTTATGTTAGATTTAATATTTAAAAAAAACAATATGGTGGTACAAACACATATCTACTAGAACATGTGTAGACCCATTGAAAATATTCAGTTATATATTATGTCGCTACAATTTACTGTATTGAAATTTCTACCTTTTTAACCCACCCAGTGAGGTGGACTACTGACGTACTTTGTATTACTGTACCCATTATTGGTTATAAATTAAAAAAAACCTAGCCTAAACTAAACTATCAATAGCCCTTAAAAGGGCCTTTTGCGGGGCATTGCCCCAAAGAAATCAGCTCTTTTACCTGTAAAAAGAAATAGAAACAACCCCCCAACGGTAAAACCCACCACCCTCATAACCAATCCCCCAAATAAAAGCCTAACTAAAAAAAACTAAGCTCCCCTTTGCCCTGAATAGGGCATTTGGATGGGTATTGCCTTTAAAAGGGCATTTAGCTCTATTGCTGCCCAAAGCCCTAACCTAAAAATAAAACCCATCCAATACACCCTTAAAAAATCCTAACACTAACCCCCAAAGATTCACTTACCGGGAGAAGTCTTCATCCAAGCGGCAAGATGTCCTCAACGAAGCCGGCAGAAGTGGTCCTCCAGACGGGCAGAAGTCTTCATCCAGACGGCATCTTCTATCTTAATCCTTCCGACGCGGAGCGGCTCCATCTTCAAGACATCCGGCGCGGAGCATCCTCTTCAAACGACGGCTTCTTCGGAATGAATGTACCATTAAGTGACGTCATCCAAGATGGCGTCCCTTAGATTCCGATTGGCTGATAGAATTCTCTCAGCCAATCGGAATTAAGGTAGAAAAAATCCTATTAGCTGATGCAATCAGCCAATAGGATTGAACTTCAATCCTATTGGCTGATCCAATCAGCCAATAGGATTGAGCTTGCATTCTATTGGCTGATTGGAACAGCCAATAGAATGCCAGCTCAATCCTATTGGTTAGGGTTACGTTAGGGTTAGGGTTAGACTTAGGGTTAGGTTTAGGGGTTAATAACTTTAGTATAGTGGCGGCAACGTTGGGGACGGCAGATTAAGGGTTAATAAGTGTAGGTAGGTGGTGGTGATGTAAGGGGCGGCAGATTAGGGGTTAATAAGTGTAGGTGGGTGGCGGCGACATTGGGGACGGCAGATTAGGGGTTAATAAGTGTAGGTAGGTGGTGGTGATGTAAGGGGCGGCATATTAGGGGTTAATAAGTGTAGGTGGGTGGCGGCGACATTGGGGGCGGCAGATTAGGGGTTAATATGTTTAGGTAGGTGGGGGCGATGTCGGGGGCGGCAGACTAGGGGTTAATAAGTGTAGGTAGGTGGGGGCAACATTGGGGGCGGCAGATTAGGGGTTAATAAGTGTAATGTAGGTGGTGGCGATGTCAGGGGCGGCAGATTAGGGGTTAATAAGTGTAGGTAGGTGTCGGCGATGTCGGGGGTGGCAGATTAGGGGTTAATAAGTGTAGGTAGGTGGCAGCGATGTCGGGGGCAGCAGATTAGGGGTTAATAAGTGTAGGTAGGTGGCAGCGATGTCAGGGGCGGCAGATTAGGGGTTAATAAGTGTAATGTAGGTGTCGGCGATGTCGGGGGCGGCAGATTAGGGGTTAATAAGTGTAGGTAGGTGGCAGCGATGTCGGGGGCAGCAGATTAGGGGTTAATAAGTGTAAAGTAGGTGTCGGCAATGTCGGGGGCAGCAGATTAGGGGTGTTTAGACTCAGGGTTTATGTTAGGGTGTTAGGTTAAAACTTAACTTTTCTTTCCCCATAGGAATCAATGGGGCTGCGTTACGGAGCTTTACCCTCCTTTATTGCAGGTGTTAGGCTTTTTTTTAGCCGGCTCTCCCCATTGATGTCTATGGGGAAATTGTCCACGAGCACGTAAAGCCAGCTCAAAACAGCGCTGGTATTTGGGTGCGGTATTGAGCTCGACGTTGCCATATTGCCCGCTAACGCTGGGTTTTTGCAAACCTGTAATAGTAGTGCTATAGGGAGGTGAGCAGTGATAATAACTTGCAAGTTAGTACCGAGCCGCTCATAACACAAAACTCGTAATCTAGGCGATTATCTCCTAGGGTTTCAATGAGTTAAATCATCTGGATGAACAGATCATAATTCTTCAAATTTAAGATACAAAAAATGAACCGAATCTTTAAACATTTCTCCAGAAATTCTCAAACCCATTTCATTAGTATTGATGTAGGTCAAAAACTAGTTGGAGCCATGGCTGCTTAGTTGTCTTTATTGAAGTTTGTGTTTTAACCATTTGAGACAGTGGAGGCAGAATAGCTTGTAACAAACATAAGAATTAAGGCCCTTAGGAGTGTGCTGCTGTGAAGTGGCAACAATGTTGCATTAGTGAAGGTGGGGATTTGGCTTACCTATAAGAAGTCAGGTTACAGGCCCCAGACCCTTTTTTCAGCTCGTCTTCACAGCTTGTAGGATCTTCATTTGTCCGGTAAAGCAGTCTGCTGCAGCATGGATAGTTCGTCAAGATCTTCCAAAGCACCTGTGAAGAGTTGGAGGTGTTAATGATCAGTGATTTCGATTCGGAGGAGGACGTGATCCCACAAGGACGTGAGTTGTACCCCGGTTTCTTCTCTTTACCCTGAGGTTTGGGTTGTGGGTCCCCCTGGTTCCATTAGTGGCGGGGCAGTTATAGTTGGTCCCCCATCAGGCGCACCTCCTCTCCCCTCTCCCGGGCAGCCAGCGGTTGGGTCCGGGGTTGGTGTCCCCCCTTCTCAAATTCTGCCCCCTGATGTGCGTCTCGATGGTGCATCGTTGGCTGGAGCTAGTGTGAGCACTTAATACTTACCTCCACCATCGGTTAGGCTATCCACCGAGTCCGTTTCGGCCACGGTAACGCTCTTGTAGTCGCTTGCATCGGTTTTGATGGGCGGCGGACTTACTTCAGTGCTTCCGGCTTTCGGTTCTCTTCATCCATCTCCTGGTCGTCGGGCGGCTTCGGGCTCCTCGTCGCGTGAATCTTTGGCCATGTGGGTGGCAGTGTCCGTTCCCGATGACATCACTTTCAGTGACGTCATTTTCGGTCCTGCCATTTGCGAGCCGGGATTCAAGCATGCAGCATCATCTTCACCTCTGGTGTTCTCAGGTAAGAGAGGAGTGCCCCGGGGGGGGCGAGATCCGCGGAGGGGGGCACAGCGTGGTACAGGGAATCAGTGCTCGTGTGGAGACAGCGGGGTTGCCAAGCCTGGGGGGCAGTTTTCTGAGCCACTTGGGGGCAACTCACAGGGCAGCAGCTGATATGAATGGTGTTTATGAGCAAGCCACAGACATGACTAGGGGTACGCCAGCTTGTCAATTGGGTAGTTTAGTCATCCTTCGTCAGGTCAGGCAGTTAGTATGAAACAAGCAAGTGGTAGTTCGAGGCCTAGCAGGAGTCACGCCGCGTCCATGCCTATACCCTGATGCACAAGAAGCGCATCGCATAACATGCGGGCCTTCCTTGGGTGTATCCCCCAGCAGGGCTACACTTGGGGTTACAACTAGGGCCTCGGCCAAGAAGGTCTCAGGCGCTCTTCCTAGTTTATGTCAAGGGATGGCTGTAGTCGCAGATCAGGGCTCTGTCAGACAAGTGCAGTTTGCTAATGCAGTGCTTGATGCGCAAGAGGGTGGTGTGTCTGAATGTATGGAGACGATTTGTGGCGCGAAGCACAGGCTCGATAGTCCAGGGGGTGTAGATTCTGATTTTAATCGGCCCTTGTCTTCACCCCGTGGTACTCCTCTCTCCCAATTCTCATTCCTGGACACCATGGAATCGCAGAGAGTGGGTTCTGCTGAACACTCCGGTCTCGGTTGTCATGGCGAGGAGGGGCAGAGCCGTAAGGAGCAGCCTTCAACTTTCACCGGTCCCCACCACGTGCAGCGTCCATTGGGAACTGGCATGACAACTTTTGATTTTGGGGTTTAGTTCATCTTCAGATAATTATGGGTCAGAAAGTGATATGTCACTGGGGTTGGAGGCCAAGAGTCAGAAAAGAATGTATAGAATTATTAAATTCTATAATTCTGTTTCCGACACCTCCCGTGCTGGTGGGGGTTGTGAGCCCTGAGGCGACACAGAGACGCAGGGCGGCTCATTCACCCTTCACGAACATCTAAAGTAAAAAATGGTTAGAAGGATTCAAGAGGGTAAATATGTGCAAATGTTTAAGTTCTCCGTGTAAGCCTACCGCCAGAAAGAAATGGTGGAGGACAGTACAGGCCCCAAAAAAATTAAAATGGCAGATACTTTTGACGAGTGGCGTAAATGTTTTCATGTGTACTCCTCTTGCTATCTCACGAAATTCCCTGACCAAGCATTGGATATCTTGAAATATCAAGATGCCATTAAAACTGTTCAGGAATGGTATAGGGAAGGGGCGTGCAGGGATTATGATGTGGGTTTTTGCAGAAAGAAGATCGGTAACCCTTGTCTGTCCTTTGGGGCCGTAGACATGCGCCTTTGGGCGCAATTGGGGCGCCTGAGAAAGAAGTTGTACCTGGGCAGCTTCCTGCCGGGCCTTCTGGCAATTGAGCTCCTTAGCGTTCTCAAGGGCGTCCTGCAGGGGTCTGCTGGCACTTTCAAGACAAGCTCTGCGTTAAGGGAGCAGCGTGTACGTTCCGACCTGCTTGCAGGTACTGTGGAGGGAGCCACTCTGGCTCCGAGTGCACAAGGTCCCAGGAAGCTGTTCGCTCCAAAGAGCATCAGGGCTCTGGGCCTAAACCTTTCAATGGTGGAAAGGGCGGCCACCCGCTGAGGGTAGCCGCAATTGAAAAATGGCTGATGCTCTACCCGGATAGGGAGGCCGCCGAGCTACTTGGAACTGGCCTCCAATGGTGATTAGTTATTCCCGTCAATCTACAGTTTGCGGGTCCTTGGTCCGGAGGAATCTGAAATCGGCATATCAATTTCCAAGCATAGTAAGAGAGAAACTGGGCAAGGAGATTGCATTGGGCCTCATGGCCGGCCCATTTTGGGGAGATTCCGATTCCGAGGTTGGTTATCTCTCCTTTGGGGGTAATTCCTAAAAAAGAACCCGGAAAATTCAAGCTAATTCAGCACCTCTCTTTTCCAAAAGTGCAGTCCATTAATGATGCTATCTCCTCTGAACTTAGTTCGGTTCACTATCAGTCTTTTGACGATGCTCTTGCGCTAGTCAGGAAGGCAGGTGAAGGGGCAATTTTGGCGAAACTGGACGTGGAATCTGCTTTTCGGCTCCTGAAACAGAGAGAAAATGCAGTTGTAGGATTTCAAGTCACTTCCTCAGATCACATTTTATATGGATACATTTTTTAAAGAGATTTCAGCAATATAATTACCTTAAAGTTTCAAATACAAAACCCCCCATAAACATTTGAAAAAAACCATGGAGACACCAAGATGTATAATTTGCACAGGCAAGTGATCAAAGCTGTTGAAATAGATAAATCCAAAGATTATACAAACCGAGTGCAAAACATATTTTCTGCTAAATTAGATATTTTGCACTGAGACCAAAAGTATCTGATGGGCTTTTCTAAATATTATATGATGGAGAAGCCACCACAGTGGGATGGAGAATGTCACCGGGAGAGCTCAAGGGACAGTAACACCTTGAGATTGTTATATAAAATGTTTAGTTATTTGTAGTAAAACATCTTCGCGATATACTTTTATTATTTATTTTGCCCCATCTCATCCCTTTTCAAAAAGTCATTTAGATTTTAATTTATTTTATTTTTTTTGTAAATCTTAGAGCTGGGAGTCCAGACTCAAGGCTAACTCTGTTACATATCTTTCCCTAATTGGCCGTTTATAAAACATAATGACCATGACTAACCTTGTTATATGCAGACTCAAGATTGGCACCTCCAAATATGTCAAGTAGTGAGTGGAGTTATTTAAAAAAAAAAAATAAAAAAATATATATATATATATATATATATATATACACGTATATATGCTATTTTATAGTAAGACAACAGAAATGTCTTGTAATTACATTGTGTGTTTACTGTCCTTCAAATAGAAAGCTTTACAGAGGGGAGAATCCTGAGGATAACTAATGGAGGGTTAGACAGACAATCTGACAAGGAATAGTGTGATGGGACCGGTAGACAGAGGGTAGAGGAGAGAGGATTCGTACAGTGCAAACTGAAGGAGAGACGTGCAGTGGAGGGTCAGTGCAGTGGGGGGTAAGTGCATTGGGGGTAAGTGCAGTGGGGGGTAAGCGCAGCTGGGGTAAGTGCAGTGGAGGGTCAGTGCAGTTGGGGGTAAGTGTAGTGGAGGGTAAGTGCAGTGAGGGGTAAGTGCAGTGGGGGGTAAGCGCAGTGGGGGGTAAGCGCAGTGGTGGGTAAGTGCAGTGGGGGACGTGCAGTGGAGGGTCAGTGCAGTGGGGGGTAAGTGCATTGGGGGTAAGTGCAGTGGGGGGTAAGCGCAACGGGGGTAAGTGCAGTGGAGGGTCAGTGCAGTTGGGGGTAAGTGTAGTGGAGGGTAAGTGCAGTGAGGGGTAAGTGCAGTGAGGGGTAAGTGCAGTGGGGGGTAAGCGCAGTGGTGGGTAAGTGCAGTGGGGGTAAGTGCAGTAGGGGTAAGTGCAGTGGGGGGTAAGTGCAGTGGAGGGTATGCTGAATCGCAAATAGCTACAATTCATGGCTCTTTTAATGGATTGGAATTAAAGGGATAGGAAACCCAACATTTTTTATTAACTCTTTAAAAACGTCTCTATATAATAAAGGTGTTTGTAATTGGTACCTGTTAAATGTTTTATGTCCTTTCCTTGTAATGTTAGATTAATTATGCGGCCCTATAATGATGTTCTACCTAGGTAAAAACACCATGGCGACCAACACATGCACAGACTCATCCCCCTTTATCCTCTCTCCTGTGTCGTGTCATGATCCAAGTGCCAGATGCAGGGCGGACACGTGGATCGCGACGTCAGTGCTGGAGGGAGTGGCGCACCAGAGAGCCGAAGTTACAGGGTCAGTGGCTGTTGTAAAGGAAGGAGCTGTGATAAGTGTACAAAGTACCCCTAGACTAACGAGCATATTAAATCCTATATGTATGCGATGAATAGGAAATCCAAATATGGCCACTGAGTGTTTCTGACAGTAGTGTGCATGCGATTTCCACATGAAGCAAGTGCGCATGCAAAGCAGACTTAATAAGAATGTTGAAAGTAACGGGACCAGCCGCTTTACCATTGGCTGGGGGCGGTAGCAAAATTTACATAACCTATACCTCCTTTTATGGGCGGTCATTACCGCTCCTTTTATGAAAATTAAACTAAATATTTAAGGTATGTAGAAGGTTCGTTTTAATACAATTATTTTTGTTAGATTACATATATAATAGTTATTATAATAATGTATTTCATTTAGGTACAACTGTGCAAAGATTTCTAACCCTTAGATCCTTGTGTGAGAATGCAGTTCTACAATCTCAACAGCAGAGGTCAAGAGTACTTTACGTTGTCCATAACTGACCCTGCTCCCACTTCCCAAACAAAACATATTGATGCTTGGTGCAGCTTCTTGTGAATTCTGGTACCCAAGGACACTCCGGAGGAAATATTTACTGCTATAATACTGGTGCCCAGTCCCTGGGAAAGATTCTTACGGCTAGATTTGGAGTTTTGTCGGTAACGACCCGAAAATCTAACGCCGGCTTTTTTCTGGCCGCACCATAAAAATAACTCTGGTATTGAGAGTCCACATAAAGGCTGCGTTAGGCTCCAAAAAAGGAGCGTAGAACATTTTTAACGCAGCTTCAACTCTCGATACCAGAGTTGCTTACGCAAGCGGCCAGCCTCAAAAACGTGCTCGTGCACGATTCCCCCATAGAAAACAATGGGGCTGTTTGAGCTGAAAAAAAACCTAACACCTGCAAAAAAAGCCGCGTTCAGCTCTTAACGCAGCCCCATTGTTTGCTATGCGGAAACACCTCCTAAGTCTGCACCTAACACCCTAACATGTACCCCGAGTCTAAACACCCCTAACCTTACACTTATTAACCCCTAATCTGCCGCCCCCGCTATCGCTGACCCCTGCATATTATTATTAACCCCTAATCTGCCGCTCCGTAAACCGCCGCTACTTACATTATCCTTATGTACCCCTAATCTGCTGCCCCTAACACCGCCGACCCCTATATTATATTTATTAACCCCTAATCTGCCGCCCACAACGTCGCCCCCACCTGCCTACACTTATTAACCCCTAATCTGCCGAGCAGACCGCACCGCTACTATAATAAAGTTATTAACCCCTAATCCACCTCACTAACCCTATAATAAATAGTATTAACCCCTAATCTGCCCTCCCTAACATCGCTGACACCTAACTTCAATTATTAACCCCTAATCTGACGACCAGAGCTCACCGCTATTCTAATAAATGTATTAACCCCTAAAGCTAAGTCTAACCCTAACACTAACACCCCCCTAACTTAAATATAATTTTAATCTAATGAAATTAATTAACTCTTATTAAATAAATTATTCCTATTTAAAGCTAAATACTTACCTGTAAAATAAATCCTAATATAGCTACAATATAAATTATAATTACATTGTAGCTATTTTAGGATTAATATTTATTTTACAGGCAACTTTGTAATTATTTTAACCAGGTACAATAGCTATTAAATAGTTAAGAACTATTTAAAAGTTACCTAGTTAAAATAATTACAAAATTACCTGTAAAATAAATCCTAACCTAAGTTACAATTAAACCTAACACTATACTATCAATAAATTAATTAAATACAATATGTACAAATAACTACAATGAAATAAACTAACTAAAGTACAAAAAATAAAAAAGAACTAAGTTACAAAAAATAAAAAAATATTTACAAACATAAGAAAAATATTACAACAATTTTAAACTAATTACACCTACTCTAAGCCCCCTAATAAAATAACAAAGACCCCCAAAATAACAAAATGCCATACCCTATTCTAAATTACTAAAGTTCAAAGTTCTTTTACCTTACCAGCCCTGAACAGGGCCCTTTGCGGGGCATGCCCCAAGAAGTTCAGCTCTTTTGCCTGTAAAAAAAACATACAATACCCCCCCCAACATTACAACCCACCACCCACATACCCCTAATCTAACCCAAACCCCCCTTAAATAAACCAAACACTAAGCCCCTGAAGATCATCCTACCTTGTCTTCACCTCACCAGGTATCACCGATCCGTCCTGGCTCCAAAATCTTCATCCAACCCAAACGGGGGCTGGCTATCCATCATCCGGTGGCTGAAGAGGTCCAGAAGAGGCTCCAAAGTCTTCATCCTATCCGGGAAGAAGAGTAGATCCGGACCGGCAACCATCATCTTCCAAGCGGCATCTTCTATCTTCATCCGATGAGGACCGGCTCCATCCTGAAGACCTCCGACGCGGACCCATCTTCATCCGGCGACGTCCAACTGAAGAATGAAGGTTCCTTTAAGGGACGTCATCCAAGATGGCGTCCCTCGAATTCTGATTGGCTGATAGGATTCTATCAGCCAATCGGAATTAAGGTAGGAATATTCTGATTGGCTGATGGAATCAGCCAATCAGAATCAAGTTCAATCCGATTGGCTGATCCAATCAGCCAATCAGATTGAGCTCGCATTCTATTGGTTGATCGGAACAGCCAATAGAATGCGAGCTCAATCTGATTGGCTGATTGGATCAGCCAATCGGATTGAACTTGATTCTGATTGGCTGATTCCATCAGCCAATCAGAATATTCCTACCTTAATTCCGATTGGCTGATAGAATCCTATCAGCCAATCGGAATTCGAGGGACGCCATCTTGGATGACGTCCCTTAAAGGAACCTTCATTCTTCAGTTGGACGTCGCCGGATGAAGATGGGTCCGCGTCGGAGGTCTTCAGGATGGAGCCGGTCCTCATCGGATGAAGATAGAAGATGCCGCTTGGAAGATGATGGTTGCCGGTCCGGATCTACTCTTCTTCCCGGATAGGATGAAGACTTTGGAGCCTCTTCTGGACCTCTTCAGCCACCGGATGATGGATCGCCAGCCCCCACTTTGGTTGGATGAAGATTTTGGAGCCAGGACGGATCGGTGATACCTGGTGAGGTGAAGACAAGGTAGGATGATCTTCAGGGGCTTAGTGTTAGGTTTATTTAAGGGGGGTTTGGGTTAGATTAGGGGTATGTGGGTGGTGGGTTGTAATGTTGGGGGGTATTGTATGTTTTTTTTACAGGCAAAAGAGCTGAACTTCTTGGGGCATGCCCCGCAAAGGGCCCTGTTCAGGGCTGGTAAGGTAAAAGAGCTTTGAACTTTAGTAATTTAGAATAGGGTAGGGCATTTTGTTATTTTGGGGGTATTTGTTATTTTATTAGGGGGCTTAGAGTAGGTGTAATTAGTTTAAAATTGTTGGAATATTTTTCTTATGTTTGTAAATATTTTTTTATTTTTTGTAACTTAGTTCTTTTTTATTTTTTGTACTTTAGTTAGTTTATTTCATTGTATTTATTTGTAGGAATTGTATTTAATTAATTTATTGATAGTGTAGTGTTAGGTTTAATTGTAGGTAATTGTAGGTATTTTATTTAATTAATTTAATGATAGTATAGTGTTAGGTTTAATTGTAACTTAGGTTAGGATTTATTTTACAGGTAATTTTGTAATTATTTTAACTAGGTAACTATTAAATATTTCTTAACTATTTAATAGCTATTGTACCTGGTTAAAATAATTACAAAGTTGACTGTAAAATAAATATTAATCCTAAAATAGCTACAATGTAATTATAATTTATATTGTAGCTATATTAGGATTTATTTTACAGGTAAGTATTTAGCTTTAAATAGGGTTAGTGAGGCGGATTAGGGGTTAATAACTTTATTATAGTAGCGGTGCGGTCCGCTCGGCAGATTAGGGGTTAATAAGTGTAGGCAGGTGGAGGCGACGTTGTGGGGGGCAGATTAGGGGTTAATACATATAATATAGGGGTTGGCGGTGTTAGGGGCAGCAGATTAGGGGTACATAGCTATAATGTAGGTGGCGGCGCTTTGCGGTCGGCAGATTAGGGGTTAATTATTGTAGGTAGCTGGCGGCGACGTTGTGGGGGGCAGGTTAGGGGTTAATAAATATAATACACGGGTCGGCGGTGTTAGGGGCAGCAGATTAGGGGTACATAGGGATAAGTTAGCTGGCGGCGCTTTGCGGTCGGCAGATTAGGGGTTAAAAAAATTTAATCGAGTGGCGGCGATGTGGGGGGACCTCGGTTTAGGGGTACATAGGTAGTTTATGGGTGTTAGTGTACTTTAGAGCACAGTAGTTAAGAGCTTTATAAACCGGCGTTAGCCCAGAAAGCTCTTAACTACTGACTTTTTTCCTGCGGCCGGAGTTTTGTCGTTAGATGTCTAACGCTCACTTCAGCCACGACTCTAAATACCGGAGTTAGAAAAATCCCATTGAAAAGATAGGATACGCAATTTACGTAAGGGGATCTGCGGTATGGAAAAGTTGCGGCTGAAAAGTGAGCGTTAGACCCTTTTTTGAGTGACTCCAAATACCGGCGGTAGCCTAAAACCAGCGTTAGGAGCCTCTAACGCTGGTTTTCACGGCTAACGCCAAACTCCAAATCTAGGCCTATGATACTTGTGTTTGCTGAGTGTTCTCCTTGTTCAGACAGAAGTGCGTCTCACCTTTATCTGGCATTTCATTAGTGAGCGTTCCTGCCACTAGCACATATTTATGTGTCCCAATACATCATATCTTGCACAGCCTATAAGAACCGATAGTGATATGGAAAAGCAGTGATTACAGCTGCAACACTTTGGTAAATGTTCAGAACTGTAACAAATCTGCATGTCTGTGCTATTAGGGTAAAGTCTTATCACCGGAGACAATGAGATGCGTCTCAGAAACCTGCCAGTCATGGACAATGTCAGACTTTTTAACCTAAATCTCATTCAAGCATGCTGTATTCTTAAAGGGCCATTATACACCAAACGTTTCTTTGCATAAATGTTTTGTAGATTATCAATTTATCCAGACTATCTGGGAGTGTTTGTGTAACAAACTGTAGTTTTGCTTATTTTTTAATAACATTGTGCAGATTTTCAGACTCCTAACCAAGCCCCTCAGTGTCAGAAGTAGATACGCTTTTCCAGTCTACTGCTGACTTCTGTTTGTATAATCTGTCTTTTCAGATGCAGGGGAGGGGGGAGTGTCTGCTATTATCCCCTTTCACTGGGTGTTTCTGCTAATCTATTCAACAGTGCGAAACTTGGAGCTTTTAAGTAAGTTTTTAAAAGGTTTTATACTGGACTTTAGATCAGTATCTGTGCATATTCTTTTTTACAGTAGTGTCTATTGCATGCAGTTATATGAACATTTGTGTATACTGTCCCTTTAAAGACACAATCTTGTCACTTTAATGCTAGTGACGTTGTCTTGTTTTTTGTTGGTCTTTAACTGTTGTAGAGTTTCTTTTGTGCATAAGTTAGTGATCTGTTTTATAGAGAGTTTTTTGTTCTGTTTTGACCCATAAAACTCGCTCTAGGCATCGATAAGTTGTTGATGTAGGTAACATATTCAATAAAACTAATATCTCACTAGAACATCTCTACAGAGATTAGAATCCACCCCTCATCTTCACCACCAAATGCGAAATTAGCTCCATTATTATCAATAAAGGCGAGAGTATCTCAGAAGTGTTCACTTCTCGATAAGCTGAAATCAAGGCTGCAGGTGTAATGATGGGGCCTGTATCATTATTTGTTTACTTTAAATCCCAATTCTTCCTTCCTTGCTCTGCCTTGAGCACTGTCTAACTCACTTATTTGGGACACTTGGCACTTTTAATGCTTAGAAGTACTATACTAATGAATGGGGCTGCAATTTCCACTATTTGCATTAAACTACGTAGGTACGATGACAGCTAATTTCTTTCTTCAGAATGGAAAAATCTTCTTTGCTATGCTGAGCTTTGCTGTCTCCTCTGATTGAAGAGGGTGAATAGGTACATCTGGTGTGTCAGAGCCTGATGAGGTTTGGGTGCAAGTTGCCTTGTGATGGGAAGAGGAAACACAAGATTTACACCGTGGCTTTAGTCTTACTAGTCAGGCATCAGCTGTATGGTATTCCTTATATGTAGGTTTCTAATTAAACTAAGCTTGTAAAACAAAAACGAGTCTGCTTACCCGCATAAAGGCAGGCTATACCTTTGTATTAGGCTTATGTTGGTAATTGTAAGCCTGTAATTGCTTATAAACAGAGATATGTCTGGTCCCTTTAAAGGAACATTTCTGGGGGGGGCGGTGCTTAACCACACTCAGAGATGGACGCTTGATCTCTGAGCTCCGGGTGGTAAAAGGTGAAATCAGTGACTTCCAACTAATAAAAAGGCTCAACTTCAACTGCAAAATAGCCTTAAGGTTGTGAGGAACAGACATATGCCCAAATTTATCAGCTAGATGTAAAAGCGACTCACGTCCAGTGCTGTACAGCTTAAGACCTACACGTCCAACGCAACAGAGTGCATCCGAGAGGCAATCTACAAACTTTTGTCCGCAACCAGCACACAACTCAAGCGAACCTTGGGGACAAAGGGTGCTTTGAAAAACATATTAGTGAGAGAGAAATCCTCACAATCACAGACCTGCCAAGATCCGGAACGAATGTAGGCCACAACTATATCTCGGGCAAAGGAAACCCAACACAGGGTATGTTAAATCTATTCTATATCACTAAGTGGCCTTAATCGCCAGTACAAAACTCTGGGATACTCGGTCTCCAGTGAGACTCCTGCACCTCTGGCAGTACATAAAGCTACAGCAGGTTGAACCATGCTTAGGCCCTAAAAAATATAACACACACGCATACCAAAACATGTGCAGTACATAATGCCCCAACATAGAACCAGAGACTGAATATATACTCTACTTGGCGATCTTTTCAGATTTATTCTCTGAATAAGGGACTAAAGTCTATAAGATTTGGTAGGGTACAGATGGTGTAGATCTGCAGAAAATATAGCTCATAAGTCACACAGAATCTGGATTGGTGATACGTCTTCACAGATTTAACTTATGATATTGACCATAAGCGAGCTTTTACAGATTTAGTGAGTGTGTCATTACACTACAAGTACACGAAGATGACATCTAAAAGACCTGCCAAATCAGATAAGCCCAGCAATCCTCCGGTAATGAATCCATCCAAAAACAATAAGCCTACTAACCAGGCTACTTTAGAAGCTGAAGAAGAGCCTGAACAAGAGCTAGATATAGTAATACCGATGAAGATCAGGTACCTGTCACAAAAGCAGACCTACACTCACTAGTCTCGAAATAAGACATTTCTTCTTACTTTGAACGCTTATAGGAAAAGCTATCAACTCTCAACAGCAACTTCTTACTGACCTACAAGATAAAATCAAAGATCTCGAATAGAGGAAGGCGAAATAACATCAGAATGAAAGTCATCCCTGAATCAGTCCTAAATAACGATCTACAAGCATATATACAGCAGCTCTTCAAAGCTATTACAGGAGATAAAGAAGAATCTGGCTACAATATTGAAAGAGACCACGGAGCCCTCACAGCTAGACCAAGAGAGGAAGCCAAACCATGGGATGTAATAGTAAAGAGGCTTGCATTCCAAGATAAGGAGAAAATACTATCTGCAGCAAGAAACAACCCGACCTTCAAATTTCAAGGCACTTTGGTGCAATTTTTCCAGGATTTAAGTCTCAGAACACTCCAATGCAGAAGCCTATTGAGACTGCTGACCACCATGTTAAGAAAGCATTAAATCCAATATCGTTGGGGATTCCCCTTTGCTTTACACATTATTAGAAATAGAAAAGCGACTTCTATCAGGGAAGTTGAGAAAATTCCAGCAGTCTGTCAAATTCTAGGACTAGAGACTCCACCAATACCAACAGACACCCCTTCATCTTCATCCACAAGCACACAACTTCCACAGCACACTGTTAGACCTTCCAAATGGCTAACAGGAAAAAACAGAAGACCTGAAGGACCACAGCATTATCCTTTGTTGAAAATTGTATCAAAAAGGGTTCACAAACCCTAGGACTCCCAATCTAGGACTCTACCTCACCTATTAGCTACAAGCATAGGCGATGTATGCAATGTTATGTTGAATATGTTAGGAAAAGTTTACTAATGTTACTGAGGTCACTGATTGACTGTTTATTATTAATATCATGTCATTCTTTATTTCACCCCCCCCACCCCTTATTAGTTACATGCAATTCACTGTGATTCCCACATTCTGGGATTATTGTTATTTATTGTTCCAGACACCTATGATCTGTTTTTTTCTTTTTTTCCTTAAAGTTACTACTGAGTCAAATTTATTGTTCTATTAGAAGGAGGTTACCTTAAATTAGAGGTTAAACTACCACTATTAATTATGTCTCTATTAAGGAATAATTCAGAGAACCTTCACACAGAACCTTCACACCCTAGACACCCATCCGTAATGACATCTAGAATCCACCTAATCTCACACAATGTGAGAGGTCTGAACACTGATGTAAAACGTCGGGTGGCCAAGTCCTATTATCATAATCTTCATGCTATTGTTATTTTTTTTTTTTTTACAAGAGACCCAACTCATTAAAGCAAAAATTCCCAAATATTGGTCCAAAGTATTTACTAAACACTACCAAGCAACGTCTGACACTAAAAAAAGAGGAGTCTCTATTCTAATCTAATTCATCCTTAGACTTCTCACATGAATCTACTATTACAGACTCCGAAGGTAGATACCGAATAGTAAAAGGCCACATAGGCGACTGACATTATTTTTTGTAATATTTACGCACCCAATGAAAATCAACATTCCTTTTTTAGAAACATATCTCATCTGCTGACCCACTGGTCCCAACATAAGATTATATTGGCGGGAGATTTTAACATCAATATGTCCCCCTTCATACCTACCCAAACCACCAATATCAACAAAAAAAGCAGCACCATAACAGAACAGTTAATTCTATTTGAGATGCTTTTTCCCCCTATACACTTATGGACTCCTGGCAATTTCTATATGGTAATACAAATGACACCACATTTTACTCAGCAGCTCACCAGTTAGTCAGATTTTGCTCCCTCTCATATCATCATCTGAAATCCATACATGCATATGGTCCAAACACTCATCAATTTCTCTCCTTTTAGACAAGGTCCAAGACGTTAAGAGGACGAGAACATGGACTTATGACCCTAGCTATCTTAAAGACACACTAATTCAGGATTAAACTAGCAAAAAACTAACCAAATTTTGGAACATTAACCTACATACCACCACCAACCCACTTACTACTTGGGCAGCACATAAAGCATATATGAGAGGGCTATTGATCCAAAGTAAATCACACTTGAACAAACAAAGAAAAGCCAAGATATCACAACTTTAAACTGAAATAAACTTAGAAACCCAACACAAACTAACACAAAAACAATCCACACTAACTGATCTTAACAACAAACAGGATATACTAAATAACCTTCTGAACACTAACGCTGCAAATGCAATATTGAAACTGAAAACAAAATACTACATTTACGCTAACAAGCGTGACAAATACCTGGCTAACAAAATGCGCAAAAGTTGTAAAGCGTCAGCTATCCCTGTCATAACTAAATTAAACGGAGTCCTGACTTTCTACCCCCAAGAAATAGTAGATACTTTTGCTGATTTTTATAGAGAACTGTACAACGGTAAGAAGGTCACTCACTCCCTCACCACAGAGTACCGTACCACCGAATTCTTATTAAATGCCAAATTAAACACCTTATCAGAGGAAGATCGTGAAACCCTCATTCCCCAGATTTCACCCTCAGAAATCACCTTAGCAATAAAAGAACTTAAAAAAGGCAAAGCTGGGGGTGGAGCCAACTATCAAGGAAACCAGACGTGTGTGTGAAGAGCTCCTGGCTCTTATATGTTATAATTAATGTTTATTGGTACCTAAAGTAATCCTTACTATATCATAAGGGGATCCTTTCAAACACAGCATTATTGGAGGCATTGGGAGCTCTTAGATGGCCGTTTTTAGGTCCGTATGAGATCCAGAAGTTAAGTTACAATGGGGGCCTTGGATAAATGGTGGCTAGCTGCGGCGCAGCTCCTACAGGATCATTTTGACAGCCTAGCACAGGTTCTACACGAGTGTTCAGGGTGAGGGACTATCGTTTGGTCATATGCTGCCTCTGACCTATTTTGAAGCAGGCTAAAACAGACAATTAGGGAAGAATGGTGCCGGGTCTCCTCCTAACTAGCTGTTCTTTAATTGTCTACATGATACATCACTGTTCAGATTTTTTTTTTCTAGTTCCACTTTTCCTATTACATACCCTACTGACTATATAAGCTTGCCTTCCTAGCTGTACACCTAGATCAACTGAAACAGTCAGCCTGAAGAGATTGCCCTGGCTTGCGGTCTGGTGTGGGGTGAAAAATCTACTATGTTGAAACTTTGCATCACTTCATTATCCCCTATCTAGCTTCAAAGACCAATGTGTTTTGTGATTTATTAAAGACTTACCCTTACCTCTATGATAGTTACTGACTTCATGCTCCAGTTTATATCTCCTATTTTACTTACAAGGTTCAGCTGGTTTGTTTTCTACCAGATATCTTATGCTCCCACTATCTTTATTATTTTTATTGCTTTAAAAATATAAAATAAGGTACACATATATCTACTATTTTTTATGTTATTTTAGGTTAAAGTATCTTGCATGAAAGTTGTATTATTTATCAAACTCTGCCAGCCTATATTTATGTTTGATATGAAAAGTATCACTCACTAATGTTTCCTCTAGAGGAAACCCTCACAATCCAGTATAAAAATATGTCTTGTAATATCCCTTCTGGCCTAACTACACGCCTAACACTTTCCTATATGCACCTGCCTGTCATACACCCTGCGGTTTTACACCGGTTCGCATTAATAATAGACAGACGATCGCAAAAACATTTTACCTGGGGCCACTTGCTATACACTCCTGTAATGCTTTTGACTTCTAATGCGTTGGAGCGCTTGGATGTCTGCGGCCGGGATGTCCGGGTCTGCCTGCATTCTTATTTGAAACTACAATATGTGGACTGCATGTAGATTTGACCCCAGAATATTGATTTGTGTCTAGGCCTTTACAAAACAGCGTAGTTATGTGTGTATTACTTAAACTTGATGTGTTAAAATATAGGGTTTGATATCATAAAAGAGGAATACGCAGATCACAAGTGTTAAGCTCTCTATTTTTGTGTGTGTGATACGATATGTAAAACTCATAATCTGTTGTTATAGCCACTGCTATATTGGGCTGCGCAGACTTATTCTATAGTAGGGGATACACCCTTGTGTAGGCCGGACCTACATTTCTGTTGTATATGCTACCTATCACATTTATATACCACATCCCCCCTCCATAATATACCTCCTAAGTTGGGAGGGTTAACTATGTGGCTTCTCTAGCCTATGCCGCACTTCCACAACTCTCAATATCATCTATAAATTGAGTTAAATATCTTAAATCCAATGCTACTAGATATCATATTCCCTCTAAAGATAATTAAAGCATATTGGGGTCCTTGGGTGGCCCAAGGTGGCATGAGAGGGACTTACATTATACCAAGTACAACTCGCATCTACCATAATATTATCTTTATTTTTCCTACCTAGCTTAGCAGGATTGTTTAACATTCTTTACAAGCTAAATCTTAACTTTTGCAGTAAACACTGCATACCTACAGTTACCATATATATTTACCCTATATACATATGTACATACCTTCATAGTTTTGATTCCCTGCTACCGGTTTTATTTTTATTCTTTGTAAATGGAAAAGATTAGAACATGTGAGGTATACTTTTTCTTTATGGTAATAACTCTGTGATATAACAGACTAAAATGTATAATGGTTCATTTTTATTTGATGACTTTGGAAGTATTATCTATTTGTATTGTACTATTTTATACCTCAATAAAAAAAAAGGCAAAGCTGCTGGCCCAGACGGCTTTCTTGGGGAATATCACAAATTATTTAAATCCATATTGATCCCTCACTTAACCAAATTCTGCAACCACATCTTGGAAGGCCACAATATTCCCCCCCGAACTACTTGCAGCTAAAATTGTTGTCATCCCCAAACCAAAAATCCTAAATTTTGTTCTAACTATCGCCCAATATCCCTCATCAATCAGGATCTTAAAATCTTTACTAAAATTCTTGCCAACCGTCTCAAAACTATATTACCCTCACTCGTGCAACCCAATCAAGTTGGCTTCCTAAAGGATAGAGAGGCATTCGACAATATTAGACGTATGATAGACATTATCTACTACCTTACTGAGACTAAGACGCCTTCTCTGCTCCTATCATTGGATGCTGAGAAGGTGTTTGACAGAATCGACTGGAGATATATGCTATCAGTACTCCACACTATGGGGTTCAATGGGCCCTTTATAACAGCCATAAAGGCACTATACTCTAATCCCACTGCACAGGTGACCGCTACAGGTTACAAGTCCAAATTTTTTCCAATTCTCAATGGTACAAGACAAGGGTGTCCTCTCTTTCCTTTATTATTTGCTCTCTGCATAGAACCATTGGCGGCTCAAATTAGACTCTCCCCAGATGTTACAGGAGTTCAAATACAATCCACTTCATATAAACTAACACTATTTACGGAAGACATCTTATTGACTATAACCAAATCACTTATCTCACTCCCCAAACTATATAAATTATTAGGCGACTTCTTCACTATTTCAGGCTACAAAATCAACCGAGATAAATGCAAAGCACTCCCAATCACATTACCACCCCAAACAAAGAAACTTATAGAAGCTAACTTTGACTTAAGATGGGCCAAACATTTCATTAAGTATCTAGAGGTCTACCTGACAATTCAATATAACCAACTATATAAATATAACTACTTACCTATATTTAAGGACATACAACAAGATATTAAAAAATGGTCAACTTCCTCGTTTTCGTGGTACGGTCTCTTAGCTACTGTTAAAATGTATATATTGCCACTTATACTATACCTCTTTAGAGCTCCCTCAATCAAACTCCCACTTTCGGAATTAGCCACTATACAATCTGAATTAGTAACGTTCATAAGGGGGGAAAAATCACCCAGAATTCCGTTGTCAATTTTTACAAGATACAAAACCTTATTATATTATAGGGAATCTAGATTGGCTCAGACAACACTACTAAGTAGGCCAACAACATACACTCTATGGACTACATGGAGACAGAGATGGGGTGATGGAATTATCCAGATGACATATTATGGGAAACACAATCTCAAAGCAAACACTTGCTACATTACAGGTCTCCCACGTTGGTCTCCCACGTTAGAATCCACAATAGTCTCTTGGAACAAAACTGCAAAATACACTAAACTGATACCACACTACTCCTGGACAATGCAGATTAGATATCTTTTACCCTTAGACACACGTGGACAAATGGAGAAACAAAGGACTTTACAGGGTGGCGGATTTAATGATCAACAATAAAATAACACCATATACTCACTTACAAGATAGAATTGCGCCCCTAAAATTAAACTGGTTTCTCTATCTACAACTATCATCTTCCCTTCAAAAATTCCAAAATAATGCCAAGACCCAACCCAATAAAATACTAGAAATGCTATGTAAAGCACAAACTAGACTAAAATACACCATCTCAAGGCTATACATAGCAATACAAACAGAACATATTTGCACCAAAACCCAAATGATTACAAACTGGGAAAGAGACATAGGTATCAAAATGGATAAGCAAGAATGGGCTAAATTGTTAAGTCTGACAGATAAAGGTCTCCTAAGTGCAGAATTAAGGGAAAATGCCATTAAAACCACATTAAGATGGTATTTAAACCCACTACAGACATCCCATATGAATCCCACAAGGAGCAGACAATGCTATAGAGGCTGTAACGAAGTAGGTACATATTGCCTTATGTGGTGGGAGTGTGATAGAGTAAGGGGGACAAGGGACTCCCTGTCTTTATTACTCAGTTCTATAGAAAATATCCAACTCACCAAGTTTCAAGCTTTGTTACACAAACACATCCGCCAATTTAATAAACCAATCAACACTTTTATTAAGATATTATGTACCATTCCAAGGACATGTATAGCCAAATACTGGAAAATAGGGGCTCCACCATGGCAGGGAATACTTAACAAAATCAATCTAACTTATTTAATGTATGAATCAGCATCTTGGGTACTAGATAATAAAGAATCAGTGTACAACATCTGGTTTTATTGGATCCTGAAAGGTAACACCACTAACCCACCTATTCCAGTAAGAACAACCTCCACCACAACATAGCATTTTAGTTACCAACACCTTAATCCCCAAATCTCAGTAATTGTCACATGACAATATTACGGAACATGTGTTAATTGATACCAAATCACTCAGTGTTAATTGATACCAAATCACTCAGTGTTAATTGATACCAAATCACTCAGTGTTAATTGATACTGAATCAATCAGTGCTTTTAATTTCTTTGTTGTTCTTTGTTGTTGTTTTTCTTTGGGGGTTTTCCCCCCAATTTCTCTTGTTAATTCAAACTGTTATTATTGATATTGTATAATATTATACTGTTCTCCTTCAAGAGTACCGCCGACACTGCCATGACTTCCTGGGCGGTGCTGAGAGCTTCACTATATACCTACTATTCAAGGACATTTGAAAGGTGTATAGCAAACTTTGGTGAATCATAATAAAGACTGGAATATTATTGCAAAATCTAGTCTCTTCCGGATGAGACTCTCATCTCAACTTCCAGCTAAATGTATGAAGGAAACATGTCATGAATAATTTGACGCAATGTTTGTTTACCATAACTTTATTGTTTTAAAATGTGGTCTTAATAAAAAGATTTAAACATGAAGGAATATTTCTGCATATTTTATAAATTCAATCTGAAAGTTATTGCATCTCTATTAAAGAATCTGACACCTGTTCAGCCAATTCAAAGAATCAGTGTAAGAGAAGATCTAATATTATTGCTTATGCGCATTTCAGTGACATTTAAAGGGACAGTCAACACTAAAATTGTTATTGTTTAAAAAGATAGATAACGCCTTTACTACCCATTCCTCAGCTTTGCACAACCAACTTGTTATATTAATATACTTTATAACATTTAAACCTCTACATTTCTGCCTGTTTCTAGGTCACTACAGACAGCCTCTTATTTATCAGCTTTTTTTAAAAAAATTTGCTTTTCACAACAGGAGACTGCTAGTTCATGTGAGCCATGTAGATAACATTGTGTTCATGCCCAGGGAGTTATTTAAGAGTCAGGACAATACAGCACTAATTGGCTAACATGCAAGCCAATAGATAATAAATAAAATGTCATGTGATCAGGGGGCTGTCAGTAGAGGCTTAGATACAAGGCAATCACAGAGGTAAAACGTATATTAATATAACTGAGATAAGGAGCAGTCTGCAGAGGCATAGATACAAGGTAATCACAGAGGTAAAAAGTATATTAATATAACTGAGATAAGGAGCAGTCTGCAGAGGCATAGATACAAGGTAATCACATAGGTAAAAAGTATATTAATATAACTGAGATAAGGGGCAGTCTGCAGATGCTTAGATACAAGGCAATCACAGAGGTAAAACGTATGTTAATATAACTGAGATAAGGGGACAGTCTGCAGAGGCTTAGATACAAGGCAATCACAGAGGTAAAACGTATGTTAATATAACTGAGATAAGGGGGCAGTCTGCAGAGGCTTAGATACAGGGTAATCACAGAGGTAAAAAGTATATTAATATAACTGAGATAAGGGGCAGTCTGCAGAGGCTTAGATACAAGGTAATCACAGAGGTAAAAAGTATATTAATATAACTGAGATAAGGGGGCAGTCTGCAGAGGCTTAGATACAGGGTAATCACAGAGGTAAAAAGTATATTAATATAACTGAGATAAGGGGCAGTCTGCAGAGGCTTAGATACAGGATAATCACAGAGGTAAAAAGTATATTAATATAACTGAGATAAGGGGGCAGTCTGCAGAGGCTTAGATACAAGGCAATCACAGAGGTAAAAAAGTATATTAATATAACTAAGATAAGGAGCAGTCTGCAGAGGCTTAGATACAAGGCAATCACAGTGGTAAAACGTATATTAATATAACTGAGATAAGGGAGCAATCTGCAGAGGCTTAGATACAGGGTAATCACAGAGGTAAAAAGTATATTAATATAACTGAGATAAGGGAGCAATCTGCAGAGGCTTAGATACAGGGTAATCACAGAGGTAAAAAGTATATTAATATAACTGAGATAAGGGAGCAATCTGCAGAGGCTTAGATACAGGGTAATCACAGAGGTAAAAAGTATATTAATATAACTGAGATAAGGGAGCAACCTGCAGAGGCTTAGATACAGGGTAATCACAGAGGTAAAAAGTATATTAATATAACTGCTGGTTGGGAAAAACTGGGGAATGGATAATAAAAGGATTATCTCTTTTAAAACAATAAAAATTCTACTGTAGACTGTCCCTTTAAGGATTCTTTATAGAACTGAATATATCTCTTTCCACTAAAGAAAACAAAAACTTGGGTGTAAGAGAGGCGCTGTGTAAACAGCTGAGAGAACCAACAATAGCTAAAAGAGTTTAAATAAAAATATCTCAATATGTATAATAATACAATGTATCGTAAAATTAGATATATATCAATATGTATAATAAAAAACAAACATAGAAAGGGATAATATAAGCTAGTTTAATAAAAAGCAATAATAAATAACAATAGTAAGTTGTGGCCACAACTAAATAAAATGATGAAGAAAAATTAGCAGCATAGATTTACAATTCACAATTCAAACGCTATTAATTAACTATGACGGTTCAGCAATGTAATATCACTTAGATAAGGTGCAATACTAAGCCTCCTGTAAGTAAATAAAACTGAAATAATTGGCTTGTAATTTCTCCGATAATGTCCGTATGTGATTTAAAACTGGTGAGTTAGGGTATCCTTTGTGAATGAAATAGTCCCGTTGAAAGTGTGTAGGCAAATTCCTATTGCGTGTACTGAGTTGAGCTCCGTGAGTTGAAGTGAGTGAGAGACAGGGCAATCTGCTGTTCTGCCGTACTGTGTTAAAGTGCAAGTGATAGATAGTTCTTTGTTAAGTGAACTAGTAGATACGTGAATTTCTTTGAATTAGCTTCTTTGCAAAAAAGTGACAAGTTTTCTTATTTAAGAATATTTTATCAATGTGATAGTTATAAAATGTTCAATGTGAATCTTCAGCTGTATGACAGGCTTATTAGCTGCGCTCCCCGGCCAGCGTATGTGTGTAAATGCGTGGCGGAAGTACTCACAGCTTCCGGTAGCTGTGAGGAAGGTGTTTGGCACTTTGTTTAAAAGCAGCCAATCACAGAGAACCAGTGAGTCACGTGATCAAAATTGCTTGTTTGCAGACGCTGGAACGCCGGGAGGGATACAAGCTTCAAGCTCAATGTCTTTCAGCAAAACATACAAGCGAGGATGAAAATCAAACGGAGGTCCGTACTGGATACTCTGTAAAACACTTTGATACAATATATCTAAAGCCGAGAACCTCTAGGACCCATTACTAACATACGGGTCTTACATACGGGTTATGAGAACCATTTAAAAGGAACATTCTGACTCCACGAAAACATTCTTGATAAAGGCACTCACAGTGCTGAAACGCGTAGATAGGAAGCTGTGGAGTCTGTTTACACTTTCCATTGTCACCCATCATCTATCGATATTACCCAGGAAAGATCCAGGAGGATCCAGGAAGATCAAGGAGACCATTGTCCATTCTTTCAACGGAACAGCCGAACGGCAACTAGAAAGGATTCAGTGCTGTTACAAGACAGTGAAGCAGCTGTGAGTACTTCCGCCACGCATTTACACACATACGCTGGCCGGGGAGCGCAGCTAATAAGCCTGTCATACAGCTGAAGATTCACATTGAACATTTTATAAATATCACATTGATAAAATATTCTTAAATAAGAAAACTTGTCACTTTTTTGCAAAGAAGGTAATTCAAAGAAATTCACGTATCTACCAGTTCACTTAACAAAGAACTATCTATCACTTGCACTTTAACACAGTACGGCAGAACAGCAGATTGCCCTGTCTCTCACTCACTTCAACTCACGAAGCTCAACTCAGTACACGCAATAGGAATTTGCCTACACACTTTCAACGGGACTATTTCATTCACAAAGGATACCCTAACTCACCAGTTTTAAATCACATACGGACATTATCGGAGAAATTACAAGCCAATTATTTCAGTTTTATTTACTTACAGGAGGCTTAGTATTGCACCTTATCTAAGTGATATTACATCGCTGAACCGTCATAGTTAATTAATAGCGTTTGAATTGTGAATTGTAAATCTATGCTGCTAATTTTTCTTCATCATTTTTAGTTGTGGCCACAACTTACTATTGTTATTTATTATTGTTTTTTATTAAACTAGCTTATATTATCCCTTTCTATGTTTGTTTTTTATTATACATATTGATATATATCTAATTTTACGATACATTGTATTATTATACATATTGAGATATTTTTATTTAAACTCTTTTAGCTATTGTTGGTTCTCTCAGCTGTTTACACAGCGCCTCTCTTACACCCAAGTTTTTGTTTTCTTTAGTGGACTGAGTAGGGAGATATCAGTCTTATTTAGAGAGGCTAAGAGGGTTAGACTTAGTCCAGACTCTTGTTTTTTGAATATATCTCTTTACCACAACAGTCATGTGGCGTCTAATAAAAACAAACACACCAAGCTCAATGTGCTACACCTGTTATGAACGATATTTGTGCTTAGACTATTTTGTATGTGAAAGTAAACAAAGCTGTGATGTTACTATTTATCTTTATCTCAATAATTAACCATAGTTCTGTTGACTGTAGCGGGTGTACAAGCTTGTGACCTGTCATCATTTATTTCCAGTTACCAGTTAAAGGGATAAAAGGTCAAACGTGAAATGTGCACTGGTGGATTTCAATTTGAAAAAGAAGCATTTTTGTTACATACTTCCATCAGCAAAAAAGGCTTCTAATAAAAGTTATTGCAGTATTTCAGTGGCATACGTACATATGCTATGAGAGGCTGTGCACCGGTATTTAAACATCATGCTTGCTTAGAGCCAGAAGTGACTTGTATGACACAAGTTAAAGGGGCAGTAGAAAACGTATGTTATGTGTAGTCAAACAACTTTGTAATATATTTTAGTTATTTATGTTGCCCCCTTTTCCTAAAATGTAGCTCTGAAAATTAAGGAATTTCTAATTCTCAGAATTTAAACAATGCGCCATAGCTGACTTTTCAAGGATAACCTTGCTACATATACCCCTCATTGGCTTTATTAGATGACAACTGTAAAATAATGTACTTTATATTAAAATGATTACAGTGTCTAGCCTTGTAGTCTGCTGACTAAAGCCCACATTGGCTCCCCCAAATAAGGCAAATGCATGGAGTTTGTCTACTGAAAATGAATTGCAGTAAAAACGATGTTTATTTGTTATTCTATAGCAACACAACAGAAATGTATTGTAATTACACTTGCCTAGATTACGAGTCTTGCGTTAGCCTTAAAAAGCAGCGTTGAGGGGTCCCAGCGCTGCTTTTTAACGCCCGCTGGTATTACGAGTCTGGCAGGTACAGGTGTACCGCTCACTTTTCTTCCGCGAGTTGAGCATACCGCAAATCCCCTTACGTCAATTGTGTATCCTATCTTTTCCTAACGCCGGTATTATGAGTCTTGGATAAGTGAGCGGTAGACCCTCTCCTGTCAAGACTGTTACCGCATTTAAAAGTCAGGAGTTTTATGGGCTAACGCCGTAACATAAAACTCTTAACTAAAGTGCTAAAAAGTACACTAACACCCATAAACTACCTATTAACCCCTAAACCGAGGCCCCCCCACATCGGAAACACTTAAATAAAGTTTTTAACCCCTAATCTGCTGATCGGACATTGCCGCAACTGTAATAAATATATTAACCCCTAAACCGCCGCACTCCCGCCTCGCAAACACAAGTTAAATTTTATTAACCCCTAATCTGCCGTCCCTAACATCGCCGACACCTACCTACATTTATTAACCCCTAATCTGCCGCCCCAACATCACCGCTACTATATTAAATTTGTTAACCCCTAAACCTAAGTCTAAACCTAAGTCTAACACCCCCCCTAACTTAAATATAATTTAAATAAAACGAAATAAAATTACTACAATTAAATAAATTAATCCTATTTAAAACTAAATACTTACCTGTAAAATAAACCATAAGCTAGCTACAATATAACTAATAGTTACATTTGTATCTATCTTAGGGTTCATTTTTATTTTACAGGCAACTTTGTATTTATTTTAACTAGGTACAATAGTTATTAAATAGTTATTAACTATATAACCCCTTGAAGATCACCCTACCTTGAGCCGTCTTCACCCAGCCGGGCACAAGTGGTCCTCCAGAGGGGCAGAAGTCTTCATCCGATCCGGGCAGAAGAGGACCTCCAGATGGGCAGAAGGCTTCATCCAGGTGGCATCTCCTATCTTCATCCATCCAGAGCGGAGCGGGTCCATCTTGAAGCCAGCCGTTGCGGATTATACTCTTCTTCCGACGACTCCCGACGAATGAAGGTACCTTTAAATGACGTCATCCAAGATGGCGTCCCTTGAATTCCGATTGGCTGATAGGATTCTATCAGCCAATCGGAATTAAGGTAGGAAAAATCCTATTGGCTGATTGGATCAGCCAATAGGATTGAACTTCAATCCTATTGGCTGATCCAATCAGCCAATAGGATTGAGCTCACATTCTATTGGCTGTTCCAATCAGCCAATAGAATGCAAGCTCAATTCTATTGGCTGATTGCATCAGCCAATAGGATTTTTCCTACCTTAATTACGATTGGCTGATAGAATCCTATCGGCCAATCGGAATTCAAGGTACGTCATCTTGGATGACATCATTTATGTTAAAATATTTTTTATTAAGCAAAAAACATCACATATTGATAAGCATTAATAATTCAGCACATTATGGGATCATTAGATAATACATCACTATGGTAGTTGTACATCTGCCATCTTTTGTATCAACTTTTACCATTGATTACAAGCTAGAATATTAGTCCACAATGTCCAAACTGTTTTGTCTTATATCTCACAATAATATTTCACTGTAGGCATCAGGACCCAATCCCGGTCTGACATACTTAGCAGTACATTTTTAACATAGATGTTTTGTACATTGTTTTTCAGAAAACCAAGAAAAAACAAGAAAATAAAAATAAGGTCAAACCAAAATGAATAATAACGAACAATAAAAACAAACTAACAAGTGGTCAAGTGAAAAGCAGTTATGTGTGTCATTCAGTGGCGTCACTAGGGGGGGGCGGGCCGCACCCGGGTGACACCCTCCAGGGGGTGACACCAAAAAAAAAAAATTTTTTTTTTAATTGAAATTCAAAGAAATACAATGTTGAAATTCATAGATTTTTTTTTATTAGAGGGGCTGGCATTTGTGAACATTGGTAGGACTGGGGAAGTTGTAGACACACAATTTTTTTGCCCCTTGAGCCAGTGCTGCAATTTCAACAAATAGTTTTCCCGGCTGCTTTTGCTTGTTTGTACTTTGCTTCTCCCCTGCCCAATTTCGCTATGAATGTTGTGGGCATGCCGTGGGGCTTGCAAAGTTGCGCTGCTAGCCTAAACCTGCCTGCCTATCTGTGCTCACTGCTCAGTGACATGTGGAGCAGTGGAGTCACTCACTGGCAAATCATGAGGGGATGCCTGGCACCTGACCGCATGACTGTTTGAAAAGTGAAGGAGCCACGTATGATGCCCACCAGACCATTACGGTTATGGTACACTAAGTGCACACTGAACAGGTAGGAGGGCGGGCGGGGGTCTGGGGGTGGGCAGAGTGCAGAGGTTATTGGCCATAAGAAGCGGTAGGCACGCGGCCCGGGGCTGTGCACTGACAGGCTTGGAACAGAGTCAGAGAGCAGAATTTTCATAGTTTGCGCCTAAACCTTTTCTTTAGTGATTTATTTTTAGAGTGCTCTGTTTATCTTTCATTTGCTGCTCTGCTGAGCCAGGGAGCAGCTCTAGGCATGTGCTTTATAATTAATGCAGTGCAGTTTACATATTTTGTAAGTGTGTGTCTGAATTTGTGTGTGTGTGTGTGTGTGTGTGTGTCTCAGTGTTTTTGTGTGTGTGTTTTTGTGTGTGTGTCTGAGTGTGTTTTTAAGTGTGTCTGAGTGTTTGTATGTGTGTTTGCCTGTGTTTTTGTGTGTGTCTGCTTTCTGGGGGGGTGTGAAACCATAACTTACCGCACCGGGTGACACCAACCCTAGTGACGCCACTGGTGTCATTGCCATTTAATATATCACGAAAGCTATACTCCATATTGGGGGTAGAATATCTATAAATGAACCTTCCCTAGTATATGTTACTTGTCTTTCTATGTTTTTAATGTAGGGCCCCAAGAGAGTCAATACGCCATCTTGATTGCATTAACCAGTAAAACCATATGTATCTACATTTCCCAGGATAAAAGCTGCAGTTTCATGGAGTTTATGTCAATCTAATTTTGTCTAGGACCTCTTGCCATGTTGGTGCTCTCTCCCTCCAATACTTAGCAATGCATATTCTTGTGACTGTGCAGAGTATTCTGATAAAAATGTTAATATGATGATGATAGTTTGGAAACGGCATGTTGAGAGGTCCCTGGGACATAGTGAGTGTTATCTGTTCCCCTAATAGTGTACTGAGGTGGTTGGACAGACATGACCAGATCTCTTTAACTTTGCGGCACTCCCACCACATGTGTATATAAGTTCCTATTTCATTACATCCCCTGTAGCATTTTCTGTTTTTTACCTCTGTGAAGTGGGAAGTTTTTATGGGGGTTAAGTACCACCTGAAGATGGTTTTATAACTATTTTCTCGTAGGTCCGCGCTTATCAAACCTTCCCTGCCCATCACAAACCCAACCTGATCCGGATGGACAATATCTGGCAGTATGGACTCAAGCCTATTAGCTAGTATCTTGGTAAAGATCTTAAGATCTTGATTTATGAGAGAGATGGGTCTATAACTAGCACACCATTTGACATTTTTCCCCGGTTTGGGTATTACAGCTATCCTGGCTCTGAGAAGGTCAGGAGGTATCGTATATCCTTGCATGATATGATTTGAGAATTTAACTAAGTGGGAAACCAGTGAGGACTTGAACAATTTATAGTATCCCCGGTAGTCCGTCGGGACCCGGGGCCTTTCCTGGCTTTAAGTCTTTTACTGCCTGTTGAACTTCAATCATCGTAATCTCTTGATTTAACTTATCTCTATCTTTTTCCGTCAAGGGGGGTAGCTGTGTTTCATCAAGAAATTTATGTAGCAGAGTTTTAGTTTGTGCAGACTGAGCCACTTTATTCCCGTCATATAGATCACTGTAATAGTCAGCAAAACAGTCAACTATTTCCTGTGGATGAGTTGTGGTGGTAACGTCATGCTTCTGAATCTGTGCTATAGCCGCTACTCTCAATTTTTCACTGATTTTATTAGCCATATATCCATCCGGCTTATTGGCATATATATAGTAATTAGTCTTAAGTCGGAATGCTGCCCTAACTGACTGGTCGTTAAGAATGTTGGCTAATGTCGAACTTTTTTCCTGTAGTTGCTGATAAACTGTCTTAGATTGTGTCATTTTGTGTTGCTGTTCTAATGTGTTTATTTCGTTTTGAAGTTCTTTCCTTTGATTGCTATATTTTTTGACCAGGACAGCTTTTTCTTTTATAATAGTCCTCTTAAAAAAGTTTTGTGGGCTGCCCAAGTCGATATAGGATTCTCCGTTGTCCCCGTATTAATCTCCCAATACTCCAACATTCGTCGTGTTACAGATTTTAATGTTACCGGATCTTTGAGGCAGAAAGAGTCAAAAGTCCATGTTTTAGTTCTGTCAGTGGCTTGTAAGGTACCTAGTTTCAGTTGCGTTATTGAGTGATCTGACCACACACAGGAGTGAATGTTGGCTGACTCTAGGGAGGGCTGTAGTATTTGGCTTACGAATATGTAATCTAACTTTGTGTACGTCTTGTGAGCCGCAGAATAATATATGGTATCTACGGTGTCTCCATATAGGGTCTTCCAGGAGTCAATTAGGGTATGTGTGCTTACATGATCAAGTATCGCTTTGACCTTGCTATACTGTCTGTGTTGTTTATTGGACATTAACTGGATATTGCAAAGCAAGATCAACGTTAAAGTCTCCTGCCAATATCGTTCTAGACTTAAACCAATTTATCAGTTGATGTGATAGCAGCTTAAAGAAGGTGTATTGCTTATCATTAGAGGCATATACGTTACAAAATGTGATTTCAGTACCTTGTATCTGGCCTCTGACTATCAGAAACCTGCCTTCTTTATCTTTAATTGTTTCTGTATGTACAAAGGGTATAGATGAGTGTATGAGGATGGAGACTCCCCTTTTTTTTTAATCAGTCGTAGCATGATAGTGTAGTGGAAATTCTCTAGTCCAGTATCTAGGTATCTGCGAGTCTAAGAAATGTGTCTCCTGTAGGAAAATCACATTAGCTCGTAAAGATCTATATTGTGTGAGTGCTGTTCTACGTTTAATATCTGAGTTCAACCCCCTGACATTATGTGAAATCAGGTTAATAGCCCATGGCTCCATAGATAAAACAGGTTTTATAGCTGTTGTTGCGGATAGCTCTTGCTATTCTAAGTCTATACTGGTCTGGGTTTTCCCTGACTAGGGTCTGTCCCCCTGCTACAAAGTCTACACACAGAAAGAGGGTTCTTTTACCAACTTCAGTTTTTCCCCTAATACTTGACACTTTATGGTAACCAAAGGGTACATAGCATTTTAATGACCACATGACTATAAACATCCTAAACATATAAACTAAATATATGTATTTTGGATATATAACAATGATTAAGCTAATAATATGAAATAGAATTTGCATTAAGAAAAATATTTCAAAACTTTTAACTCGTGCTATTAGAAAAATACACTTCAACATTTTGCATGCATGATAAAACAAACTTTAGTTATCTCTAGAGTAGAAAGTGCGTGGGGACTTGCCCCAGGTCTGCTACAGGCCCACCTCCGAGCCCTAAATGTTCATTCTGATATACAATTTAAACCGTACAAAATGTTATAACAAAACTTAAAGGTTAATTATCATCTATCACCGATGTCCAATGTAGTTCTTTTAAAGAGCTCAATATGTTTTCAAAAACAACACAGTCAAAGAAATATACTTATCTCCAGTTCGGCCTCGCCTCAGTGATGTCCTTGAAATAAGTCTCTTCTTTGGCCAGATCGACTCTGGCTATTTTTCCCTCCTTTTCTTTTTCCTTCCCCTTTTTCTTTTCCTCCTTCAATGGGTTTTCTTCATAAAATTTGCAGATTCATAAACTGATCATGTTTTCTGCTTTTTTTAGGGACTTTCGACCATTTACCCCTAGATGTTGATCCCTGTTGTGTAGAGTTGCGGGGTGTAGTTTGCTCTTGGGATAGGGTTGGCAGCTCCGGGCATTCCAGTTTGAGATGTTTACAAATCTCTGGTATTTCTGACAGCTTATCGATTCAGGTTGATCTACCCTCATGTTGAATGTGTAGTGCAAATGGGAATCCCCACCTATAGGAAATTTGATTTTTACGCAGCAGCTGTTTGAAAGGTCGAAGTGCACTTCGTCTCTGCAATGTTCTCAGGCAGAGGTCTTGATAGAACTGGATAACTGATCCTTTAAATTTAAAGATGGGATTTTTTCTGGCCGCCGCCATTATTTCTTCCTTCTCTTGAAAGCGAAACATTTTTACAATTATGTCCCTTGGAGGATCTGCTTTTTTTGGTGGTGCTCTAAGAGCTCTATGTGCTCTTTCCATTTGAAATTTGCTGTCATCTTTATCTTCTGTTATGGCTTGGAATAGTTGTAATAGAAAGTTTGCTATTTCCGGTGCCGTCACCGTTTCAGGTATGCCCTTTAACCTTATGTTACATCTTCTTCCTCTGTTTTCCAAGTCTTCAAGTTTATTATTGATGTCAGACATTTCTTGCTGTTGGGATCAGATTTGTTGTTGTAGATTGGATATATCCTCAGTTACAGAGTCCTCCCTATCTTCCAATGTCTCAACTCTTGTGCAAAATTCCTGTAGATCCTGTTTTTAGTGATGTTGCAAACCTAAAAATTTGGGTTCGCAAATGGCGAACACGAACTTCCGCAAAAGTTCGCAAAGGGGCGATCCGGTCAAACCGCCATAGACTTCAATAGGCAGGCGAATTTTAAAACCCACAGGGACTCTTTCTGGCCACAATAGTAATGGAAAAGTTGTTTCAAGGGGACTAACACCTGGACTGTGGCATGCCGGAGGGGGATCCATGGCAAAACTCCCATGGAAAATTACATAGTTGATGCAGAGTCTGGTTTTAATCCATAAAGGGCATAAATCACCTAACATTCCTAAATTGTTTGGAATAACGTGCTTTAAAACATCAGGTATGTTGTTGTATCGATCAGGTAGTGTAAGGGTTACGCCCGCTTCACAGTGCGCAGTGTAGGTGATATACCTGCCCTGACCATGGTTTGCAGACCAGGTATCAGTGGTCAGATGGACCCTTGCCCCAACACTGTGTGCCAGACATGCCATTATAGCAGACTTATATGGCTTTGGCGTTGCTTTTTGGTAATTAGAAGGCTGCTAAATGCCACTGTGCACCACACGTGTTTTATGCCCAGCAGTGAAGGGGTTAATTAGGTAACATGTAGGTAGCTTGTAGAGTTAATTTTAGCTTAAGTATAGTGTAGTAGACAACCCAAAGTATTGATCTAGGCCCATTTTGGTATATTTAATGCCACCATTTCACCACCAAATGCGATCAAATTTAAAAAAAACTTAAATTGTTTCGCAATTTTAGGTTTCTCACTGAAATTATTTACAAACAGCTTGTGCAATTATGGCACAAATGGTTGTAAATGCTTCTCTGGGATCCCCTTTCTTCAGAAATAGCAGACATATATGACTTTGGCGTTGCTTTCTGGTAATTAGAAGGCCGCTAAATGCTGCTGCGCATCACACGTGTATTATGGCTTGCAGTGAAGGGGTTAATTAGGTAGTTTGTAGGGAGCTTGCAGGGTTAATTTTAGCTTTAGTGTAGAGATCAGCCTCCCATCTGACACATCAGACCCCCTGATCCCTCCCAAACAGCTCCCTTCCCTCCCCCACCCCACAATTGTCCCTGCCATCTTAAGTACTGGCAGAAAGTCTGCCAGTACTAAAATAAAAGTTTTTTTTTTAAAAAAATATTTTTTAGCATATTTACATATGCTGTGGTGTAGCATCCCCCCATAGCCCCCAACCTCCCTGATCCCCCCCCCCCCAAAACAGCTCTCTAACCTTCCCCATCTACCTTATTGGCGGCCATCTTGGGTACTGGCAGCTGTCTGCTATTATTTCACAGTCAAAAAAGTGTTGTTTTTTTTAAATGTACACTACTGTTACACCAGATATGAGTGGTGGCACTGGGCAAGTGGGCACAGTATACGCTGTGTGCCTGACACACACGCTGGCAGGCAGGCAACTGCAATTAGATTACACAGGGGAAAAAAAAGCAGACTGATGTTCTAGCCCTAAAAAGGGCTTTTGGGGTGCTGTCCTTACAGCAGAGATCAGATGAGTCCTTCAGGACTGTAGTGGACACTGAATACACTAGCCTAGCTATATATTTCCCTATTAAATCAGCAGCAGCTGAGCTACACTGTCCCTCCTCTCACTAAGAATGCAGCTTCTGAATGAATCTAAAATGGATGCTGTCTAGAAGGTGGGAGGGTCTGGGAGGGAGTGTCTGCTGCTGATTGGCAGGGCCGGATTTACATCTCAGGTGGCTGTAGGCACAAAAACCTGAAGCGCTCCCCCCCCCCCAGAAAAAAAGTGGAAAAAATGAGGACTTATGTGTGTGTGTGTGTGTATGTGTATATATATATATATGTGTGTGTGTGATGTGTGTGTATGTATATAAATATATATATATATATATATATATGTGTGTGTGATGTGTATGTGTGTGTGTGTATATATATATATATATATATATATATATACACATACATATACATACATACAAACAAATATGCCATGGGAGTGGTTTACACACATACACATTTTACAGCCTTACAGTCTACAAACTTTGTTGTCAAAGTGCCCTAAAGGCTGTAAATCACAATTGGCAGCTTGTAATAAAGAGCAGAGCAGCTAGTCCCACATAACCTTCACACCTCCAAGGCCTTTATAGAACAAAAACATTCATCCTGAAGCAGAATTTAAACTCCTGGCTATAAAAAAGGAATACAGCACATAACAAGTGAATACACTGCAACCCTCTCTGGTAGCCAAGGGGTTAAAGTGCTCTGCTTGCTATGTTTTCATTCTAGGCAGCATTAGAAGCCTTGTACAGTCCTAACCTGCTCTGAAGCTTTCATTCCTCAACAAAAAGTTTCTGCACCACATCAGCATGGAGCTTGGCTGTGTGAGGCAACAGAAGTACATAAAATAAAAGTGAAACTAAACATCCCTGGCGAAAATGGGAGGAGTTTAGTTTTAATCTTTGCCCCTCTCTCCTTCACGGCTCCCTCAACTGCTGTAACATATTCCCAATGAAACACTCGACTTTGTAGGCACCTGGCAGCACAATTCTTACTAAAATAAATGCCCCTCACTGCAAGGCGCCTGTAGGCACATGCCTACTGTGCCTAATGGGAAATCCGGCCCTGCTGATTGGCTGTAATGTGTCTTCTGACTGTGAGGTACAGGGTCAAAGTTTACTCAATGATGACGAATAGGGGGTGGATCGAACACCGGCTATGTTCGCCGGGAACTATTCGCGACATCACTACCTGATTTATATCCGCCAAGCTGTTAGTGACAGTATTTTGTAACATATCCATTTTCTCTAGCATTTTGTCAAAGATGTTGTTAATATCTTGTTTTGAGACTAGGTTTTGGAGATCAGCTTTTGTGACAGAGATCATATCAGTATTGTCAGATTGGGGTTCTGAATCTGAGTCCATTTCTTCTTCTGGAGGTGATGTCTCTCTGGAGTTTTCCCTCCCTTAGTTGGTTTAAAGAAGGGGTGCTGTGTGGTGGTTTTAGAACCAGTATGTGGCTTATTTTCTTTTCTAACCGACATAGTTCAGGTACATAGGAGCAGTTAACCCCCTACTGCTGTAGTTTATGTTTTATCTCCACCCACAGTGCGCAGATTGAATTGGTAATCAGAGAGATTTATCTCTTTCTATTATCCTGCAGCTCCCTGCAGCGTGTTGCAGCTCTTCTGTAGCTAGTACTGCCCCCCTAGAAGTTATGCATAACTGAGTATAAATGTTTCTTGACAGCAAGCCTGGATAGATTTCAGCACATATTAAATGTTAACTACACAGTAAATACCAATCCAGATGAAACACAGATAGAGTAAAGTATCTCTTCCCTAAAGGTGACAGATAAGATGATGTGTGCAGCTGAGGACATAACCTTTATATCTTCTCCTATATTGCTGGGTCGCATCCCACGTTATTTATATCACATACAGTAAATACCAATCCCAATGAAAAATAAACACAGTAGAGCACCGCATCTTTAATGGTGACAGATAAGGCTGTGTGAGCAACTGTGCGTATGTTTGTTTCTTTTTAATGTCTCTCTTATAAATGCCGCGTGGCCATTAACAGCATATCCTCTCAACTATCTTCAACCCTCCTTTTAGTATAATTTGCTGTTACGGATCGTATTTACAACTGACATAAAGAATTTTTCCAGATGCACCTTTTAGTTGTATCCCACGTGTGCGTGTAGGCGTATGGCCCTGCAACACTACATTCGTCTGTACCTTTTTATGTTTTTGCCCATCGACATGTATAACATTGATCCGGCTTACCGGATGCCTTGATACTTCTCACATTATGTCCTCCTGGCTTCATTAACTCCACACAGCCGCTGCGAGTGCTGAATTGCTCCCTGTGTACAATCCTTAATCCCCAAGATGGCGGATCCGTTTCTCTCTCCACGATATATCTCTTCCTCCTTGTGACTCTTTAAAGGCGAGCCCAGTAAAATTATTATCAGTGGACTCCCGCAGCATATTACTAGTAATCAGGTTGCCATGTTTAAAGTTTAACACACTTTCACTGTTTTCTATGCACGGAGCTCAGTGATTATGCTGCCATCATTGAGCTCTTCCAGGCTCCGCCCCCTCTGGATGACATCATTTAAAGGAACCTTCATTTGTCGGGAGTCGTCGGAAGAAGAGGATGCTCCACGTCGGCTGGCTTCAAGATGGACCCGCTCCGCTCCGGATGGATGAAGATAGAAGATGCCACCTGTCAGGGTTTTTTCCCTGTTGTGTTTGCCATGTGCTGCTGGCAGCCATTTTACTCACCTCTCTTCCTGACTATGGTGCATTGTGGGGGATGCTGCTCAATTCCTGCACTTCCTTTTATGGCCAGACTGGTGTGCATCATCCATATGAGACAGGATGCAGTCTCAGAATTGTGATGTCATTATTTAAAGGGCCTCTGTTCAGTGTGCTTTGCCTTTGCTTTGTCTCAGACTTGTTTGTGAGAGTTCCTGTGTATTACCTGGCTGCCTGACATCCTTCCTGGTTCCTGATCCCTGGCTTGTTCCTGACTCTGCTGTTTTCCTTGTTCCTGATTCCGGCTTGTCTGACTATTCGCTTTGGCTCCTGACTCGGCTCGTCTGACTACAAGCTCTGGTTTTGATTCCTGGCTTGTTATTTGATTTGTGGACTTTTTAAATTATTTTTTGCTATTAATAAAGGTGTGATTATTTTTGCACTTCTCGTCTCAGTCTGATTACTGGCACCCTGACATTACGCAAAGGCCATGAATCCTGATGGTGCTAATAATCCACCTTTACCTGCCATCATTTCCAGGATGGATGTACAGGATCACCGCTTGGATCAATTTGCACTAGCCCTGCAAACCCTGCTGACTCGCACTGCACATTTGGACCAAAGTGTCCCGCAAGTTATGGCTGCTCCTGTTTCCGCTGCTGCACCTAGTCCTACCAGGAGCATGTCCGGTTCTGCACCTCTACCTCAGCGATATGGAGGCGATCCTATTCAGTGCAGAGGGTTTTTGAACCAGGTGGGCATTTACTTTGAGATGTTACCTCAGGCGTTTCCCTCTGATAGAGCTAAGGTGGGATTTCTCATCTTGTTACTCTCTGACACAGCTCTTGCCTGGGCTAATCCCTTGTGGGAGACTAATAAACCTGTGATTTCAAATTACCCTGAATTTGTGGCCTCTTTTCGAAAGGTATTTGATGTTCCCGGCTCGCTCCTCCTCTGCTGCTAAACGACTCATGTCCATTCAGCAAGGTACAAGATCTGTTGCTCAGTATGCTATTGATTTCCGTACGCTTGCCGCAGAGGTAGGTTGGAACAATGAAGTCTTTGTTGCCGCCTTCTTTCATGGGATCTCTGATGCGATTAAAGACGAAGTTGCTGCCAGATATTTTCCTGAGGATCTCGAGGCATTGGTGTCTATTTTGATCCTAATTGACATCAGACTCAGAGAGAGGCCCTCTTTCAAGGAGCGCTTGCGGAAGCCTCCTGTTCCATTGTCTCCTACGTGTTCGTTCCCACCCATGCCTCCCTCTCCTCCCATGCCTCCTGGTCCCGAGTCACCAGGTACTGCTGAGCCGATGCAGCTGGGATTTACGCACCTCTCCATGGCAGAGAGGGCCTTTAGGAGGAGGGAGGGGCTCTGCCTCTATTGTGGGTTACAGGGCCACCTTTTGAAGTCTTGTCCTACATGGCCGGGAAATGCTTACACCTAAGGTCCTGTTGGGGGCAGACCTTGGGTGGTTTATCCTTGTCCCCGGAACCGCTTAAGGAGAAACCTTTAGTCACGGTTGTCCTTTCCTGGGTGGACTCCTCTATAGTCACCCAGGCTCTTGTTGACTCCGGTGCTGCAGACTATTTCATTGACAGTGCTTTTGTATCAAAGCACTCCATTCCTGTTTTGCCTCGGTCCGTTCCACTTGCTATTGAGGCCATTGATGGCAGGCCCCTTCAGCCCGCACTCGTTACTCACGAAACTGCTCCGTTGTCCATGGCTGTTGGGGCTCTCCATTTTGAAACCCTCCAGTTTCAGGTGATAAACTCTCCACATTTTCTGGTTGTTCTGGGTTATCCCTGGATCCAAAAGCACAATCCCAGTCTCAACTGGCGCAGGTCCGAAATTTTGTCGTGGTCCCCGCAATGTATTTCAACTTGTCTTCGGAAACCAGTTAAAGTCTTGTGCACTTCTTCAGTTTCTCAATTGCCAGAGGAGTACCGAGAGTTCCTAGACGTGTTTGACAAGGTGCGTGCCGGTACGTTGCCTCCTCACAGGTCTTACGATTGTGCCATAGATCTGCAACCCAGAGCCATTCCTCCTCGGGGCCGGGTGTACCCTCTGTCTGTTGCAGAGAATTGTGTTATGGAGTAGTATGTTGCTGATGCTCTGTCACGGGGGATCATCCGCAAATCCTGCTCTCCTGCAGGGGCTGGCTTCTTCTTTGTGAAGAAAAAGGGTGGCGAGTTAAGACCATGTATCGATTATAGGGGTCTTAATCGTCTTACCATTAAGAATGCTTACCCTATTCCGCTTATTACGGAACTCTTTGACCGCCTCAAGGGAGCTACGGTCTTTACTAAACTTGATTTGAGAGGAGCATACAATCTTGTTAGGATTAAGGAGGGCCATGAATAGAAAACAGCATTTAACACCAGGAGCGGGCATTATGAGTATCTTGTAATGCCCTTTGGCCTATGTAATGCTCCTGCTGTTTTTCAGGAATTTATTAATGATGTCCTACGAGATATGTTGCAACAGTGTGTTGTGGTGTACTTAGACAACATCCTCATACACTCACCCACACTTAAGGCTCATCGTTCTGATGTTACACGGGTTCTTCAGAGACTACGTGAGTTTTGTAAACTCGAGAAATGTGAGTTCCATCAGACTCAAGTAACCTTCCTAGGTTATGTTATCTCCTTTGCAGGGTTCTCCATGGATCCTGACAAGTTATCTGCAGTTCTGCATTGGCCTCGCCCAGTTGGTCTTCGGTTTATTCAACATTTTTTGGGGTTAGCCAATTACTATAGAAAGTTTATTAAAAACTTTTCTTCCTTGGTCAAACCTATCACAGACATGACCCGTAAAGAGAATGATCCACTCCATTTGTCACCTACTGCCATTAAGGCCTTTGATAGTCTTAAGACTACCTTTGCTGCTGCTCCAGTTCTGGCTCATCCTAACCCTGTCCTGCCTTTCGTTCTTGAGGTTGATGCGTCTGAGACTGGAGTAGGTGCCCTCTTGTCTCAACGTCCTATGCCTGACGGTTCCTTGCATCCGTGTGGTTTCTTCTCTAAGAAATTGTCTCCAGCGGAGTGCAATTATGAAATTGGCAACAGGGAATTACTTGCCATAATTTTGGCACTTAAGGAATTGAGGCATCTTCTCGAGGGTACTAGCGTGCCAGTGCTCTTTCTTACTGACCACAAGAATTTAACTTATCTATCTGAAGCAAAACGTTTGTCGCCCCGAGAGGCCAGATGGGCGCTATTTTTGTCTTGGTTTAATTATGTGGTCTCCTACCTGCCTGGTAGTAAGAATTTTAGGGCTGATGCCCTCTCTCAACAATTTTCGCCTCTGTCCAAGGAGGAATCTGTACCTACTCCTGTTATACCTCCTGACCATATTTTGGCTACCATACGTACTAATTTGACTTCTCTCTTGGTTTTTTTTCCCTGTTGTGTTTGCCATGTGCTGCTGGCAGCCATTTTACTCACCTCTCTTCCTGACTATGGTGCATTGTGGGGGATGCTGCTCAATTCCTGCACTTCCTTTTATGGCCAGACTGGTGTGCATCATCCATGTGAGACAGGATGCAGTCACTTATTATTTAAAGGGCCTCTGTTCAGTATGCTTTGCCTTTGCGTTGTCTCAGACTTGTTTGTGAGAGTTCCTGTGTATTACCTGGCTGCCTGACGTCCTTCCTGGTTCCTGATCCCTGGCTTGTTCCTGACTCTGCTGTTTTCCTTGTTCCTGATTCCGGCTCGTCTGACTATTCGCTTTGGCTCCTGACTCGGCTCGTCTGACTACCAGCTCTGGTTTTGATTCCTGGCTTGTTATTTGTTTTGTGGACTTTTTTATTATTTGTTGCTATTAATAAAGGTGTGATTATTTTTGCACTTCTCATCTCAGTCTGATTCCTGGCACCCTGACACCACCTGGATGTAGCCTTCTGCCCGTCTGGAGGTCCTCTTCTGCCCGGATCGGATGAAGACTTCTGCCTGTCTGGAGGTCCTCTTCTGCCCGGATCGGATGAAGACTTCTACCCCTCTGGAGGATCACTTGTGCCCGGCTGGGTGAAGATGGCTCAAGGTAGGGTGATCTTCAAGGGGTTAGTGTTAGGTTTTATTAAAGGGGTATTGGGTGGGTTTTAGAGTAGGGTTGGGTGTGTGGGTGGTGGGTTTTAATGTTGGGGGGGTATTCTAATTTATTTTACAGGTAAAGGAGCTGATTACGTTGGTGCAATGCCCTGCAAAAAGCCCTTTGAAGGGCTATTTGTAATTTAGTATAGGGTAGGGAATTTTATTATTTTGGGGGGCTTTTTTATTTTATTAGGGGGATTAGATTAGGTGTAAGTTTAAAAAAATTTTAATTATTTTTTTATTTTCTGTAATTTAGTGGAGGGTTTTTTGTACTTTAGTTTATTTAATTTAATTGTATTTAATTGTAGTTAGTTTAGGTAATTAATTTAATGATAGTGTAGTGTAAGGTGTAATTGTAATTTAGGTTAGGATTTATTTTACAGGTAAATTTGTACTTATTTTAACTAGGAAGATATTAAATAGTTAATAACTATTTAATAACTATTGTAGCTAGTTAAAATAAATACAAACTTGCCTGTAAAATAAAAATAAACCCTAAGATAGATACAATGTAACTATTAGTTATATTGTAGCTATCTTAGGGTTTATTTTATAGGTAAGTATTTAGTTTTAAATAGGATTAATTTATTTAATTGTAGTAATTTTATTTTGTTTTATTTAAATTATATTTAAGTTAGGGGGGTATTAGGGTTAGACTTAAGTTTAGACTTAGGTTTAGGGGTTAATAAATTTAATATAGTAGCGGTCGATGATGGGGACGGCAGATTAGGGGTTAATAAATGTAGGTAGGTTGCGGCGACATTGGGGGCGGCAGATTAGGGGTTCATAAGTATAATGTAGGTGGCGGCGGTGTCCGGAGCGGCAGATTAGGGGTTAAAAATATAATGCAGGTGTTGGCGATGTCGGGGGCAGCAGATTAGGGGTTAATAAGTGTAATATTAGGGGTGTTTAGACTCGGGGTTCATGTTAGTGTGTAAGGTGTAGACATAAATTTTATTTCTCCATAGGAATCAATGGGGCTGCGTTAGGAGCTGAACGCTAGAAATGTGCGATTCATTTCGGATCGATTCGGAAATTCGGCCGAAGTCGGTAAATTCTGAGATTCAGATCGATTTGAATTTCCGAATTAAAATAGTGCAGAATCTAGGAATAAATCCGAATTAGTTCGGATTTATTCGGTACATTCGGATGGCCATGGATTATACTAGTATTGTACAGTATATTAGGTTATATCACTCTGCTATGGGTTACACCTAATATACAGTACATAATACTAGTCTAATACACAGCATATCCCACCTAACACATACCGAAATTCCGAATTTCCGAATCGAACCGAATCCAGCCGAATTTATTAGAATCCGAATGAATACGAAACGAATCCGAAACAAATGAATTCAAATTTTTCCGAACCGAAATTCAAAAAAATCCGAATCGATCCGAACCAAACCGAAACAAATTTTTCAATCATGCACAAGTCTACTGAACGCTGCTTTTTTGCAGGTGTTAGGTTTTTTTCCAGCTGAATCTGCCCCATTGTTTCCTATGGGGAAATCGTGCATGAGCACGTTCAGCCAGCTCACCCCTACCGTAAGCAACGCTGGTATTGAGGTGAGATGTGGAGCTAAATTTTGCTCTACGCTCACTTTTTAGAGGCTAACGCCGGGTTTAAAAAAACCTGTAATACCAGCGTTGTTTTAAGTGAGACGTGAGAAAAAAAGGAGCGCTAGCACCGCAAGCCTTACTGACAAAAACTCGTAATCTAGCCGATAGTGTTTACCGTCCCTTTAAGTCGTTACAGAAATAATGCGCACCACTGCAAGCTTTTTGAGCATACAATACTGGTGCACTGCCCTTGCAGCATATGTGCATTTGCCACTGTAAAACAGTAGTAACTATTGCTAGAAGCATTTTTACTAAAGGGAAATGTATTGCAAAAATGTTTATAAACATCAAACTGAAATGTACCCATGCAGATTTAAAGGGACAGTCAAGTCCCAAAAAGACTTTCATGTTTAAAATAGGGCATGTAATTTTAAATTACTTTCCAATGTAATTTTATCACCAATTTTGCTTTGCTATCTTGGAATTCTTAGTTGAAAGCTAAACCTAGGCCCTTGAAGGCCGCCTCTTATCACATGATTTTTTATTTGCTTTTCACAACAGGGGAGAGCTAGTTTGTGTGAGCCATACAGATAACATTGTGATCACGCCTGTGGATTGTGGCAGACACTGCACTTATTGGCTAAAATTAAAGTTAATAGATAATAAATATAAAGTCATGTGATCAGGAGGCAGTCAGCGGAAGCTTAGATACAGGGTAATCACAGAGGTAAAAAGTATATTAATATAACTGAGATAAGGAGCAGTCTGCAGAGGCTTAGATACAAGGTAATCACAGAGGTAAAAAGTATATTAATATAACTGAGATACGGAGCAGTCTGCAGAGGCTTAGCTACAGGGTAATCACAGAGGTAAAAAGTATATTAATATAACTGAGATAAGGGGCAGTCTGCAGAGGCTTAGATACAAGGTAATCACAGAGGTAAAAAGTATATTAATATAACTGAAATAAGGGGCAGTCTGCAGAGGCTTAGATACAAGGTAATCACAGAGGTAAAAAGTATATTAATATAACTGAGATAAGGAGCAGTCTGCAGAGGCTTAGATACAAGGTAATCACAGAGGTAAAAAGTATATTAATATAACTGAAATAAGGAGCAGTCTGCAGAGGTTTAGATACAGGGTAATCACAGAGGTAAAAAGTATATTAATATAACTGAGATAAGGGGCAGTCTGCAGAGGCTTAGATACAAGGTAATCACAGAGGTAAAAAGTATATTAATATAACTGAAATAAGGGGCAGTCTGCAGAGGCTTAGATACAAGGTAATCACAGAGGTAAAAAGTATATTAATATAACTGAGATAAGGGGCAGTCTGCAGAGGCTTAGATACAAGGTAATCAGAGAGGTAAAAAGTATATTAATATAACTGAGATAAGGAGCAGTCTGCAGAGGCTTAGATACAAGGTAATCAGAGAGGTAAAAAGTATATTAATATAACTGAGATAAGGGGCAGTCTGCAGAGGCTTAGATACAAGGTAATCAGAGAGGTAAAAAGTATATTAATATAACTGAGATGAGCAGTCTGCAGAGGCTTAGATACAAGGTAATCACAGAGGTAAAAAGTATATTAATATAACTGAGATAAGAAGCAGTCTGCAGAGGCTTAGATACAGGGTAATCACAGAGGTAAAAAGTATATTAATATAACTGAGATAAGAAGCAGTCTGCAGAGGCTTAGATACAAGGTAATCACAGAGGTAAAAAGTATATTAATATAACAGAGATGGTTATGCAAAACTGGGTAATAAAGGGATTATCTATCTTTTAAACAATAACAATTCTGGTGTTGACTGTCCCTGCGACCTTTCTATCCCTATACGTCCTCTAAGTTGTTTTTGCACATTTCCTGTGAGATAAATCTATGTTCCATGTGACTGATATTTACCAATGGTTTAACTCAGAGTCCCACTATGGACAAATACAAGTAGGATAGAAATGTAGCAATAATGTAATCCCGAGTGTTTGCACTGTTTGTGAGCCAAAGGCTTTGCTAGATTTCCCTAGTTTAAATAGCCTATTCCAGGTTGGTTAAACCACTTGCTGAGACCAAGAGTATCTCAACATGGTAAGTTTATTTCTCTCTGTCTCTCTTCCCTTTGTCTCCGTCTGTCCTTGTGTTTACATTTGTCACTCTCCCTTTTTCTTTCTTCTTGTAGTACTTTTCACCACTTCTGGGCATTTACATGTTACTTAGAGCAGTGTTTTTCAACCAGTCTGCCGTGGCACACTAGTGTGCCGTGAGAGATCCTCAGGTGTGCTGTGAGAGATCCTCAGGTGTGCTGTGAGAGATCCTCAGGTGTGCTGTGAGAGATCCTCAGGTGTGCCGTGAGAGATCCTCAGGTGTGCTGTGAGAGATCCTCAGGTGTGCTGTGAGAGATCCTCAGGTGTGCAGTGAGAGATCCTCAGGTGTGCCGTGAGAGATCCTCAGGTGTGCTGTGAGAGATCCTCAGGTGTGCTGTGAGATATCCTCAGGTGTGCTGTGAGAGATCCTCAGGTGTGCCGTGAGAGATCCTCAGGTGTGCTGTGAGAGATCCTCAGGTGTGCCGTGAGAGATCCTCAGGTGTGCTGTGAGAGATCCTCAGGTGTGCTGTGAGAGATCCTCAGGTGTGCTGTGAGAGATCCTCAGGTGTGCTGTGAGAGATCCTCAGGTGTGCAGTGAGAGATCCTCAGGTGTGCCGTGAGAGATCCTCAGGTGTGCTGTGAGAGATCCTCAGGTGTGCTGTGAGAGATCCTCGGGTGTGCTGTGAGAGATCCTCAGGTGTGCTGTGAGAGATCCTCAGGTGTGCAGTGAGAGATCCTCAGGTGTGCCGTGAGAGATCCTCAGGTGTGCTGTGAGAGATCCTCAGGTGTGCTGTGAGAGATCCTCAGGTGTGCTGTGAGAGATCCTCAGGTGTGCCGTGAGAGATCCTCAGGTGTGCTGTGAGAGATCCTCAGGTGTGCTGTGAGAGATCCTCAGGTGTGCCGTGAGAGATCCTCAGGTGTGCTGTGAGAGATCCTCAGGTGTGCTGTGAGAGATCCTCAGGTGTGCTGTGAGAGTTCCTCAGGTGTGCCGTGAGAGATCCTCAGGTGTGCTGTGAGAGATCCTCAGGTGTGCTGTGAGAGATCCTCAGGTGTGCCGTGAGAGATCCTCAGGTGTGCAGTGAGAGATCCTCAGGTGTGCCGTGAGAGATCCTCAGGTGTGCTGTGAGAGATCCTCAGGTGTGCCGTGAGAGATCCTCAGGTGTGCAGTGAGAGATCCTCAGGTGTGCCGTGAGAGATCCTCAGGTGTGCAGTGAGAGATCCTCAGGTGTGCTGTGAGAGATCCTCAGGTGTGCTGTGAGAGATTCTCAGGTGTGCCATGAGAGATCCTCAGGTGTGCCGTGAGAGATCCTCAGGTGTGCCGTGAGAGATCCTCAGGTGTGCCACGGCAGACTGACAACAGTGTGACATATTTTTTACTCCCAGTGCAGGGGTAGTTTGTAGGAGGCATGGCATAACAGCACAATACATACAGTATGTGTGTGTTTGTGTGTATGTGTATATATATATATACATACAGTAGGTGTGTGTTTGTGTGTATGTGTATATATATGTGCTGTATTAGGCTACTACATACAGTATGTGTGTGTTTGTGTGTATGTGTATATATATATGTGCTGTATTAGGCTACTACATACAGTAGGTGTGTGTTTGTGTGTATGTGTATATATATATATATATATATATACATACAGTAGGTGTGTGTTTGTGTGTATGTGTATATATATATGTGCTGTATTAGGCTACTACATACAGTATGTGTGTGTTTGTGTGTATGTGTATATATATGTGTGCTGTATTAGGCTACTACATACAGTATGTGTGTGTATGTGTATATATATATGCTGTATTAGGCTACTACATACAGTATGTGTGTGTTTGTGCGTATGTGTATATATATATGCTGTATTAGGCTACTACATACAGTATGTGTGTGTTTGTGTGTATGTGTATATATATATGCTGTATTAGGCTACTACATACAGTATGTGTGTGTTTGTGTGTATGTGTATATATATATGCTGTATTAGGCTACTACATACAGTATGTGTGTGTTTGTGTGTATGTGTATATATATATGCTGTATTAGGCTACTACATACAGTATGTGTCTGTTTGTGTGTATGTGTATATATATATGCTGTATTAGGCTACTACATACAGTATGTGTGTGTTTGTGTGTATGTGTATATATATGTGCTGTATTAGGCTACTACATACAGTAGGTGTGTGTTTGTGTGTATGTGTATATATATATATACATACAGTAGGTGTGTGTTTGTGTGTATGTGTATATATGTGCTGTATTAGGCTACTACATACAGTATGTGTGTGTTTGTGTGTATGTGTATATATATATGTGCTGTATTAGGCTACTACATACAGTATGTGTGTGTATGTGTATATATATATATGCTGTATTAGGCTACTACATACAGTATGTGTGTGTTTGTGTGTATGTGTATATATATATGCTGTATTAGGCTACTACATACAGTATGTGTGTGTTTGTGTGTATGTGTATATATATATGCTGTATTAGGCTACTACATACAGTATGTGTGTGTTTGTGTGTATGTGTATATATATATATGCTGTATTAGGCTACTACATACAGTATGTGTCTGTTTGTGTGTATGTGTATATATATATGCTGTATTAGGCTACTACATACAGTATGTGTGTGTTTGTGTGTATGTGTATATATATATGCTGTATTAGGCTACTACATACAGTATGTGTGTGTTTGTGTGTATGTGTATATATATATATGCTGTATTAGGCTACTACATACAGTATGTGTGTGTGTGTTTGTGTGTATGTGTATATATATGTGCTGTATTAGGCTACTACATACAGTATGTGTGTGTTTGTGTGTATGTGTATGTGTATATATATGTGCTGTATTAGGCTACTACATACAGTATGTGTGTGTTTGTGTGTATGTATGTGTATATATACTGTATTAGGCTACTACATACAGTATGTGTGTGTTTGTGTGTATGTATGTGTATATATACTGTATTAGGCTACTACATACAGTATGTGTGTGTTTGTGTGTATGTGTATATATATGTGCTGTATTAGGCTACTACATACAGTATGTGTGTGTTTGTGTGTATGTATGTGTATATATACTGTATTAGGCTACTACATACAGTATGTGTGTGTGTGTATGTGTATATATATATGCTGTATTAGGCTACTACATACAGTATGTGTGTGTTTGTGTGTATGTGTATATATATATGCTGTATTAGGCTACTACATACAGTATGTGTCTGTTTGTGTGTATGTGTATATATATGTGCTGTAATAGGCTACAATGTGTGATTTTTTTTAAATTTTGGGATGGTGGTGTGCCACAGGATTTGTTAATGTAAATAAGTGTGCCACGGCAAAAAAAGGTTAATAATCACTGACTTAGAGCACTCTATACAGTAGTCGTATGCTAATAAAAAGCAATTAGGTATGCTTTCATTTTCAGATCAGTGATTCAAAGAACAATTTTCTTTTGTTATGCAGAGTTTTCATTGGTAAATTAATATAACTGTCACTTTAATTAATAAATCATTTAAGTAAGCAACAAACATTAGTCCATTTGTTTATTAATTAAAGTGATAATCAAATATAATTTTTAAAAAAACGTTATTCGCTATTTGGGTCATTCATGCAAAAACAAAGCAAATATCTATTAAAGAAACATTTGCACAGAAATATTTACAACTCAAATGGTTGAAATTGGGATAAAACCATACTACAACTTCACTTCTCAGTGGTGTCAATAAAGCAAAATACACTGAGACTGGGGGGCTGCTGAGACCTTTCTATCCACAGCATCTCTCAAACTGAAATTAAAAAAACTATTCACAATAATTATCCAAACTTTAGCCTCAATGATAAATTGTACAAAAGTTACCATTCTGCTCCAGACCGGAAGCTAGTGAGTAGATCTATGGGACTAGTGGTACACAGTAATACAGGTGGCCCTCGTTTTACAACGGTACACCGTTTCAGAATAACAACCTTTTTTCCCAGTCATGTGACTGCTATTGAAAAGCAGTGCATTTGTTAAAATAGCCAGTAGGTGGAGCTGTCCGCTTGTGTTGCAGCAATCCAAGCAAGCTGAAATTAATCAGTTTAACCAGACCTGAGCTATTGAGCAGATTTCAAAGGAACAAGATCTTCCTGTCTATAAATCATTCCAAATTAGAAAGCATAGAAAGAACTGTTTGCAGAAAAATGCAAGTGAAGTCTGTGTTGTGTTATTTTTTTTATTAGGTTTATAATGCGGTTTTAGCATTTAAAGTCTTCATTTCAAAGCTTTAAAAATAATGTATTAGGAGGGTCCTGGAACCCAACTCCCTCACTTCCCATTGACTTGCATTATAAACTGGGTTTCAATTTACAACGGTTTTGATTTACAACCATTCCTTCTGGAACCTAACCCCGGCGTAAATTGAGGGCTACCTGTATTGTATTGTTTTATAAAACCAAATAAAGTGTGTTTTTATCTACTTAGTAACAGCACATGGTCTGTGATTAGATAAGATGAACTTGTAGTTATTAGCTGTTTAAACAGATTCAGGAATGGAGCAGAACAGTTACTTTTGAGATATATATATATACAGGCACACACACATATGTACACACACTTATTACATACACACACACACACATATGTACACACACTTATTACATACACACACACACACAAATACACACATACATACACACGCACGCACATACACACAAATACACATACACGTGCACACTCAAATACACATGCACACATACATACTCATGCACACTCAACTACACACACATACACACCTAAACACACACATAGATGCGCGCACACATACTCACATAAATACATACACACACATGAACACACTCATAAGCACACACATACATACATACATACATACACACACACAAATACACACATACATACACACGCATGCATATACACACAAATACACATGCACACATACATACATACACACACACAAATACGCACATACATACACACGCATGCATATACACACAAATACACATGCACACATACATACATAGATACATACACATGCACACTTAAATACACATGCACACATAAATACATACTCATGCACACTCTAATACAAATGCACACCTAAACACACACACATGAACACACGCATAAACTCACACATACATACATACGCACACACACATACACACATAAAAACACACATACATAGGCCTTAACAAACTCACATTGTCCTCTCCATATACTTTCAGAAGTATTTGTTTGCTGTTCTATTTGCTGTTGGTGTTCTGGTTACCAGTTGCTGGTCAGCGTGCTTTTTTGATCAGCCACAACGAGGACAAAATATAGATGGTAAGTTACAGATAATCACCTGCAGATCCATAAAAGTGCTGGCATATCCCATCCTTAAAAATTCCATCCCAAGGTATTGTTTACTGAATTTTCTGTATCTCAGGCAATGAGCAGTCATTAGCAAAACATTCTATAACAATTGTGCATACTTCTCCTTCTGAGAGTCTTATTGATTGTGCATAGCTCGCCTTCTGAGAGTCTAATTGATTGTGCATAGCTCGCCTTCTGAGACTTTTATTGATTGTGCATAGCTCGCCTTCTGAGAGTCTTATTGATCGTGCATAGCTCTCCTTCTGAGAGTTTTATTGATTGTGCATAGCTCGCCTTCTGAGAGTCTTATTGATCGTGCATAGCTCTCCTTCTGAGAGTTTTATTGATTGTGCATAGCTCGCCTTCTGAGAGTCTTATTGATTGTGCATAACTCACCTTCTGAGAGTTTTATTGATTGTGCATAGCTCGCCTTCTGAGAGTCTTATTGATTGTGCATAGCTCCCCTTCTGAGACTCTTATTGATTGTGGATAGCTCGCCTTCTGAGAGTTTTATTGATTGTGCATAGCTCGCCTTCTGAGAGTCTTATTGATTGTGCATAGCTCGCCTTCTGAGTGTTATTGATTGTGCATAGCTCCCCTTCTGAGAGTTTTATTGATTGTGCATAGCTCGCCTTCTGAGAGTTTTATTGATTGCGCATAGCTCGCCTTCTGAGAGTTTTATTGATTGTGCATACTTCTCCTTCTGAGAGTCTTATTGATTGTGCATAGCTCGCCTTCTGAGAGTTTTATTGATCATGCATAGCTCGCCTTCTGAGAGTCTTATTGATTGTGCATAGCTCCCCTTCTGAGAGTCTTATTGATTGTGCATAGCTCCCCTTCTGAGAGTTTTATTGATCGTGCATAGCTCGCCTTCTGAGAGTCTTATTGATCGTGCATAGCTCGCCTTCTGAGAGTCTTATTGATTGGGTATAGCTCGCCTTCTGAGAGATTTATTGATCGTGCATAGCTCGCCTTCTGAGAGTCTTATTGATCGTGCATAGCTCGCCTTTTGGGAGTCTTATTGATCGTGCATAGCTCGCCTTCTGAGAGTTTTATTGATTGTGCATAGCTCGCCTTCTGAGAGTTTTATTGATTGTGCATAGCTCCCCTTCTGAGAATCTTATTGATAGCGCATAGCTCCCCTTCTGAGAGTTTTATTGATTGTGCATAGTTAGCCTTCTGAGAGTTTTATTAATCGTGCATAGCTCGCCTTCTGAGAGTCTTATTGATTGTGCATAGCTCGGCTTCTGAGAGTTTTATTGATTGTGCATAGCTCCCTTCTGAGAGTTTTATTGATTGTGCATAGCTCCCTTCTGAGAGTTTTATTGATTGTGCATAGCTCCCCTGCTGAGAGTTTTATTGATTGTGCATAGCTCACCTTCTGAGAGTTTTATTGATTGTGCATAGCTCCCCTTCTGAGAGTTTTATTGATCGTGCATACTTCTCCTTCTGAGAGTCTTATTGATTGTGCATAGCTCGGCTTCTGATAGTTTTATTGATTGTGCATAGCTCCCCTTCTGAGAGTTTTATTGATTGTGCATAGCTCAGCTTCTGAGAGTTTTATTGATCGTGCATAGCTCGCCTTCTGAGAGATTTATTGATCGTGCATAGCTCGCCTTCTGAGAGTCTTATTGATTGTGCATAACTCCCCTTCTGAGAGTTTTATTGATCGTGCATAGCTCACCTTCTGAGAGATTTATTGATTGTGCATAGCTCGCCTTCTGAGAGTTTTATTGATCATGCATAGCTCGCTTTCTGAGAGTCTTATTGATTGTGCATAACTCCCCTTCTGAGAGTTTTATTGATCGTGCATAGCTCACCTTCTGAGAGATTTATTGATTGTGCATAGCTCGCCTTCTGAGAGTTTTATTGATTGTGCATAGCTCTCCTTCTGAGAGTTTTATTGATTGTGCATAGCTCGCCTTCTGAGAGTCTTATTGATTGTGCATAGCTCGCTTTCTGAGAGTCTTATTGATTGTGCATAGCTCGCCTTCTGAGAGTTTTATTGATTGTGCATAGCTCGCCTTCTGAGAGTTTTATTGATTGTGCATAGCTCCCCTTCTGAGAGTTTTATTGATCGTGCATAGCTCCCCTTCTGAGAGTTTTATTGATTGTGCATAGCTCGCCTTCTGAGAGTCTTATTGATTGTGCATAGCTCGCCTTCTGAGAGTCTTATTGATTGTGCATAGCTCGCCTTCTGAGAGTTTTATTGATTGTGCATAGCTCGCCTTCTGAGAGTTTTATTGATTGTGCATAGCTCTCCTTCTGAGAGTTTTATTGATCGTGCATAGCTCCCCTTCTGAGAGTTTTATTGATTGTGCATAGCTCGCTTTCTGAGAGTCTTATTGATTGTGCATAACTCCCCTTCTGAGAGTTTTATTGATTGTGCATAGCTCGCCTTCTGAGAGTTTTATTGATTGTGCATAGCTCTCCTTCTGAGAGTTTTATTGATTGTGCATAGCTCGCCTTCTGAGAGTCTTATTGATTGTGCATAGCTCGCTTTCTGAGAGTCTTATTGATTGTGCATAACTCACCTTCTGAGAGTTTTATTGATTGTGCATAGCTCGCCTTCTGAGAGTCTTATTGATTGTGCATAGCTAGCCTTCTGAGAGTCTTATTGATTGTGCATAGCTCGCCTTCTGAGAGTCTTATTGATTGTGCATAGCTCGCCTTCTGAGTGTTATTGATTGTGCATAGCTCCCCTTCTGAGAGTTTTATTGATTGTGCATAGCTCGCCTTCTGAGAGTTTTATTGATTGTGCATAGCTCGCCTTCTGAGAGTTTTATTGATTGTGCATACTTCTCCTTCTGAGAGTCTTATTGATTGTGCATAGCTCGCCTTCTGAGAGTTTTATTGATCATGCATAGCTCGCCTTCTGAGAGTCTTATTGATTGTGCATAGCTCCCCTTCTGAGAGTCTTATTGATTGTGCATAGCTCCCCTTCTGAGAGTTTTATTGATCGTGCATAGCTCGCCTTCTGAGAGTCTTATTGATCGTGCATAGCTCGCCTTCTGAGAGTCTTATTGATTGGGCATAGCTCGCCTTCTGAGAGATTTATTGATCGTGCATAGCTCGCCTTCTGAGATTCTTATTGATCGTGCCTAGCTCGCCTTTTGGGAGTTTATTGATCGTGCATAGCTCGCCTTCTGAGAGTTTTATTGATTGTGCATAGCTCGCCTTCTGAGAGTTTTATTGATTGTGCATAGCTCCCCTTCTGAGAATCTTATTGATAGCGCATAGCTCCCCTTCTGAGAGTTTTATTGATTGTGCATAGTTAGCCTTCTGAGAGTTTTATTGATCGTGCATAGCTCGCCTTCTGAGAGTCTTATTGATTGTTCATAGCTCGGCTTCTGAGAGTTTTATTGATTGTGCATAGCTCCCTTCTGAGAGTTTTATTGATTGTGCATAGCTCCCTTCTGAGAGTTTTATTGATTGTGCATAGCTCCCCTGCTGAGAGTTTTATTGATTGTGCATAGCTCACCTTCTGAGAGTTTTATTGATTGTGCATAGCTCCCCTGCTGAGAGTTTTATTGATTGTGCATAGCTCACCTTCTGAGAGTTTTATTGATTGTGCATAGCTCGCCTTCTGAGAGTTTTATTGATTGTGCATAGCTCGGCTTCTGAGAGTTTTATTGATCGTGCATAGCTCGGCTTCTGAGAGTTTTATTGATCGTGCATAGCTCCCCTTCTGAGAGTTTTACTGATCGAGCATAGCTCGCCTTCTGAGAGTTTTATTGATAGTGCATAGCTCGCGTTCTGAGAGTTTTATTGATTGTGCATAGCTCCCCTGCTGAGAGTTTTATTGATTGTGCATAGCTCCCCTTCTGAAAGTTTTATTGATCGTGCATAGCTCCCCTTCTGATAGTTTTATTGATTGTGCATAGCTCAGCTTCTGAGAGATTTATTGATCGTGCATACTTCTCCTTATGAGAGTTTTATTGATCGTGCATAGCTCGCCTTCGGAGAATCTTATTGATAGTGCATAGCTCGCCTTCTGAGAGTTTTATTGATTGTGCATAGCTCGCCTTCTGAGACTTTTATTGATTGTGCATAGCTCACCTTCTGAGAGTTTTGTTGATCGTGCATAGCTCGCCGTCTGAGAGTTTTATTAATCGTGCATAGCTCGCCTTCGGAGAATCTTATTGATAGTGCATAGCTCGCCTTCTGAGAGTCTTATTGATTGTGCATAGCTCGGCTTCTGATAGTTTTATTGATTGTGCATAGCTCCCCTTCTGAGAGTTTTATTGATTGTGCATAGCTCAGCTTCTGCGAGTTTTATTGATCGTGCATAGCTCGCCTTCTGAGAGATTTATTGATCGTGCATAGCTCGCCTTCTGAGAGTCTTATTGATTGTGCATAACTCCCCTTCTGAGAGTTTTATTGATCGTGCATAGCTCACCTTCTGAGAGATTTATTGATTGTGCATAGCTCGCCTTCTGAGAGTTTTATTGATCATGCATAGCTCGCTTTCTGAGAGTCTTATTGATTGTGCATAACTCCCCTTCTGAGAGTTTTATTGATCGTGCATAGCTCACCTTCTGAGAGATTTATTGATTGTGCATAGCTCGCCTTCTGAGAGTTTTATTGATTGTGCATAGCTCTCCTTCTGAGAGTTTTATTGATTGTGCATAGCTCGCCTTCTGAGAGTCTTATTGATTGTGCATAGCTCGCTTTCTGAGAGTCTTATTGATTGTGCATAGCTCGCCTTCTGAGAGTTTTATTGATTGTGCATAGCTCGCCTTCTGAGAGTTTTATTGATTGTGCATAGCTCCCCTTCTGAGAGTTTTATTGATCGTGCATAGCTCCCCTTCTGAGAGTTTTATTGATTGTGCATAGCTCGCCTTCTGAGAGTCTTATTGATTGTGCATAGCTCGCTTTCTGAGAGTCTTATTGATTGTGCATAGCTCGCCTTCTGAGAGTTTTATTGATTGTGCATAGCTCGCCTTCTGAGAGTTTTATTGATTGTGCATAGCTCTCCTTCTGAGAGTTTTATTGATCGTGCATAGCTCCCCTTCTGAGAGTTTTATTGATTGTGCATAGCTCGCTTTCTGAGAGTCTTATTGATTGTGCATAACTCCCCTTCTGAGAGTTTTATTGATTGTGCATAGCTCGCCTTCTGAGAGTTTTATTGATTGTGCATAGCTCTCCTTCTGAGAGTTTTATTGATTGTGCATAGCTCGCCTTCTGAGAGTCTTATTGATTGTGCATAGCTCGCTTTCTGAGAGTCTTATTGATTGTGCATAACTCACCTTCTGAGAGTTTTATTGATTGTGCATAGCTCGCCTTCTGAGAGTCTTATTGATTGTGCATAGCTAGCCTTCTGAGAGTCTTATTGATTGTGCATAGCTCGCCTTCTGAGAGTCTTATTGATTGTGCATAGCTCGCCTTCTGAGTGTTATTGATTGTGCATAGCTCCCCTTCTGAGAGTTTTATTGATTGTGCATAGCTCGCCTTCTGAGAGTTTTATTGATTGCGCATAGCTCGCCTTCTGAGAGTTTTATTGATTGTGCATACTTCTCCTTCTGAGAGTCTTATTGATTGTGCATAGCTCGCCTTCTGAGAGTTTTATTGATCATGCATAGCTCGCCTTCTGAGAGTCTTATTGATTGTGCATAGCTCCCCTTCTGAGAGTCTTATTGATTGTGCATAGCTCCCCTTCTGAGAGTTTTATTGATCGTGCATAGCTCGCCTTCTGAGAGTCTTATTGATCGTGCATAGCTCGCCTTATGAGAGTCTTATTGATTGGGCATAGCTCGCCTTCTGAGAGATTTATTGATCGTGCATAGCTCGCCTTCTGAGATTCTTATTGATCGTGCCTAGCTCGCCTTTTGGGAGTTTATTGATCGTGCATAGCTCGCCTTCTGAGAGTTTTATTGATTGTGCATAGCTCGCCTTCTGAGAGTTTTATTGATTGTGCATAGCTCCCCTTCTGAGAATCTTATTGATAGCGCATAGCTCCCCTTCTGAGAGTTTTATTGATTGTGCATAGTTAGCCTTCTGAGAGTTTTATTGATCGTGCATAGCTCGCCTTCTGAGAGTCTTATTGATTGTTCATAGCTCGGCTTCTGAGAGTTTTATTGATTGTGCATAGCTCCCTTCTGAGAGTTTTATTGATTGTGCATAGCTCCCTTCTGAGAGTTTTATTGATTGTGCATAGCTCCCCTGCTGAGAGTTTTATTGATTGTGCATAGCTCACCTTCTGAGAGTTTTATTGATTGTGCATAGCTCCCCTGCTGAGAGTTTTATTGATTGTGCATAGCTCACCTTCTGAGAGTTTTATTGATTGTGCATAGCTCGCCTTCTGAGAGTTTTATTGATTGTGCATAGCTCGGCTTCTGAGAGTTTTATTGATCGTGCATAGCTCGGCTTCTGAGAGTTTTATTGATCGTGCATAGCTCCCCTTCTGAGAGTTTTACTGATCGAGCATAGCTCGCCTTCTGAGAGTTTTATTGATAGTGCATAGCTCGCGTTCTGAGAGTTTTATTGATTGTGCATAGCTCCCCTGCTGAGAGTTTTATTGATTGTGCATAGCTCCCCTTCTGAAAGTTTTATTGATCGTGCATAGCTCCCCTTCTGATAGTTTTATTGATTGTGCATAGCTCAGCTTCTGAGAGATTTATTGATCGTGCATACTTCTCCTTATGAGAGTTTTATTGATCGTGCATAGCTCGCCTTCGGAGAATCTTATTGATAGTGCATAGCTCGCCTTCTGAGAGTTTTATTGATTGTGCATAGCTCGCCTTCTGAGACTTTTATTGATTGTGCATAGCTCACCTTCTGAGAGTTTTGTTGATCGTGCATAGCTCGCCGTCTGAGAGTTTTATTAATCGTGCATAGCTCGCCTTATGAGAATCTTATTGATAGCGCATAGGTCGCCTTCTGAGAGTTTTATTGATCGTGCATAGCTCACCGTCGGAGAGTTTTATTGATCGTGCATAGCTCGCCTTCTGAGAGTTTTATTGATCGTTCATAGCTCGTCTTCTGAGAGTTTTATTGATCGTGCATAGCTCGCCTTCTGAGAGTTTTATTGATCGTGCATAGCTCGCCTTCTGAGAGTTTTTTATTGATTGTGCATAGCTCGCCTTCTGAGAGCCTTATTGATCGTGCATAGCCTTTCCTTCTGAGAGTTTTATTGATCGTGCATAGCTCACATTTTCAGAGTCTTGTTGATTGTGCATAGCTCACCTTTTAAGAGTCTTATTGATAGTGCATAGTTAGCCTTCTAAGAGTCTTATTGATTGTGCATAGCTTGCCTTCTGAGAGTTTTATTCATCGTGCATAGCTCGCGTTCTGAGAGCCTTGTTGATTGTGCATAGCTCCCCTTCTGAGAGTCTTATTGATTGTTCATAGCTCCCTTCTGAGAGTTTTATTGATCGTGCATAGCTCCCTTCTGAGAGTTTTATTGATCGTGCATAGCTCGCCTTCTGAGAGTTTTATTGATCGTGCATAGCTCCCTTCTGAGAGTTTTATTGATCGTGCATAGCTCCCTTCTGAGAGTTTTATTGATCGTTCATAGCTCGCCTTCTGAGAGTTTTATTGATCGTGCATAGCTCCCTTCTGAGAGTTTTATTGATCGTGCATAGCTCCCTTCTGAGAGTTTTATTGATCGTGCATAGCTCCCTTCTGAGAGTTTTATTGATTGTTCATAGCTCCCTTCTGAGAGTTTTATTGATCGTGCATAGCTCCCTTCTGAGAGTTTTATTGATCGTGCATAGCTCGCCTTCTGAGAGTTTTATTGATCGTGCATAGCTCGCCTTTTGAGAGTTTTATTGATCTTGCATAGCTCGTCTTCTGAGAGTTTTATTGATTGTGCATAGCTCGTCTTCTGAGAGTTTTATTGATAGTGCATAGCTCCCTTCTGAGAGTTTTATTGATAGTGCATAGCTCGCGTTCTGAGAGTTTTTTTATTGATTGTGCATAGCTTGCATTCTGAGAGTTTTATTGATCGTTCATAGCTCGCCTTTTGAGAGTTTTATTGATCTTGCATAGCTCGTCTTCTGAGAGTTTCATTGATTGTGCATAGCTCGTCTTCTGAGAGTTTTTTATTGATCGTGCATAGCTCGCCTTCTGAGAGTTTTTTTATTGATTGTGCATAGCTCGCCATTTGAGAGTCTTATTGATCGTGCATAGCTCGCCTTCTGAGAGTTTTATTGATTGTGCATAGCTTGCCTTCTGAGAGTCTTATTGATAGTGCATAGCTCGCAATCTGGGAGTTGTCTTATTGATTGTGCATAGCTCACCTTCTGAGAGTTTTATTGATCGTGCATAGCTCGTCTTCTGAGAGTTTTATTGATTGTGCATAGCTCGCCTTCTGAGAGTCTTATTGATAGTGCATAGCTCACCTGAGAGTTTTATTGATTGTGCATAGCTCGCCTTCTGGGAGTTTTATTGATTGTGCATAGCTAGCCTTCTGAGAGTTTTTTATTGATTGTGCATAGCTCGTCTTCTGAGAGTTTTATTGATCGTGCATAGCTCGCCTTTTGAGAGTTTTATTGATCTTGCATAGCTCGTCTTCTGAGAGTTTTATTGATTGTGCATAGCTCGCCTTCTGAGAGTTTTATTGATCTTGCATAGCTCGTCTTCTGAGAGTTTTATTGATTGTGCATAGCTCGCCTTCTGAGAGTTTTATTGATAGTGCATAGCTCGCCTGAGAGTTTTATTGATTGTGCATAGCTCGCCTTCTTTGGGTTTTATTGATTGTGCATAGCTCGCCTTCTGAGAGTCTTATTGATCATGCATAGCTCCCCTTCTGAGAGATTTATTGATCGTGCATAGCTCGCCTTCTGAGAGATTTATTGATCGTGCATAGCTCGCCTTCTGAGAATCTTATTGATTGTGCATAGCTTGTCTTCTGAGAGTCTTATTGATCGTGCATAGCTCGCCTTCTGAGAGTTTTATTGATAGTGCATAGCTTGTCTTCTGAGAGTCTTATTGATCGTGCATAGCTTGCCTTTTGAGAGTTTTATTGATCTTGCATAGCTCGTCTTCTGAGAGTTTTATTGATTGTGCTAAGCTCGCCTTCTGAGAGTTTTATTGATAGTGCATAGCTTGCCTGAGAGTTTTATTGATTGTGCTAAGCTCGCCTTCTGAGAGTTTTATTGATTGTGCATAGCTCGCCTTCTGAGAGTTTTATTGATAGTGCATAGCTCGCCTGAGAGTTTTATTGATTGTGCATAGCTCGCCTTCTTTGGGTTTTATTGATTGTGCCTAGCTCGCCTTCTGAGAGTCTTATTGATCATGCATAGCTCCCCTTCTGAGAGATTTATTGATCGTGCATAGCTCGGCTTTTGAGAATCTTATTGATAGTGCATAGCTCCCTTCTGAGAGTTTTATTGATAGCGCATAGCCTTGCCTTCTGAGAGTTTTATTGATTGTGCATAGCTGACCTTTTAAGAGTCTTATTGATAGTGCAAAATTAGCCTTCTGAGAGTCTTATTGATAGTGCATAGTTAGCCTTCTAAGAGTCTTATTGATTGTGCATAGCTCACCTTCTGAGAGTTTTATTGATCGTGCATAGCTCGCCTTCTGAGAGTTTTATTGATTGTGCATAGCTCACCTTCTGAGAGTTTTATTGATTGTGCATAGCTCGCCTTCTGAGAGTTTTATTGATCGTGCATAGCTCGCCTTCTGAGGGTCTTGTTGATTGTGCATAGCTCGCCTTCTGAGAGTCTTATTGATCGTGCATAGCTCCCTTCTGAGAGTTTTATTGATAGTGCATAGCTCGCGTTCTGAGAGTATTTTTATTGATTGTGCATAGCTCCCCTTCTGAGAGTTTTATTGATTGTGCATAGCTCGCCTTCTGAGAGTTTTATTGATTGTGCATAGCTCGCCTTCTGAGAGTCTTATTGATCATGCATAGCTCGCCTTCTGAGAGTCTTATTGATCATGCATAGCTCGTCTTCTGAGAGTCTTATTGATCATGCATAGCTCGCCTTCTGAGAGTCTTATTGATCATGCATAGCTCGTCTTCTGAGAGTCTTATTGATCATGCATAGCTCGCCTTCTGAGAGTCTTATTGATCATGCATAGCTCGTCTTCTGAGAGTCTTATTGATCATGCATAGCTCCCTTCTGAGAGTTTTATTGATCGTGCATAGCTCCCCTTCTGAGAGTTTTATTGATCGTGCATAGCTCCCCTTCCAAGAGTTTTATTGATCGTGCATAGCTCGCCTTCTGAGACTTTTATTGATTGTGCATAGCTTACCTTCTGAGAGTTTTGTTGATCGTGCATAGCTCGCCGTCTGAGAGTTTTATTGATCGTGCATAGCTCGCCTTATGAGAATCTTATTGATAGCGCATAGGTCGCCTTCTGAGAGTTTTATTGATCGTGCATAGCTCGCCTTATGAGAATCTTATTGATAGCGCATAGGTCGCCTTATGAGAGTTTTATTGATCTGCATAGCTCGCCTTCTGAGAGTTTTATTGATCGTGCATAGCTCGCCTTCTGAGAGTTTTATTGATCGTGCATAGCTCGCCTTCTGAGAGTTTTTATTGATTGTGCATAGCTCGCCTTCTGAGAGTCTTATTGATCGTGAATAGTTAGCCTTCTGAGAGTCTTATTGATCGTGCATAGCTCCCTTCTGAGAGTCTTATTGATAGTGCATAGCTCGCCTTCTGTGAGTTTTATTGATTGTGCATAGCTCACCTCTTAAGAGTGTTATTGATAGTGCATAGTTAGCCTTCTAAGAGTTTTATTGATCGTGCATAGCTCGCCTTTTGAGAGTTTTATTGATCGTGCATAGCTCGCCTTTTGAGAGTTTTATTGATCGTGCATAGCTCACCTTTTGAGAGTTTTATTGATCTTGCATAGCTCGTCTTCTGAGAGTTTTATTGATCGTGCATAGCTCACCTTTTGAGAGTTTTATTGATCTTGCATAGCTCGTCTTCTGAGAATTTCATTGATTGTGCATAGCTCGTCTTCTGAGAGTTTTTTTTGATTGTGCATAGCTCGCCTTCTGAGAGTTTTATTGATCGTGCATAGCTCACCTTCTGAGAGTCTTATTGATCATGCATAGTTAGCCTTCTGAGAGTTTTTTTATTGATTGTGCATAGCTCGCCATTTGAGAGTCTTATTGATCGTGCATAGCTCTCCTTCTGAGAGTTTTATTGATTGTGCATAGCTTGCCTTCTGAGAGTCTTATTGATAGTGCATAGCTCGCAATCTGGGAGTTGTCTTATTGATTGTGCATAGCTCACCTTCTGAGAGTTTTATTGATCGTGCATAGCTCGTCTTCTGAGAGTTTTATTGATATTGCATAGCTCGCCTTCTGAGAGTCTTATTGATAGTGCATAGCTCACCTGAGAGTTTTATTGATTGTGCATAGCTCGCCTTCTGGGAGTTTTATTGATTGTGCATAGCTAGCCTTCTGAGAGTTTTTTATTGATTGTGCATAGCTCGTCTTCTGAGAGTTTTATTGATCGTGCATAGCTCGCCTTTTGAGAGTTTTATTGATCTTGCATAGCTCGTCTTCTGAGAGTTTTATTGATTGTGCATAGCTCGCCTTCTGAGAGTTTTATTGATCTTGCATAGCTCGTCTTCTGAGAGTTTTATTGATTGTGCATAGCTCGCCTTCTGAGAGTTTTATTGATAGTGCATAGCTCGCCTGAGAGTTTTATTGATTGTGCATAGCTCGCCTTCTTTGGGTTTTATTGATTGTGCATAGCTCGCCTTCTGAGAGTCTTATTGATCATGCATAGCTCCCCTTCTGAGAGATTTATTGATCGTGCATAGCTCGCCTTCTGAGAGATTTATTGATCGTGCATAGCTCGCCTTCTGAGAATCTTATTGATTGTGCATAGCTTGTCTTCTGAGAGTCTTATTGATCGTGCATAGCTCGCCTTCTGAGAGTTTTATTGATAGTGCATAGCTTGTCTTCTGAGAGTCTTATTGATCGTGCATAGCTTGCCTTTTGAGAGTTTTATTGATCTTGCATAGCTCGTCTTCTGAGAGTTTTATTGATTGTGCTAAGCTCGCCTTCTGAGAGTTTTATTGATAGTGCATAGCTTGCCTGAGAGTTTTATTGATTGTGCTAAGCTCGCCTTCTGAGAGTTTTATTGATTGTGCATAGCTCGCCTTCTGAGAGTTTTATTGATAGTGCATAGCTCGTCTGAGAGTTTTATTGATTGTGCATAGCTCGCCTTCTTTGGGTTTTATTGATTGTGCCTAGCTCGCCTTCTGAGAGTCTTATTGATCATGCATAGCTCCCCTTCTGAGAGATTTATTGATCGTGCATAGCTCGGCTTTTGAGAATCTTATTGATAGTGCATAGCTCCCTTCTGAGAGTTTTATTGATAGCGCATAGCCTTGCCTTCTGAGAGTTTTATTGATTGTGCATAGCTGACCTTTTAAGAGTCTTATTGATAGTGCAAAATTAGCCTTCTGAGAGTCTTATTGATAGTGCATAGTTAGCCTTCTAAGAGTCTTATTGATTGTGCATAGCTCACCTTCTGAGAGTTTTATTGATCGTGCATAGCTCGCCTTCTGAGAGTTTTATTGATTGTGCATAGCTCACCTTCTGAGAGTTTTATTGATTGTGCATAGCTCGCCTTCTGAGAGTTTTATTGATCGTGCATAGCTCGCCTTCTGAGGGTCTTGTTGATTGTGCATAGCTCGCCTTCTGAGAGTCTTATTGATCGTGCATAGCTCCCTTCTGAGAGTTTTATTGATAGTGCATAGCTCGCGTTCTGAGAGTATTTTTATTGATTGTGCATAGCTCCCCTTCTGAGAGTTTTATTGATTGTGCATAGCTCGCCTTCTGAGAGTTTTATTGATTGTGCATAGCTCGCCTTCTGAGAGTCTTATTGATCATGCATAGCTCGCCTTCTGAGAGTCTTATTGATCATGCATAGCTCGTCTTCTGAGAGTCTTATTGATCATGCATAGCTCGCCTTCTGAGAGTCTTATTGATCATGCATAGCTCGTCTTCTGAGAGTCTTATTGATCATGCATAGCTCGCCTTCTGAGAGTCTTATTGATCATGCATAGCTCGTCTTCTGAGAGTCTTATTGATCATGCATAGCTCCCTTCTGAGAGTTTTATTGATCGTGCATAGCTCCCCTTCTGAGAGTCTTATTGATCATGCATAGCTCGCCTTCTGAGAGTCTTATTGATCATGCATAGCTCGTCTTCTGAGAGTCTTATTGATCATGCATAGCTCCCTTCTGAGAGTTTTATTGATCGTGCATAGCTCGCCTTCTGAGACTTTTATTGATTGTGCATAGCTTACCTTCTGAGAGTTTTGTTGATCGTGCATAGCTCGCCGTCTGAGAGTTTTATTGATCGTGCATAGCTCGCCTTATGAGAATCTTATTGATAGCGCATAGGTCGCCTTCTGAGAGTTTTATTGATCGTGCATAGCTCGCCTTATGAGAATCTTATTGATAGCGCATAGGTCGCCTTCTGAGAGTTTTATTGATCTGCATAGCTCGCCTTCTGAGAGTTTTATTGATCGTGCATAGCTCGCCTTCTGAGAGTTTTATTGATCGTGCATAGCTCGCCTTCTGAGAGTTTTTATTGATTGTGCATAGCTCGCCTTCTGAGAGTCTTATTGATAGTGCATAGCTCGCCTTCTGTGAGTTTTATTGATTGTGCATAGCTCACCTCTTAAGAGTGTTATTGATAGTGCATAGTTAGCCTTCTAAGAGTTTTATTGATCGTGCATAGCTCGCCTTTTGAGAGTTTTATTGATCGTGCATAGCTCGCCTTTTGAGAGTTTTATTGATCGTGCATAGCTCACCTTTTGAGAGTTTTATTGATCTTGCATAGCTCGTCTTCTGAGAGTTTTATTGATCGTGCATAGCTCACCTTTTGAGAGTTTTATTGATCTTGCATAGCTCGTCTTCTGAGAATTTCATTGATTGTGCATAGCTCGTCTTCTGAGAGTTTTTTTTGATTGTGCATAGCTCGCCTTCTGAGAGTTTTATTGATCGTGCATAGCTCACCTTCTGAGAGTCTTATTGATCATGCATAGTTAGCCTTCTGAGAGTTTTTTTATTGATTGTGCATAGATCGCCATTTGAGAGTCTTATTGATAGTGCATAGCTCGCCTTCTGAGAGATTTATTGATCATGCATAGCTCGCCTTCGGAGAATCTTATTGATAGTGCATAGCTCGCCTTCGGAGAATGTTATTGATAGTGCATAGTTAGCCTTCTAAGAGTCTTATTGATTGTGCATAGCTCGCCTTCTGAGAGTCTTATTGATCGTGCATAGCTCCCTTCTGAGAGTTTTATTGATAGTGCATAGCTCGCGTTCTGAGACTATTTTTATTGATTGTGCATAGCTCGCCTTCTGAGAGTTTTATTGATCATGCATAGCTCGCCTTTTGAGAGTTTTATTGATCTTGCATAGCTCGTCTTCTGAGAGTTTTATTGATCGTGCTAGCTCACCTTTTGAGAGTTTTATTGATCTTGCATAGCTCGTCTTCTGAGAATTTCATTGATTGTGCATAGCTCGTCTTCTGAGAGTTTTTTATTGATTGTGCATAGCTTGCCTTCTGAGAGTTTTATTGATCGTGCATAGCTCACCTTCTGAGAGTCTTATTGATCATGCATAGTTAGCCTTCTGAGAGTTTTTTTATTGATTGTGCATAGCTCGCCATTTGAGAGTCTTATTGATAGTGCATAGCTCGCCTTCTGAGAGATTTATTGATCATGCATAGCTCGCCTTCGGAGAATCTTATTGATAGTGCATATCTCGCCTTCTGAGAGATTTATTGATCGTGCATAGCTCGCCTTTGGATAATCTTATTGATAGTACATAGCTCGCCTTCTGAGAGTTTTATTGATTGTGCATAGCTTGCCTTCTGAGAGTTTTATTGATAGTGCATAGCTCGCCTTCTGAGAGTTTTATTGATAGTGCATAGCTCGCCTTCTGAGAGTTTTATTGATAGTGCATAGCTCGCCTTCTGAGAGTTTTATTGATAGTGCATAGCTCGTCTTCTGAGAGTTTTATTGATAGTGCATACATAGCTCGCCTTCTGAGAGACTTATTGATAGTGCATAGCTCGCGTTCTGAGAGTTGTTTTATTGATTGTGCATAGCTCACCTTCTGAGAGTTTTATTGATCGTGCATAGCTTGCCTTTTGAGAGTTGTATTGATCGTGCATAGCTCGCCTTCTGAGAGTCTTATTGATCGTGCATAGTTTGCCTTCTGAGAGTCTTATTGATCGTGCATAGCTCGTCTTCTGAGAGTTTTTTAATTGATTGTGCATAGCTCGCCATCTGAGAGTTTTATTGATTGCGCATAGCTCGCCCTTCTGAGAGTTTTATTGATAGTGCATAGCTCGCCTTCTGAGAGTCCTATTGATTGTGCATTACTCACCTTCTGAGAGTTTTATTGATCGTGCATAGCTCGCCTTCTGAGAGTCTTATTGATTGTGCATAACTCACCTTCTGAGAGTCTTACTAATCGTGCATAACTCACCTTCTGAGAGTTTTATTGATCGTGCATAGCTCACCTTCTGAGAGTTTTATTGATCGTGCATAGCTCACCTTCTGAGAGTTTTATTGATTGTACATAGCTCGCCTTCTGAGAGTTTTATTGATCGTTCATAGCTCGCCTTCTGAGAGTTTTATTGATTGTGCATAGCTCGCCTTCTGAGAGTCTTATTGATCGTGCATAGCTCCCCTTCTTAGAGTTTTATTGATCGTGCATCGCTCGGCTTCTGAGAGTTTTATTGATTGTGCATAGCTCGCCTTCTGAGAGTTTTATTGATCGTGCATAGCTCCCTTCTGAGAGTTTTATTGATTGTGCATAGCTCGCCTTCTGAGAGTTTTATTGATCTTGCATAGCTCACCTTCTGAGAGTTTTATTGATCGTGCATAGCTCACCTTCTGAGAATCTTATTGATAGTGCATAGCTCGCCTTCTGAGAATCTTATTGATAGCGCATAGCTCGCCTTCTGAGAATTTTATTGATCGTGCATAGCTCGCCTTCTGAGAATTTTATTGATCGTGCATAGCTCGCCTTCTGAGAGTTTTATTGATCGTGCATAGCTCGCCTTCTGAGAGTTTTATTGATCATGCATTGCTCGCCTTCTGAGATTTTTTTATTGATTGTGCATAGCTCGCCCTCTGAGAGTCTTATTGATCGTGAATAGTTAGCCTTCTGAGAGTCTTATTGATTGTGCATAGCTCGCCCTCTGAGAGTCTTATTGATCGTGAATAGTAAGCCTTCTGAGAGTCTTATTGATTGTGCATAGCTCGCCCTCTGAGAGTCTTATTGATCGTGAATAGTAAGCCTTCTGAGAGTCTTATTGATTGTGCATAGCTCGCCTTCTGAGAGTCTTATTGATTGTGCATAGCTCGCCTTCTGAGAGTCTTATTGATAGTGCATAGCCTTGCCTTCTGAGAGTTTTATTTATCGTGCATAGCTCACCTTCTGAGAGTCTTATGGATAGTGTATAGCTCGCCTTCTGAGAGTCTTATTTATAGTGTATAGTTAGCCTTCTAAGAGTCTTATTGATTGTGCATAGCTCGCCTTCTGAGAGTTTTATTGATCGTGCATAGCTCGCCTTCTGAGAGTCTTATTGATCGTGCATAGCTCCCTTCTGAGAGTCTTATTGATAGTGCATAGCTCGACATGAATAAGGGGCTGGTTATAGGGGAGTGACCAGGACTTATCACATATACTAATGAGAAGCATGTGGTATTCACTAACACTCTACTGACATGAATAAGGGTCTGGTTATGGGGGAGTGACCAGGACTTATCACCTATACTAATGACAAGCATGTGGTATTTATAAACACTCTACTGGCATGAATAAGGGTCTGGTTATGGGGAAGTGACCAGGACTTATCACCTATACTAATGACAAGCATGTGGTATTCATAAACACTCTACTGGCATGAATAAGGATCTGGTTATGGGGGGGGGGGAGTGACCAGGACCTATCACCTATACTAATGACAAGCATGTGGTATTTATAAACACTCTACTGACATGAATAAGGGTCTGGTTATGGGGGAGTGACCAGGACTTATCACCTATACTAATGAGAAGCATGTGGTATTCACTAACACTCTACTGGCATGAATAAGGGTCTGGTTATGGGGGAGTGACCAGGCTTTATCACCTATACTAATGACAAGCATGTGGTATTCATAAACACTCTACTGGCATGAATAAGGGTCTGGTTATGGGGGGGGGGGTGACCAGGACCTATCACCTATACTAATGACAATCATGTGGTATTTATAAACACTCTACTGACATGAATAAGGGACTGGTTATGGGGGAGTGACCAGGACTTATCACCTATACTAATGACAAGCATGTGGTATTCATAAACAATCTACTGGCATGAATAAGGGTCTGGTTATGGGGGGGGGTGACCAGGAGTTATCGCCTATACTAATGACAAGCATGGGGTATTTATAAACATTCTGGGAGTGTGATATAACTAGCGGTTACTTTATTTGCAGGGTGTGCTTATGAGGGAGAGCTGCATTTGTTTGGTAGTTCCTGGCGAACTGAGAACTGCTTATCCTGTTCTTGTTACTCTGATGGTTCCATAAAATGCTGCTCCCTGTAAGTTTTTCATTACAAATATTTTTTACTTTACAAGTAGTGAGTGTCTGTAATCACCTCATAGCTCACTTGTGCACGCTCATCTCCCTGATTCATATACCGCCTCCATGTAAAACAACCTCCTTATTTATAGATTCCCTCCATGTTCTGTAAACAAAACTGTTGTCTGATAATCAGTATTCATGTCACATATTCATCAGTTTAAATACAGTTCAATAAACTGCACAATGTGTTTTCAATTATATTTGCATATGAGAGAGACAATTTGATATAATGTCTGGGTAATTTTTTTTAGAATAATTTATTTTCCTGCAGTGCCTCTGTCAGCAACATAACCATAACATGACTAAGATTATACCCCAACCCTGCAGCATTTTGTCAGCCTCATAACCATAACATGACTAAGATTATACCCCAACCTTGCAGCATTTTGTCAGCCTCATAACCATAACATGACTAAGAGTATACCCCGACCCTGCAGCATTATTTGTCAGCCTCATAACCATAACATGACTAAGATTATACCCGACCCTGCAGCATCTTTGTCAGCCTCATAACCATAACATGACTAAGATTATACCCGACCCTGCAGCATCTTTGTCAGCCTCATAACCATAACATGACTAAGATTATACCCGACCCTGCAGCATCTTTGTCAGCCTCATAACCATAACATGACTAAGATTATACCCGACCCTGCAGCATCTTTGCCAGCCTCATAACCATAACATGACTAAGATTATACCCGACCCTGCAGCATTATTTGTCAGCCTCATAACCATAACATGACTAAGATTATACCCGACCCTGCAGCATTATTTGTCAGCCCCATAACCATAACATGACTAAGATTATACCCGACCCTGCAGCATCTTTGCCAGCCTCATAACCATAACATGACTAAGATTATACCCGACCCTGCAGCATTATTTGTCAGCCTCATAACCATAACATGACTAAGATTATACCCGACCCTGCAGCATTATTTGTCAGCCTCATAACCATAACATGACTAAGATTATACCCGACCCCGCAGCATCTTTGTCAGCCTCATAACCATAACATGACTAAGATTATACCCGACCCCGCAGCATCTTTGTCAGCCTCATAACCATAACATGACTAAGATTATACCTGACCCTGCAGCATTTTGTCAGCCTCATAACCATAACATGACTAAGATTATACCCCAACCCTGCAGCATTTTGTCAGCCTCATAACCATAACATGACTAAGATTATACCCAACCCTGCAGCATCTTTGTCAGCCTCATAACCATAACATGACTAAGATTATACCCCAACCCTGCAGCATTTTGTCAGCATCATAACCACAACATGACTAAGATTATACCCCAACTCTGCAGCATCTTTGTCAACCTCATAACCATAACAAGACTAACACCTAGATTTAGAGTTCTGCGTTAGCCTTAAAAAGCAGTGTCCTAACGCAGCTTTTTAACGCTCACTGGTATTACGAGTCAGGCAGGTACAGGTGTACCGCTCACTTTTCTTCCGCGACTTTTGGCTCCCCTTACGTCCCCTTACGTCAATTGCGTATCCTATCTTTTCTATGGGATTTGCCTAACGCCGGTATTACGAGTCTTTGAAGAAGTGAGCGGTACAGTCTCTACCTCCAAGACTCCTACTGCCTAAAAAAGTCAGTAGTTAAGAGTTTTATGGGCTAACGCCGGAACATAAAGCTCTTAACTACTGTGCTATAAAGTACACTAACACCCATAAACTACCTATGAACCCCTAAACCAAGGCCCCCCCACATCGCAAACCCTATAATAACAATTTTTAACCCCTAATCTTCCGACCGGACATCGCCGCCATCTACATTATCCCTGTGAGCCCCTAATCTGCTGCCCCTAACATCGCCGACACCTATATTATATTTATTATATATTTAATCTGCCCCCCCAACATTGCCGCCACCTACCTACACTTATTAACCCCTAATCTGCCGACCGGACATTGCGCCACTATAATAAATGTATTAACCCTTAAACCGCCGCACTCCCGCCTCACAAACACTATAATAAATTTTATTAACCCCTAATCTGCCCTCCCTAACATCGCTGCCACCTACCTACAATTATTAACCCCTAATCTCCTGCCCCCAACGTCGCCGCTACTATAATAAAGTTATTAACCCCTAAACCTAAGTCTAACCCTAACACCCCCCTAACTTAAATATAATTTAAATAAAACGAACTACATTTACTATCATTAAATAAATTATTCCTACTTAAAACTAAATACTTACCTATAAAATAAACCCTAATATAGCTACACTATAACTAATAGTTACATTGTAGCTATTTTAGGATTTATATTTATTTTACAGGCAACATTGTATTTATTTTAACTAGGTACAATAGCTATTAAATAGTTAATAACTATTTAATAGCTACCTAGTTAAAAATTTACAAAATTACCAGTAAAATAAATCCTAACCTAAGTTACAAATACACCTAACACTACACTATCAATAAATTAATTAAATAAATTGCCTACAATTATCTAAACTAAAATACAATTAAATAAACTAATCTATAATACAAACCCCCCCACTAAATTACAGAAAATAAAAAAAAATTACAAGAAGTTTAAACTAATTACACCTAATCTAAGCCCCCTAATGAAATAAAAAAGCCCCCCAAAATAATAAAATGCCCTACCCTATCCTAAATTAGGGTCAGCTCTTTTACCAGCCCTTAAAAGGGCTTTTTGCGGGGCATTGCCCCAAAGTAATCAGCTCTTTTACCTGTAAATAAAAATACAATACCCCCCAACATAACATACCCCTACTCTAAAACCCACCCAAACCCCCCTTAAAAAAAACCTAACACTAACTCCCTGAAGATCTTCCTACCTTGAGTTGTCTTCACTCAGCCGAGCCAAATTCTTAATCCAAGCGGGGCAGAAGAGGTCCTCCATCCGGTTGAAGTCTTCATCCAAGCGGGGCAGAAGAGGTCTTCCATCTGATTGAAGTCTTCATCCAAGCGGCATCTTCTATCTTCATCCATCCGGAGCGGAGCGGCAGCATCCTGAAGACCTCCGACGCGGAACATCCATCCTGGCCGACGACTTCCCAAAGAATGACGGTTCCTTTAAATGACGTCATCCAAGATGGCGTCCCTCGAATTCCGATTGGCTGATAGGATTCTATCAGCCAATCGGAATTAAGGTAGGAAAATTCTGATTGGCTGATTCAATCAGCCAATCAGATTGAAGTTCAATCCGATTGTCTGATCCAATCAGCCAATCGGATTGACCTTGCATTCTAGTGGCTGATCGGGATGCTGCCGCTCCGCTCCGGATGGATGAAGATAGAAGATGCCGCTTGGATGAAGACTTCAATCAGATGGAAGACCTCTTCTGCCCCGCTTGGATGAAGACTTCAACAGGATGGAGGACCTCTTCTGCAACTGCACACTTACAAAGTTCAGAAAAGACCTCAAAACCTGGCTCTTCGACTGAACGCCCATCCCCTCCCTCCCTCCTCCTATCCGCTTCCCTTAGCGCCTTGAGACCCTCACGGGGGATTAGTTTGTGCTCTATAAGTACTCAATAGATAGATAGAAAGATAGATAGCTAGATAGATATATATATATAGATAGGGATCTGATCTGAGTCATGTTGTGGTTATGGGGCTGACAAAGAATCTGCAGCATCAGGGATCTGACCTGCGTAATGCTGTGGTTAAGTGGCTGACAAAAAAACCTGCAGCATGAGGGAGCTGATCTGAGTCATGTTGTGGTTGTGTGGCTTATTAAAGGGTTAAAGATAATGGACTCTGATCTGAATTATATTGACATTATGTGGCTGACAAAGAGCCTGCAAATCAAGGGGTCTTAACATAATCATGTTATGGTTATGTAACTAACAAAGGAGCTGCAGGGCAGAGGATTTGATCTGAGTCGTGATGAGGTTATGTGTCTGAGAGAGGGGCTACAGATTCATTAAGTTATGCTATGGCTATGAGACTGATAAATATTCTGCAGGGTCAGGGTAGAATCTTACCGCTAGATTTAGAGTTTTGTCGGTAAAAACCTGCGGCTCTAACGCTCCTTTTTTTTCCAGCGCTCCCTTAAGACAACGCTGGTATTACGAGTTTTTTGAATGGCTGCGTTAGCCTCAGAAAAGTGAGCATTGGGCATAATTTAGCTCCACTTCTACTCTCAATACCAGCGTTGCTTATGGTAGCGGTAAGCTGGAAAAACGTGCTTGTGCACGATATCCCCATAGGAAACAATGGGGCTGAGCTGGCTGAAAAAAAACCTAACACCTGCAAAAAAGCAGCGTTCAGCTCCTAACGCAGCCCCATTGTTTCCTATGGGGAAACACTCTCTAAGTCTACACCTAACACCCTAACATGAACCCCGAGTCTAAACACCCCTAACCTTACACTTATTAACCCCTAATCTGCCGCCCCATAGCCACAGCATTACGCAGATCAGACCGCTGTATCCGCAGCCCCTTTGTCAGCCACATAATGGCAACATGATTCAGATCAGACTCCATGATCTTCAGCCCCTTTGGCATCCACATAATCAGAACATGACTCAGATCAGACCCCTGGCCCTAAAGGCACACAGACCCCTGGATCTGCAGCCCCTCTGTAAACTTAATCTTTAAATGACTCATATTATACCCCTGGATCTGCAGCCCCTCTGTAAACCTCATAGTCATAAAATAACTCAGATTATACCCTTGGATATGCAGCCTGTCTGTCAACATCATCATCATCATCATAATAATAATAATAATAACATAACTCAGATTATACCCCTACATCTACAGCCCCTCTGTCAGCTCATAATAATAACATAATTCAGATTATACCCCTACATCTACAGCCCCTCTGTCACCCTCATAATAATAATAACATAATTCAGATTATACCCCTACATCTACAGCCCCTCTACACCCTCATAATAATAACATAATTCAGATTATACCCCTACATCTGCAGCCCCTCTGTCACCCTCATAATAATAACATAATTCAGATTATACCCCTACATCTGCAGCCCCTCTGTCACCCTCATAATAATAACATAATTCAGATTATACCCCTACATCTGCAGCCCCTCTGTCACCCTCATAATAATAACATAATTCAGATTATACCCTACATCTACAGCCCCTCTGTCACCCTCATAATAATAACATAATTCAGATTATACCCCTATATCTACAGCCCCTCTACACCCTCATAATAATAACATAACTCAGATTATACCCCTACATCTACAGCCCCTCTACTCCCTCATAATAATAACATAACTCAGATTATACCCCTACATCTACAGCCCCTCTGCACCCTCATAATAATAACATAACTCAGATTATACCCCTACATCTACAGCCCCTCTGTTACCCTCATAATAATAACATAATTCAGATTATACCCCTAGACCTGCAGCCCCTCTGTCACCCTCATAATAATAACATAATTCAGATTATGCCCCTACATCTACAGCCCCTCTGCACCCTCATAATAATAATAACATAACTCAGATTAAACCCCTACATCTACAGCCCCTCTGCACCCTCATAATAATAATAACATAACTCAGATTATACCCCTACATCTACAGCCCCTCTGTTACCCTCATAATAATAATAACATAACTCAGATTATACCCCTACATCTGCAGCCCCTCTGTTACCCTCATAATAATAATAACATAACTCAAATTATACCCCTACATCTGCAGCCCCTCTGCACCCTCATAATAATAATAATAATAATAATAACATAATTCAGATTATACCCCTACATCTACAGCCCCTCTATACCCTCATAATAATAACATAATTCAGATTATACCCCTACATCTACAGCCCCTCTGTCACCCTCATAATAATAACATAATTCAGATTATACCCCTACATCTGCAGCCCCTCTGTCACCCTCATAATAATAATAACATAACTCAGATTATACCCCATACATCTACAGCTCCTCTGTCACCCTCATAATAATAACATAATTCAGATTATACCCCTACATCTACAGCCCCTCTGTCACCCTCATAATAATAACATAATTCAGATTATACCCCTACATCTACAGCCCCTCTGCACTCTCATAATAATAACATAACTCAGATTATACCATACATCTGCAGCCCCTCTGTTACCCTCATAATAATAATATCATAACTCAAATTATACCCCTACATCTGCAGCCCCTCTGTTACCCTCATAATAATAATATCATAACTCAGATTATACCCTTACATCTGCAGCCCCTCTGTTACCCTCATAATAATAATAACATAACTCAGATTATACCCCTACATCTGCTGCCCCTCTGTTACCCTCATAATAATAATAATAACATAACTCAGATTATACCCCTACATCTGCAGCCCCTCTGTTACCCTCATAATAATAATATCATAACTCAGATTATACCCCTACATCTACAGCCCCTCTGCACCCTCATAATAATAACATAATTCAGATTATACCCCTACATCTACAGCCCCTCTGCACCCTCATAATAATAACATAACTCAGATTATACCCCTACATCTACAGCCCCTCTGTTACCCTCATAATAATAACATAATTCAGATTATACCCCTAGACCTGCAGCCCCTCTGTCACCCTCATAATAATAACATAATTCAGATTATGCCCCTACATCTACAGCCCCTCTGCACCCTCATAATAATAATAACATAACTCAGATTATACCCCTACATCTACAGCCCCTCTGCACCCTCATAATAATAATAACATAACTCAGATTATACCCCTACATCTACAGCCCCTCTGTTACCCTCATAATAATAATAACATAACTCAGATTATACCCCTACATCTGCAGCCCCTCTGTTACCCTCATAATAATAATATCATAACTCAGATTATACCCCTACATCTACAGCCCCTCTGCACCCTCATAATAATAACATAACTCAGATTATACCCCTACATCTACAGCCCCTCTGCACCCTCATAATAATAACATAACTCAGATTATACCCCTACATCTGCTGCCCCTCTGTTGCCCTCATAATAATAATAATAACATAACTCAGATTATACCCCTACATCTGCAGCCCCTCTGTTACCCTCATAATAATAATATCATAACTCAGATTATACCCCTACATCTACAGCCCCTCTGCACCCTCATAATAATAACATAACTCAGATTATACCCCTACATCTACAGCCCCTCTGCACCCTCATAATAATAACATAACTCAGATTATACCCCTACATCTACAGCCCCTCTGTTACCCTCATAATAATAACATAATTCAGATTATACCCCTAGACCTGCAGCCCCTCTGTCACCCTCATAATAATAACATAATTCAGATTATGCCCCTACATCTACAGCCCCTCTGCACCCTCATAATAATAATAACATAACTCAGATTATACCCCTACATCTGCTGCCCCTCTGTTACCCTCATAATAATAATAATAACATAACTCAGATTATACCCCTACATCTGCAGCCCCTCTGTTACCCTCATAATAATAACATAATTCAGATTATACCCCTAGACCTGCAGCCCCTCTGTCACCCTCATAATAATAACATAATTCAGATTATGCCCCTACATCTGCAGCCCCTCTGTTACCCTCATAATAATAATAACATAACTCAGATTATACCCCTACATCTGCTGCCCCTCTGTTACCCTCATAATAATAATAATAACATAACTCAGATTATACCCCTACATCTGCAGCCCCTCTGTTACCCTCATAATAATAATATCATAACTCAGATTATACCCCTACATCTACAGCCCCTCTGCACCCTCATAATAATAACATAACTCAGATTATACCCCTACATCTACAGCCCCTCTGCACCCTCATAATAATAACATAACTCAGATTATACCCCTACATCTACAGCCCCTCTGTTACCCTCATAATAATAACATAATTCAGATTATACCCCTAGACCTGCAGCCCCTCTGTCACCCTCATAATAATAACATAATTCAGATTATGCCCCTACATCTACAGCCCCTCTGCACCCTCATAATAATAATAACATAACTCAGATTATACCCCTACATCTACAGCCCCTCTGCACCCTCATAATAATAATAACATAACTCAGATTATACCCCTACATCTACAGCCCCTCTGTTACCCTCATAATAATAATAACATAACTCAGATTATACCCCTACATCTGCAGCCCCTCTGTTACCCTCATAATAATAATAACATAACTCAAATTATACCCCTACATCTGCAGCCCCTCTGCACCCTCATAATAATAATAATAATAATAATAACATAATTCAGATTATACCCCTACATCTACAGCCCCTCTATACCCTCATAATAATAACATAATTCAGATTATACCCCTACATCTACAGCCCCTCTGTCACCCTCATAATAATAACATAATTCAGATTATACCCCTACATCTGCAGCCCCTCTGTCACCCTCATAATAATAATAACATAACTCAGATTATACCCCATACATCTACAGCTCCTCTGTCACCCTCATAATAATAACATAATTCAGATTATACCCCTACATCTACAGCCCCTCTGTCACCCTCATAATAATAACATAATTCAGATTATACCCCTACATCTACAGCCCCTCTGCACCCTCATAATAATAACATAACTCAGATTATACCATACATCTGCAGCCCCTCTGTTACCCTCATAATAATAATATCATAACTCAGATTATACCCCTACATCTGCAGCCCCTCTGTTACCCTCATAATAATAATAATAACATAACTCAGATTACACCCCTACGTCTCCAGCCCCTCTGTTACCTCATAATAATAATATCACAACTCAGATTATACCCCTAGCTCTGCAGCCCCCTCTGTCACCCTTATAATAATAATAACATAACTCAGATTATACCTCTAGACCTGCAGCCCCTCTGTCACCATCATAATAATATCATAACTCAGATTATACCCCTACATCTGCAGCCCCTCTGTTACCTCATAATAATAATAATAACATAACTCAGATTATACCCCTACATCTGCAGCCCCTCTGTTACCCTCGTAATAATAACATAACTCCGATTATACCCTACATCTGTAGCCCCTCTGTTACCTCATAATAATAATAACATAACTCAAATTATACCCCTACATCTGCAGCCCCTCTGTTACCTTTATAATAATATAACTCAGATTATAACCCTACATCTGCAGCCCCTCTGTTACCCTTAAAATAATAATAACATAACTCAGATTATGCCCCTACATCTGCAGCCCCTCTGTTACCCTCATAATAATAATATTGTAACTCAGATTATACCCCTACATCTGCAGCCCCTCTGTTACCCTCATAATAATAATATCGTAACTCAGATTACACCCCTAGATGTGCAGCCCCTCTGTTACCCTTATAATAATACTAACATAATTTAGATTATACCCCCTACTTCTGCAGCCCCTCTGTAAACCTCATAATTATAAAATATCTCACCTGAGATACAAATAATGTTTTTGCACATCTTTGATTGGGTTAAACAGCATTCGTCTGTAGCATATGTACGTACACCCCAATAATGCATTATATGATATTAAACAGTTATGTGATGACATTGAGCGCAGAGTACATACACATTGTGCTTATCATCTGATATTTATTACAGGACATTTAGACCAGTCTACGACAAGAAGAAATGTAAAGCTGTGTTTAACAAGGAGACATGCAAGTTCACTGTGATGCAGAATCCAGCCAGCACACAGCCCTGTGACTCATACGCTATGGTGGGATAATGGTGCATTCTCCGTGCTGGCATCATGTGAGGCTTCTGGCCATATCTCTTCCTTTCCAAGCAATGAACAACCTCAGTATATGATAAATCAGTAATCATGTCACATCCGATTTAATCCAGTTCAATAAAACTGCACAATGTGTTTCCAATGTTATTTCTCTAATGTGAGAGGCAATTTGATATAATGTCTGGGTAATAGTAAAACTTTTTTTTTTTCTCCAGCCCTTCTGTCTGCCACATAACCACAATTTGACTCAGATCAGATCCCTAATCCTGCAGCTCCTCGGTCAGCCCATAATGACAACATGATTTATATCAGACTCCTTGATCTTCAGACCCTTTTAGATGTCTGGATTTGCAGCTGCACTGTGAGCTTCATAATCATAACATACCTCAAATGACACCCCTAGATCTGCCACCGTTCTGTCAGCCACATAACCACATCTTGACTTAGAACAGATCCCTGAGTCTGCAGCCCCTCTCCCAGCCATATAACCACATCATTATTCAGTACAAACCCCTGTATCTGCAGCTTCTCTCTCAGTTACATTATGATAACATGACTCTGATCAGATGCCTTTGTCACCTCATAATAATAACTCAGTTTATACCCCTACATCTGCAGCCCCTCTCCCAGCCATATAACCACAACATTATTCAGTACAAACCCCTGGCGCTGCAGATTCTCTGTTACCCTCATAATAATAATATCATAAATCAGATTATACCCCTAGATCTGCAGCCCCTCTGTTACTCTCATAATAATAATAATAGCATAACTCAGATTATACCCCTAGATCTGCAGCCCCTCTGTTACTCTCATAATAATAATAGCATAACTCAGATTATACCCCTAGACCTGCAGCCCCTCTGTTACTCTCATAATAATAATTATAACATAACTCAGATTTTACGCCTAGATCTGAAGCCCCTCTGTCACCCTCTTAATAATAATAATAATAATAATAATATAACTCAGATTATACACGGAAGGTGAGCACTGTGTAGCAGCGTCCGGAACCGGAACCGGCAAGTGAAACTGAAATCCTCCAATGAAAACTGCTGGCAGAGTGCCGTAGCCAGCGATAAACTCCAAATCGCTTACAGTTAACAGGAACAAGAAGGTGAGTGGCAGGCTCTACAATAACCAGACTAGCGCTCCAAAAATAGAATAAAATGAACAAAATTTATTGATAGAAAAAATATATTAAAAATACATATAAGGCTGTACACAGAAACAGGGGGGGAACAAAACAAACAATCCTGACGCGTTTCACGACCCCTAGTGGCGCTTATTCATAGGCTAGAGCACCAGGTGAGTGATACCTATTTAAAGGGAAAAGACGTTAACCCTTCATGTCGAAAACTTACTTAAAAACAAATAAATGTTAAAAACATTCACAGATTACATTGGAATCGCTTATACAGAAAATATATACAGGATCAGATTAACCAACACTAGAGGAAAAGATCTAAGACTGCCTAAAGTTCATGATCAATAAATAGGATACCACACAGTAGCAACAAAAGTATTTTATGCATATCCTAAAAAGGTATAACAGGGGTACTAGATAGAATATTATAATGAGCAAGAACACTGATTTGTCCTATGTGCAATTTAAGAGAGTAAATGGGGATGTTTGTACAATCACCTATTCTCTATAATGAGATAGAAAGATAATAATAAAATGCTTATATATTGTCAAACACTTGCTCAATTGTCTATGAGGTAGTTTATATCGCATGCTTTATTCATTCCATGGGGATGGCATGTATTTAATTTAATTATCCAAAATATTTCTTTCTTGTCTAATATTTGTTGTCTATTGCCCCCCCTAATTGGGACTCTAGCAATGTCAATAATTTGAACAGAAATGTCTGCCAGATGAGTAAAGTGCAAACCATTGAAATGACTGGCTACTGCTGAGTCCTTGGAATAACATCTGACATCTCTTACATGTTCTCCATACCTGGTTCTAACTTCACGTGAGGTTTTGCCTACATATTGACATTTACAAATATTGCAAGTCAAAAGATAGACAGCAAATTTGGTTTTACAATTAGCATAAAAGTCTATGGCATATTGTTTGTTATCTACACTAGAAGAGAAATGTTTACCTCTAATAAGATTAGGGCAAGTCATACAGTCCCTGCTCCCACATTTAAAAAGGCCCTTCTTAGATAGCCAATCCCCTGAGGGGACACTCTTAATATCAGAGACCAAGCTGGGAGCAAGAACCTTCCCTAATGTCATAGGTTTTTTAGAAACATACCTAAAATGTTTCACATATGGTTTAGGACTTCATCCCCCAATAAAACATGTAAATGTTTTTTTTAAATTTTCACTACCGCATCATAATGCATAGAATATTCAGTAGTAAAAACAATAGCATCATTACTAGTTTGTTTAGGTTTGTTCTCAGTATTAGCTAGTTTGTTATAAGATTTCACTGCAAGCCTACATTGTTCTAGTCTGTTTGGATTGTAACCTCTCTTGATTAGCCTTTCTTTTAACTCTAGAGACTGCTTCTCATAGATAGAATCACTTTTCGTGTTCCTGCGTAATGTGATAAACTGCCCTCTTGGTATGACTTTTTTAACATGTTCTGGATGCTGAGATGCCGCATGCAGTATAGTGTTACCTGCCACTGGTTTTCTATAGGTTTGACTGACAATTTGATTGTCAAGTATTCTCAAAGTTAAATCCAAGTAATTGATCTCCTGGGTGTTTCGTTCACCTGTAAACTGCAAACCCATCGGGTTGTCACTGAGGTAAGACAAAAAAATCATCCAAGATGACATCTTCCTTGTCATTTTTGACAATTAACAACAGGTACCAAACAAAAAGTACTACTTCATCGACCCAGGGGTTATTAGCTGTAAACATGTATGTCAGCTCCCACCATGAGACATAAATATTTGCAAATGCTGGGGTCAAATTTTGCCCCATGGCGGTCCCTCTGATCTGTAAGTAGCAGGGACGTGCATTCATTAGAGGCAGGTGAGGCAGTGCCTCCCCTGGCCAATGTGGGAATTACATCTAATTTTTAATTAAAAAAAAAAAAAAAAATTTTTTTTTTTTTTTTTTTTAAACATATGAAAGGTGACCCCCTCTACCCCCCCACCCCTCCACCAAATTATGCTTATTATTGCAATTTTTATTGTTTCCTAACTTTACTACATTGCATTCATAATAACATAACATAACAGACTAATCCATTCATATTGCACAAGAAGGTAAGAGGCCAGCTGTCCTTCCATTGCGCAATATGAATGTATTAGTCTGTTATGTTATGGGCTGCTTTAGAGACTGCCACCCAGTGGGGAATAATACTAATGCAGCAGTCTCTAATGCAGCCCATAACTGCTCCCACCGGAGGCTAGCCTCGGGAGCCCTGAGTCCTGCCTGCCCGGCCGCTCAGCCAATCAGGCATCAGTATGTCTGAGTCTCTCTAGGCTGAGTTGCCGGGCGGGAAATTGTTGCGCAGCCGCATTGGTGGTCAGGTTGTGTCACGAGTCGCGAGTCCGGCGTCAGAGCAGAGATTGAAGACGACGGACCGGACGTGCTGCTGCAGTTCTCCCAGTCTCTGTTGTCAGGAGTCTCAGTGCCTTATAGGTTAGTAATAATAGCAGCTGGTGCAATGTTAACTGTAAAACGAACTTGTTACTGTAAAACGAACAGTTATTGTCTCCTATCCTTTTTATTACAATTTTTGTGGCCTTTCTGCAACAAAACACCTCAAACTTGTAATTTGGATGAATTTCCTCAATGTAACCAGCAAGTTGGAACAAGTTAATAGCGAAATCGCCATTTTAAGTATGACAGTGATTTAAAAGCTGATCTTTTGTTACCTCATAGTCTGCATCAGAATCATATTTATTTTATCTTTTTATTTGTAGACAGAAAAACAACAAAATAATAATTTTGGATTTGTGGGAATAATTTGGCTAGTTGCTCTAAAGAAGACATGACTTTACTTGCCCAACTCCTCATTACATATTACAAATATTTGTCCGTTACCTGCTGTAAATGCAGGCATAGATTTTTTTTCCTATGCTTATTACTGCCTGAAGACATGATGGTGTTCATTTACTGTTCAACTAATTAATGAGTAATTGTACTACTAGCAGAATGTAATCTATTTTTTATAGTACTGAAATTTAAAATACACTACTATTATCCAGAATAGAGTACTACTACTTAGGCGCAGTAGGCAACTGTATATGGGCATCTGGACAGATAGGACCACCTGTCTAGCCTGTCTAGTAGTAATGTATTTATGTAATCTGTTATCTGATATTTGAGTTGTAGCCAATTGGACAATTTCTGTGCTGCATTAGAGCCTTTTTGGCCTTCTGTTAAAAATATACTTAAAAACAAATAAGTGGGGATGTTAGTGGCATAATTCACCTGAAGTGGTATGAGGCCCCTAAATAATCTGTGCCTAGGGGTGCACAATATGTAATTATGCCCATTAACTGTAATTGAGAATTTTTTTTTATTCTAGATTTTTACCTTTTAAAATGGTATTATAAAATCCTAAAATATATCTCTCATTTGAGTCAGTTATATAATACATGCTTAAAATAATTTATTCTACATTGTGTATTGATGCATCACACAGCCATCTGTCAGGCATTGGGCTAAGCATTCCTTATAAACCATACTTCAGCTGTCAAAATTTAGTAGGATGACTAAGATGTATGTTTATTAAATGTTTTCTGAAAAAGTCTGAACAGTTCTGCTTCATTAGACACCAAACCTCTCATTCACCAGTAGAGCATTACAGTGAGGCCTGACTCAGGAATGTCCCTGAAGTGACACACTTATTGCGCAGACTCTGCATACTTGGATGTGTTTTTTTATTTACTTATACTATTTATCAATGTGCACTACTACAGAAGAGAACCTGCACGCAGTATTTAACAAGCAGTGGTAATCAGACCGCTGTTTTCCTAACCTTTCACCACCTCTAAAGTGGCGAATTTCAATCTCCCCGGTATAGTCTGACCGGGGAGATTAACAGCTCCTGCCCGCTGTGCGCAGGCAGGGGCAGGATTGCACGCAAGCGCAAAATAACGCTCGTGATCAGTGCTGAATTCAGGAGAATTCAGCCCGCCAGAGGCGAGCTGCGGTGGACAGGGGTGCGTATTGCACCCCTGTCCGCCTCAGCTTGATAAGTCGCCCCCTATATATCCCCTTATATATCTTCTGTTGAAGTCTAAAAAAAACTTCTTTTTAAAGGGACAGTCAAAATCATATTTATTTTCTGAATTATGAACCTTTATTTTTGACTAGACTGTTCCTTTAAATATGTGTATTAAAAGTATGTTGTGGCATTATATATATATATATATATATATATATATATATATATATATATATATATATATATATAAAATTTTGTTTGGAAATCTCCAGTAGTTTACATTGTGTTTAATGGAATTAATAAAGGTGAAGATAACACATTTAATAACAGGGTTAAAGGGACATGAAACCCAAATATTTTCGTTCATGATTCAGATAGAGCAATTGATTTTAAACAACTTTCCAATTTACTTCTATTATCTAATATGTTTTGTTCTCTTGGTATCTTTTGTTTGCTCAGGAGCTGCCGATTGGTGGCTGCACATATCTGCCTCATGTTATTTGCTCACCCAATGTGTTCAGCTAGTTCCCAGTAGTGCATTGCTTCTCCTTTAAAAAAGGGTGAAAAGAGAGTGAAGCAAATTAGATCATTAAAATAAGTCAATTGGAAAGTTATTTAAAATTGTATTCTCTATCTGAATCAGGATTTTTTTTTCATGAGTACTGACTTGCAACTGTGGTGATGATGAATGCAGAGAAATTGGACATAGAAGAAAACACAGGATCTGTCTATTTAAAGGGACAGTCAAGTCCAAAAAAAACTTGCATGTTTCAAATAGGGCATGTAATTTTAAACAACTTTCCAATTTACTTTTATCACCAATTTTGCTTTGTTCTCTTGGTATTCTTAGTTGAAAGCTAAACCTAGTAGGTTCATATGCTAATTTCTTAGACCTTGAAGGCCGCCTCTAATCTAAATGCATTTTGATTGTTTTTCACCACTAGAGGGCATTAGTTCACGTTTTTCATATAGATAACATTGAGCTCATGCACGTGAATTTACCATGGAGACAGTTCTAATTGGCTAACATGCAAGCCTGTCAAAAGAACTGAAATAAGGGGGCAGTCTGCAGAGGCTTAGATACAAGGTAATTACATTTATTCAAAATAGTAATATTTGTAGTGGTGCCAACGTATGCCCTTTGTATATCTAATTGTTATGAATTTCAACAAAGGATATCTGGTTTTCTTCATTCTTTTGATATCCTTTGTTGAAATTCATATCTAAATATGCTCAGTAGCTTCTAAGCATATTTATATATGCTTTTCAACAAAGGATATCTGATTTCCTTCATTCTTTTGATATCCTTTGTTGAAAATCATATCTAAATATGCTCATAGCTACTGAGCATATTTAGATATGCTTTTCAACAAAGGATATCAAAAGAATGAAGGAAATCAGATATCCTTTGTTGAAATTCATATCTAAATATGCTCAGTATCTACTGAGCATATTTAGATATGCTTTTCAACAAAGGATATAAAAAGAATGAAGAAAACCAGATATCCTTTGTTGAAAATCATATCTAAATATGCTCAGTAGATACTGAATGGTGGCTGCATATAGATATTGGCTCGCCCATGTGCAATTGCTATTTCTTCAACAAAGAATATCTAAAGAATGAAGGCGTATCCGATTCCTAGACACTGCCTCACCAGCCTCTGAAGTCACCGCACATCACTGGTAAGTAGTACTCCTTATTAAACATGAAGTAATTATGCGAAAGCAAGAATTGTAAAATTTCGCATATATAATTTATTTCATGATCACTCAAATCTGTGTCTCTCTTCAGAAAAAAATTGACTGCTCTTATACCTGAATGTTGAGGTATACTGGTATATAGAGAAACTATATCGGCAGTAATCCAACTGTACTTTGGCTGCCATTGAATAGTATTCAGTGTGGTTAACAGATGTGATGTGTCCCTGAGATAACTAAGTTGTCTTTGTGCTATGGGCTGTAATATTGCATCTATCCACTCTCCCAGGGGTTCTAATAGGGAGCCTATGCCCGCAACAATAGGCCTTCCCGGCGGGCAGTCAGTATTTTTGTGAATTTTAGGGACATGATGGAATAAGGGAGTAATAGGATGTTCTGGAATTAATATGTCAAAATCTTCATCTTTAAAAATACCCAGGATTATGCCATCAGCTACCAACTTGCCCATCTATTTTTTAAAGACATGTACAGGATTATATGGTAACAACCGATATACACTATTATCTGAGAGTTGTCTTAAAGCTTCTTCAAAATAATATGATTTATCCATAACAACGATGCTGCCACCCTTATCCGAACCTCTAATGACTATATCGCCATTACTTTTAAGAGTTTTGATAGCCATACGCTCCTGAAATTTCAGATTATGGGTGGCAGCATCGCTTCCTGTGCAGATCTCAGCCTCCAACTTTAATATGTCTTCTTGTACCAATCTGTGGTAGGCATTCACCATGGGGCCCCTATAATTTATAGGGTAAAAGTTAGACCTGTGTTTCTTTGGTCTCTCTAATTTCTCTTTATGGTCCTCATGGTCAGTGCCTCCCATATTATACAATTCATTAAGAGTTGCCACAGAGCAAGCATCAATGAACGGTAAATGAGGGCAGACTTCATCTGCATTAGGTATAGCATTCTCAATTTGTTCCCTTTCACTGCCAGTATCTGTTAAGGCAAAAAACCTTTTCAAGGATAATTTACGAATGAATTTGTTTACATCCAAAAGAGTATTAAAACATGACAGCTTATTAGTCGGGGCGAAGCCCAAACCTTTTGATAATACTGAAACTTCACTGTCCTTTAGCTCATATTTGGAAATGTTAATGACATTAAGTCCTTCTTCCAAAGTCATCTGTGATGATGTTGAGGTTATTATTTCTGTCCTTTCTTCATTTTGTTCTTTCTTTTTTCTTCCTTTACGCCATCTCCTTCTATATTTTTTCCTTTTTCTGCATTTTTCTTTATCTACAAATGTGTCACCGGTTATCCTTCCAGTTCTTCCTCCGACTGCACCTGTAAAAAGCACATGAGGATAGAAGGGTAGGAGAAGAAGGAGGAGAAGAAGCGGGAGAGGAAGATGAAGCTGTAGAAGAGCAGAAAGATGAAATTGAGGATACTGCTGAAGTGTTTGATTCTGAATCCGTGGACTCTCCCTCTGAGGCACTGAATGCCACCTTCCTGGCATTCGTATTCTTGTTTTTAAGGATGGATTTGGAGCTTGCTTCATTTGTGCCTTTTCTTTATGCATATTTTTTGATTGTTGTTTATTTGTCCAAGACTTATTCCTTTGTTCACGTTGCTGTTGGCGCACTTCTGCCCAATTATACACTTTGTCCTGGTCATAATCTTCCTTATCACGCACAAATTTAGTTCCTTTTATTAAGGCTTGCGCCTGATCACATTTTTTCAAATTTTCATCCATTTTCTTCTTGTGCTCTAAATATTTGGAGCTAACTTCTAATGGTTTTAGATCTTCTTTTATGCTCTCCACTTTTATTTTGAGCTTCATTCTCTTTTTCTCTTTAACTCTGATCAGAATCCTGATTAGCTTTAATGAACACTCTGTAAGAGCCGAATTCCACTCAGGGGGGTCTTCAAACTCAAAAGAAGGGTATTTTTTAATTCTGAGTCCCCTTGGGATTCGATCTGCTTCCAAATATTTATTAAATGCCACAATGTCCCACATCAGGCGTACGTCAGAGATCAACATATTTTGTAAGACTTTAAAGTTGGTTTTTAAGCTTGAATCCTCTATATCACTTTCAGCTTTGGAAAAGATTTTATTAAAAAAATCCTCCCTGTTATACATATCAACAGTCTCCACCTCGTTAATATTAGTATCAGAATCCTGTATGCGATTACTAGAATCAGATCCCAAACCCTCCCTGTCAGTGTCAGACAGCTATCTAACGGCTAGATTTAGAGTTCTGCGGCCAAAGGGGTGCGTTAGCTACGCATGCTTTTTTTCCCCCGCACCTTTTAAACACCGCTGGTATTTAGAGTTCACAGAAGGGCTGCGTTAGGCTCCAAAAAAGGGAGTGTAGAGCATATTTACCGACACTGCAACTCTAAATACCAGCGTTGCTTACGGACGCGGCCAGCTTCAAAAACATGCTTGTGCACGATTCCCCCATAGAAAACAATGGGGCAGTTTGAGCTGAAAAAAACCTAACACCTGCAAAAAAGCAGCGTTCAGCTCCTAACGCAGCCCCATTGTTTCCTATGGGGAAACACTTCCTAAGTCTGCACCTAACACCCTAACATGTACCCCGAGTCTAAACACCCCTAACCTTACACTTATTAACCCCTAATCTGCCGCCCCCGCTATCGCTGACCCCTGTATATTATTATTAACCTTAATCTGCCGCTCCGTACACCGCCGCAACCTACGTTATCCCTATGTACCCCTAATCTGCTGCCCCTAACACCGCCGACCCCTATATTATATTTATTAACCCCTAATCTGCCGCCCCCAACGTCGCCTCCACCTACCTACAATAATTAACCCCTAATCTGCCGACCGGATCTCACCGCTACTCTAATAAATGTATTAACCCCTAATCTGCTGCCCCCAACGTCGCCTCCACCTACCTACAATAATTAACCCCTAATCTGCCGACCGGATCTCACCGCTACTCTAATAAATGTATTAACCCCTAAAGCTAAGTCTAACCCTAACACTAACACCCCCCTAAGTTAAATATAATTTACATCTAACGAAATAAATTAACTCTTATTAAATAAATTATTCCTATTTAAAGCTAAATACTTACCTGTAAAATAAACCCTAATATAGCTACAATATAAATTATAATTATATTATAGCTATTTTAGGATTTATATTTATTTTACAGGCAACTTTGTATTTATTTTAACCAGGTACAATAGCTATTAAATAGTTAATACAGGTTCAAGGATTAGCAGCACTCCAGGAGGTAGAGTAAAAACACAGTCTTTATTCTTGCAAATTTAAAAACGGGAAAAAATGACACACAAATAGTGCAATACAGCACAGCACATCAGCAAAAAGGTTCACAAGGAAGGGGAGCGGAGTCCTGACATGTTTCGTGCTATTCAGCACTTAATCATCGGATGATTCTCCACCTGTGTGATGAACCATTTAACTGGTTTTCAACCAATCAAAATTTCCAGAGATATACACACCCTCAAAACAGAGAGAGCTATGATAAATGGTGCATTACAGAGGAAAACAAGAATAATGAAACAAAAGATAACATAACAATGATTAAAAGAACACCATAAAAAGGGGGGCGGAGTCGGCTGCTACCAAGATGGTCACTTAAGCCCGGAGCTCCGTTCAGAGGACACAGCATATGTGAAAATTCTACAACTTTAGATGCCTAATTATTTTTAAAACTGAACCAGAACAGATAAGGGTAATTTACACCCTCCGTTGAACTTCATGGAAGTGTTATAATCAGACCGCTTTGATCTCACACCCACCCTGGGCCCACTTCTCCTAAGACGGCAGTTATTATACTGCGCAATAACATCTGAAGGCTGCAACAGGGCACAGACCACTCCAGATCTCCTTTGGAGCCATATATCTCAATCGGATCAAGATTGCTAACAAAGGCTACATAGCCGACTGCAGACGGCTGATCTTGTGCGCACGGAAATTCCGACACACTGCGACCTGCTCCCGTAGTGGAAAACACCCAGTAACGACATGGCCTAGGTGAGTGTGCCTGATAGACACCACACTGTAACAGAGGCCTGCGGGTGTCCGGAGCGGAGACTCCATCTCCTCCTTCAGATACCACTACCCGATAAATAAGGACACAGGCCCTGACCGACTACCCTGTACTATTTGTGCCTACTTTACCGCATCTGCCTGGAAACGGACGCTGCGCTGCACTCCGTTGAGGTGCCCATAAACCACCTTAAACTGGAAGCAAGGTGAGATCGACATACAGAGGGGGTAAGAAGACTAGAAATCTATAAGAAATTGAATTAGATAACAGCCGATAGGGACCTGGAGAGTAACCTAGCAAACATAATACCGATACAATCCTCTTATATACTCTCACAGGGAGAGATCACTCAAAGAGACCTACTTAATAGTAATATAAAGGTCTGACTTCACTTAACATCAAACTTCCTATCTCAGAACTACTCCAATTAGACCCATTAACTGCATTCTCTTGGGAGATACGCTCTTCAAACAAGAATTGATAATACTTATATACTGAGGGACTATATCTTAACACTAACATTATACAAAAACCCTGCTTTATATTTTGCAACTTTTACATTATTTACCAGCACTAAAGGGGCAAATTAAACTAAGCCTGTACGGAACTTACATGGCATCTGTAATGGCGGCCAAGAGAAACATTAGAATTAATAAAAACACCAAAATTGAGTCATTTAAGAATAACCCAGTAAGCTCTTATTTCAACTCCACAGACCCGCAAACAAGAGTCTCAGTCAGTCCTACAAATAAAGGGACGAACGTCCAAGCTTCTGAAACACAAGACCCTATTGGGGAAGATATGACACAGATACCCTCCCATATTCTTTCGGCCCTTGCTCCAACTAAGGACATTGCGGATACCATTAGAGCATGTCTAAGGGAAGAACTAGCTGAGCTAAAACAGGACGTACACACCCTTGGGTTTAGGGTAGAATCACTAGCAAACCAGGGTGACTTAGTCACCGAAGAGATTTCTTCTATGCACAACACTATAGACCAACAAAGTGAACTCATATCCTCCCTTCAGGACAAAATGGAGGATATCGAAAACCGCAGCAGAAGAAAGAATATCAGGATACGTGGGGTCCTCCCTAAAGAATACCCAGTATACCTCCCTGCTCTCTTTGTCCACTTAACAGGATCTGCTAATGCTGAAAACATAAAATGGGACCGGGCACACCGAGCATTGAGACCGCGGCCTCCTGATAGTGCCCCACCAAGGGATATAATAATAAAATTTAAAAACTTTCTGGAGAAGGAGGAACTCATGACAGCTGCTAGAAGGAACCAACCTGTCAGATTTAGAGGTACAGTTCTACAATTTTATGCTGATCTATCTCTGCGAACACTCCAGAGGAGAAAGGAACTTGCTCCCTTGACGACACTTCTGAGAAACAAAAAAATCCCCTATAGATGGGGCTTCCCATTCCACCTGGCTGTCATACATGAGGATAGACGACTCCTATGGGAAAGTATTAATGAGATCAGCTATATGTGTGAAGCCCTTGGACTAGAACCACCGGATCTGCCAACTACGCTTGAAAATGCACAGACATCTACTAGGAGCAATCCGGAAAAATCCAAAAGAACCTGGGAACAGGTTCTACCAAGAAAAAGAGGGAAAACCACCACTTCAAACGAAAAAAAGGACAATAGAATGCAGAATAAACCATCGTCGGCACAACAGCAGGCACCTCAAAATATCTCACCAGCCAAAGAACTCTGAAATAACCCAACAGACTGTGAAATGTATTTGTTTAACCTTTAAATACCAATTTTATAAGACCACATCTGTCCTACCGACAGGTTGAACTTTAATTCTCTGTGCATATGGTAGGGCTTATAGATTTACTTATTGGAACTCTAAAGGTTTAGTTTCTGGTTTAGTTACAATATGTTGAATAAATTGAAATATGCATCCACCTGTTCATTTAGAAACGCTGTTTTAAATGTTTCCTCCCCCCATTAACAGTGCCATCGTCAACATTTGTTGTAGCACTACATGTTACATTCATATTACTGAAAGAATAGTACTTAATCAAGCACTAGGAATTTATCATACTGTATATTTGATAACTTTAAAACTAATAGACATTTTGTTTATTGTATTTCAGTACATTTTCTCTTGTTGTTCAGTGAGTGTTCTTAATATTATTTTCATACATACCAGTACTGATCACTAACACAATGCATAAATCCAGAGATCAATTACTTACATTGATTACTCAAAATGTTAAGGGATTTAATTCCCCACACAAAAGAAGAGCGGCCCTTATTGATCTGGCAAACAAAAAGGCAGATATCCTACTTTTGCAAGAGACACATTTTAGGCCACGGAAAGAACCTAGATATTTCTCCACAACATTCCCAACACATTTCCATAGCTCGTTTAATTCCAGGCAAAATGGGGTGAGCATACTCGTTAGGAAAGGGATCCCGTTTCAAGAAATAAGAATAGACAAAGATAAAGAAGGTAGATACCTAGCAGTACAGGGCCTACTGTATGGCAGTTTGGTTACTATTATAAACATATATGCACCCACCCCAACTCAGAAATCATTCTTTCAAATGCTTCATAAGAGAATATTAGATTTTGCTAAAGGCATAATCTTTGTAGGGGGCGACTTTAATTTACCACTTCAACCAATATTAGACACATCCTCATCCTCATCTCAAATACCAAATAAGACTCTCAAATATATCTGGAGGAATCTGGCAGAATTACACTTACACGACACATGGCGATATTTTAATCCTACTAGGAGAGACTACTCTTTTTTCTCTAATCCAAATAAGTCATACTCCCGTTTGGATTATCTGCTGACTGACCAATCGGGGCTACAGCACACGACTAACTCTTTTATTTCACACACAGCGTGGTCAGATCACTCTGCTGTGGTCCTAACCTTAAAATGGCCAACAAAACCGAATTCCCCTTTCCTCTGGCGAATGGACGAAACATTATTGTCTGACCCTAAGATTATTCAATCACTGACAGACCTACTGACAGAATTTTTTGTTATTAATGACACACCTGATGTTAGTCAATCCTCAATTTGGGAGGCCCACAAGTGTTATATTAGAGGTCACCTGATTAAACCTCAAGCTCAGAAACGTAGACAACAGAAAGAGAAATACAACCAGCTAGCTAAATCACTTTCTAGGGTAGAATATCTGCATAAACTTGACCCTACAGATGATAAACTTCTGGCGCAACTTACAGATATTAGAGCATCTCTACAAGATCTACTAAACCAAAAAGTGCAACAAATGAACCTCAACTTAAATAGGAGGTTCTTCCTGGAAAGTAACAAACCCGGGAAATTACTGGCTAGAGCTCTTAAAAAAAACCCCATTATCTTCTTACATACAGAAGCTTAGACACTCTAGTGGAGATGAGGTCTGTTACACAGAAGGAATTGCTAAAATCCTTACTGATTACTACACCACATTATATAATATACCTAATACATCTGCTGACACTGACTTTCAGGAACACTGTCAGAATTATATTCAAGAGGCAGGCCTCCCAGTTCTATCCCAAGACATGAGAGAACAATTAGATACACCCTTCACTAGAGATGAGGTTAGAGATGCCATCCGACAACTGAAAAATGGAAAGAGCCCTGGCCCAGATGGCTTCTCTGCGAAATATTACAAAATTTTCGAGAATATATTACATCCCCAACTTTTAACACTATTTCAACATATCGATAATGGACAGCCATTCCCATCTACATCTCTAGAGGCACGAATTACAGTTCTTCTTAAACAGGGCAAAAACCCGGAAGACCCGGCTAGTTATCGCCCAATATCCCTTTTAAATTTAGATATAAAAATTTATGCCAAAATCCTAGCTACAAGACTTAATAAATGTTTACCTAATCTAGTACATTGGAACCAAACAGGATTTATCCCAGGGAGGGAGGCTCGTGATAACACGAATAAGGTAATACAACTAATTGAATTTGCAAAACACACGAACATACAAACGATAATTATGGCCATGGATGCAGAAAAAGCCTTTGATAGGCTCGACTGGTATTTTCTGAAAAATACATTGCATACTTTTGGCTTTAGTTCATTATACATCCAACGTATCTTCGCATTATATTCGAACCCCTCAGCAACTATTAAATTTAATAACACAATCTCCCCAAAATTCCTCATTAAGAATGGTACTAGGCAGGGATGTCCACTCTCACCTCTCTTGTTTGCCCTAGCAATGGAAGTACTAGCCGCCCATATTCGAAAAGACCCCCTGATTAAAGGCCTCCAAATAGACAAAGAACAATATAAAATATTGCTATACGCGGATGACGTTTTATTTACGGTCACCTCTCCTTCTAAATCAATTCCGGTAATTATGAAGGCCTTGGCAAGATATGGTCTATACTCTAACTTTAGCATTAATCATTCTAAGTCCGAAATCTTGGGACTAGGAATAGACCAACAGACCCTTAATCATTTACATAATAAATATGCTTTAGCCATCAAAAAAGACTCTATTAAATATTTGGGCACATACCTCTCCTCTAATCACGATATACTCCAAAAACACAACTATGACAGACTGTTAACAGAGACTAAACATGAACTTGCTAGATGGAGTCAAAAATCTCTCTCATGGCTAGGGAGGATTTCGGCGCTAAAAATGACCATCCTTCCAAGGATTTTATACTTATTCCACGCGCTACCGATCCCCTTACCTCAAACCTATACCAAAACCCTACAAAATATATTAAATAATTATATTTGGGCTGGGAAACATCCAAGGGTGGCAGGGTCAACTATGTACCGCTCTAAATTAAATGGGGGCCTGGGAGTGCCATGTTTAGCTAAATATAGAACAGCAGTGATTCTACATAGAATCAAAGATTGGAGTTGTAATGCCCAAGTGAAAGAATGGGTCCACCTAGAACACGACATTTTAAATTTACCCCAATTGGGAGCAATATGCTGGTTACCCAACAGTCAATGGCCTAAAACTACACAGTCCTATCCTATCATTGATCTGGTCTTTCAGACTTGGTCAAAGATTGTGAACCATAAAGAACGGATTTCAACAATACCCTCCCCATTGACTTCGGCCATTCTAGACCGGACGCTGCCTTTTAGTGACAGTGTTCGGAATCAGACAATGACATCACTTAGGGATACTATACCCTTCTTCTTGATCACAGACGGGGCTACCCTGAAAGATAGAAAAGACTTACTCGACTGTGGACAGGGGACACTCTCTAATTGGTTTAGCTACTCACAACTACACCACTTTTTCTCCACTCACCCACAGAAACATAACTTAACGAGACAGAGAACAGCCTTTGAGTCATTATGCACAAACGTACTACACACCAAGGGCTCACTCTCCTTAATATATAAAATCTTAAATTCACACTCCATTGATCCACTTCCCCAATATACCAAGAGCTGGGAAAGAGATCTACTACACCCTCCCTCTGCCAAAGAATGGGAGAAAATATTCCAGACTACAGCCAAAGCCTCCATCTCAACAAATATTTTGGAAACAAATTACAAACTACTTATGAGGTGGTACCTGACTCCCCACCGATTAAGATCAATATATCATAACACCTCTGACAGATGCTGGAGAGATTGCGGAGAAAGGGGAAACCTTGTTCACATATGGTGGTCATGCCCGCTATTAGTTCCATTTTGGTCGCAGGTAATAGTACAGATAAACAAGATAGTGTCTATAGATTTAACACTGGACCCCACAGTGGTATTATTAAATAAACCTGTTCCCAAACTCACAAAAACACAACAAAATGCTCTACTGATCTTGCTAAACAGCGCAAAAGAGATAATCCCCAGGCATTGGAAATCTAGAGAAATTCCAACACTGGAAGAATGGGAAAGGCAAACCAGAACCACATTCTCTCTAGAAAGACTGCACTTTCAGATCCAAGATCAGCTGGAACTTTATTTTAGCATAGCAGACATGTTGAAGATAGAGATATAAGTGGCCCACCAGGAGTAGATCAATGAAAAGGTTAACTAATATTCTATACTGCTGGGAGGTGGTTTAATCTGGTAGGATAGAAATCTTGGATCTTAAAAGACATAGCACACTTAAATATAGAACACTCACTGATTTTATTTGAATCCTTACATTTTGGATCTTTTCTTATAATCGTTTTGGTTGATTGTCTTTGTTATTGTTTTCTTTTTGTAAATTCTGCGGATGGTTCAAGAACTGCGTTGAACATGAGAACATTGATGAATAGTGTTGATCTTACAGTTTGGTAACCATACCAACGCCTGTGCAGATGAGACTTTAGCACTCCTTAAGGAGAATTATACACAGGCAAAATTGTATTGTAATGTAATGATGATTGTTAAGTATCTCATGTGGAGACGTTCTGTATTGTTTGCATATTAATAAATTAAAAAAAAAAAAAAAAAAAAGAACACCATAAAAACAATGATATATAGAATGAAAAAACATTGTTGTTAGTTCCTATTATTACACCTTCAATATATTTTCAAATTTGATAAGTTTATAACTCTTCATAAATAATTATTTATTTTCACGTACTTTAATGCATAGTGTGTGTCAGTAATAGGTACTTAGGTTACACAATTCTGCAACTAGCCTCACGTTCAATTAATTCATATTGATCATATTTAGACTTAAAATGTCCATAAATACCATAGTGATCACTTATAACAATTAATGATATGATGTGCATCACAATTATCTTTCTATATATCACAACGACAAATGTGTTAAATCACACAAGTTTCGAAAACACATCAATTAATCATTATAAGTGAGTTTGATGTATATTACAAAAAAGGAAGAGAAAATCTTCACATAACAAGTAAAGAGGGGGTGGGGGGGAAAAAAATTTGGTAGAAAGAAAAAATGAAACCAAGTAATATGGTGAAACCTCTTATCATGGGATAAGAACAAACAAAAGATAGTAAGATATTGCTAATACCTCAATAACATGTTAATGTGAAAACATATACAATAAATGCAGGTATTAGATATACACTTACACAGACTACTCCACCAAAGGGCATTACAGCAAAATAGCACCAGAAGATCCACAGTCATAAAGAATATATTATAAAAAAAATATATATATTTACAAACTAGCTAGGAATCAACAAAAAAACTAATGTCCCATTCCTTATTAAGGCCATGCGGTGTCCTAGTATTAAGCTTCCATATCCAATAAAGCTCTTTTTTGGAAAGGATAGAATAAATATTACCTCCTCGAATGGGTCTTTTGGCTACATCAATTACTTTGACTGTAAACTTCGATTGATCTGTAAAATGTATGCCATTAAAGTGTCTAGCTGCACTAGAATCTTTGTTATAGTTTTTTATGTCTCTTTTATGTTCCCCTATTCTAGACCTAAGGGCACGTGATGTTTGACCAACGTACTGTTCTAAACATAAAGAGCATTCTATGAGATAGACTACAAATCTAGTGCCACAGTTGGCATAATGATCAATCTTAAAATTACCTTTAGTTGAGTAACTATTGAAGTCTATTCCCATAGAAATATGTTGGCAGGTGTGACAGTTCCTTGACAAGCATTTAAAGGTCCCTTTCTTATTAAGCCATTGCACGCTTTTATCTCTGACATTATCATTAATCATACTGGGGGAAAGTTTTTTACCTAATGTAGGTGCCTTTTTCGACACAAATTTAATTTTATCAACAACATTAGCCAAAGTGTTGTCCCCTTTAAGTATAGGTAAGTTCTTTTTGATTATATTACATAAGTCATTGAACTGCAAGGAAAATTCCGTAGAAAATATCACTACATCTTTGTCAAAAGCATCTTTCCTACCCTTACTGAATGAAGGGTTAAAATTTTTCTTGACATCTTCCAAAGACTTCTGTAATGTATCAGGATTGTAACCCCTAGCAATTAGTCTGCCCATTAGTTTATTGGCTTGATGGTTAAACAGATCGTCAGAGTTTGTGTTCCTTCGAAGCCTAAGAAACTGACTTTTAATCATTGTTATGTTATCTTTTGTTTCATTATTCTTGTTTTCCTCTGTAAGGCACCATTCATATTAGCTCTCTCTGTTTTGAGGGTGTGTATATCTCTGGAAATTTTGATTGGTTGAAAACCAGTTAAATGGTGCATCACACATGTCAGGACTCCGCTCGCCTTCCTTGTGAACCTTTTTGCTGATGTGCTGTGCTGTATTGCACTATTTGTGTGTCATTTTTTCCCGTTTTTAAATTTGCAAGAATAAAGACTGTGTTTTTACTCTACCTCCTGGAGTGCTGCTAATCCTTGAACCTGTATTTCATGAAGTCTGCTCGGTTTCCTTCAGCTGGCACCCCGCCACAAGTACATTGCTTTAGACCGGCTTTTTGAGGGCTGCAATTGGTTAGCTACCTACACACCTCCCAGGCTGTAGCTACGTCACCTCCCATGCACCGATTCTACCAGAGCTACAGACGCTGCTCGCCGAGGACGACCTGTAAGGAGCTTCCAGTAAGTGCGTTTTGTATTGTAAATATTGAATGTGCAAACTGAACGCAATATTATTTAAACACATGGGACTTGTTTGTAATCCGGACATATGTACCGTCATAATATTTGGGAACTCTGACAGTCTGAAAAAGATGCAACAATTAAATATAGTCAGCTATTATTATGTATAAATCTCTGGGATTGTTTTGACTTTGATTTTCAAACTTTGTTGCTGGACAATTCCCGGAATTGATCACTGACTATTTGTAAGCGCTGCAGTAATTCACACTGATGTGTTCCGACATTTACAAATAATAGCTGTGAGCAGGGAAGCTGTGTGCTATTTTCAAATGAAAGCATAATACGGCAACTGTTTAAAAACTACTCCGGCTATAAAGAGTGTAACAGTACTGTGTGATAGCGACTCAGAGGTTGACGGTGGATCAGTATCTAACTATAAAACAACAGTCAGAGAGTTGTCTATCGTTTAACATTCTAACATTCTAACTTGCTTAGCTGTCTCAGTGTAGTCTGGGATATGTATACAGCTCTATTAGCCGAGGTTAATACACAGCTAATACTAAGACATAATTCTGACTGAGCTGATCGGATTTAAAGAACACTGCAATCTCCATGTGTGCATGATGTCCAATTCCGGAGCTAATTGGTTTTGAGTCACTGTGATATTACAAACTATTTGTTTAGCAACATAAAGAGGGTTAATTTTCAGTAGTTAAATGGGTTTCATTTTGCGAATTGAACCTGCAGTTTCAACTATTACATCTGGATAACATTAACCCTATTTGAATACAATTTGTTATGATTGTATCTCTCTGGCCAACAGCTCTGGATGAATTGATAATAGTCCATATACTAATTGCCCTGTTCTAAATAAATGCTCATTCTTTGTTTTTTGAGTGTTGAAATAAAAGCAATAAATTAATAATATATAGTCAAATGTACTTGGGCGATATAACAGAGTTGCAGCACAGCACTTGTTTTGTAATTTTGTAATTTAGCACACCAGCATTTCACATTATCATGGAAGGGGAGGCAATCAGCCTCAATAAATCCATTTTTGATGTGCAAAGCAGAAAAACTTATTTTCAGACAATTTTTTTCATTGGGGGACAAGGAATTTATTGATAAAGATATAAAAAGTTTGTTTAATCAGCTTGAAAGATTACTCTTGATGGATCTTCGTTTGATGTGGGATGTAGTAGCCTTTGAACACTATCTTCAATTTAAAAGAATTCCTAGAGGACTAAGGATTAAAAAAAAAAATCCTTCTTTTGATCTAAATGATGATGATCTCACAACTGAGTGGAAAGAAGCACTTACTACTTGTTCTTTAACAATCATTGACATTCTTATAAGGAGCAAAAATACAAAAAGAGATTCCTTAAAGGCACAGATTAGTAATATCAAGCAGGAGTTAAAGAACTATAAACAAGATGAGGAATATCCTGAATTGAAATCCAACATGAAGAAAAGAATACGGAAATGTGACACTGAATTGGCCTCACTAAAAGGCAGAAAATTCAACAGAGACCAAGATGACTATTTAAAGAATAATTTATACGATTGGTCCAGATTTACCAGACGACAACGCAGGTTTTCTGTTAAACACAGATACAGATGGGGAGAGCCGTAATTCCAACAAAAACAGAAATTAAAATAAAAACAAAAATAAGAACAAAAATAAGAATAAGAATGAGAACAAGCATAAGAATAAGTCACATTCAGCGAGTGCTTCGATATCCTCGTCTGAACCGAAATCCATTTTGAAGAAAAAACATAAGAAGAAAAAAAACAAAAAAGTGGTGTTTTCATCTACTGAATTGGATACATCTGATCAAGACTCAGTCTCTTCAGATGATAGTTCATCTTCTTCTTCCTCTTTGTCTGCCCCTCCCTTACTCTCGTTGCAGGAACCATCACATGAAGATCATGGAAGGAAAGAGGGTGATGTCCGCCCTAACGCAAGAACACAAGAGATCCCTTTAGGAAAAGAAAAAGGACGCGCAGAGCTGGATCCAGGAGAGGGAAGAAGAGTTTCAAAGAGGGGGTCAAAGAAGAACTAGCACTTAGTGTCATTAATTTATCAGACTTCCAACTTACTGATGATCACATAAATGTTTTATCTAAGGGCCTAGGTTTTGCCCCAACTTACAATTTTTCAGTCTTTAACACGCTACTCGATGTTAATAAATTTGTAAGGAAGTTAACATTGCACAAACACTTCCATAATTCTGATTATTGTAATGAAATTGATGATGATGCATTGTATGAGGCTAGAGAGGTACATCCTATTTCTTTTGATCTCAGTGCCATTGGACCAGATATAAACTTAAGTACAACTTCGAACTTTGATTTCAAGGATATTTGTACTTTGGAACAATTAAAAATTCTGGGAGAAAATGGCACTGAAATCAATGACCTATGTATACCAAAACCAAAAAAGGCGAAATCTAACTTTTATCCCACTCAATCAAGAGGTTCATATATTAATTTATTTCAGAAACAAGTGGAGAAAGAAATTAGGCAATCAAAAGACATACACCAATACTCATGACAACCTTACAATCAAGCAAAAGGCAGCAGTGAAACAATTAGAAAGCCAACAAGATCTGGTTATTCGTACATCTGACAAAGGTGGTAACGTAGTTGTGATGGGCAAGACACAATATATCAATGAGGCATATAGACAACTAAATGATGGAATTACATATAGAAAGTTAGCTTCCAATCCAGAGAGAGAATTTTCTAGGAAGCTTGACAGACTACTTGATGATGCATTAGCATTGGGTTTCATATCTAAAGAGGAGCACACTTCATTGATACCGCTCCATCCAGTGACGCCCGTTTTTCACCACCTACCTAAATTGCATAAGGATCCAGTCAACCCACTAGGTCGCTCAATAATTTCTGGGATTGGTTCATTATTTGAGCCTTTGGGGGCTAGTTATCAAGCCGTCTACTTTTCTGGCTTCGCCGGCCCAATACGTCCGCCTAAGCTCGCCTACCTTCGCCGCCGCGGACCTGAAAAAATACGCCTAAGTTATCAAATAAAGCTGTCAAAAAGCCGCGGGGCGATGAGCAGCGGACTGTGACAGTTATCACTCATCCGATCTCGCTGCCCTTCGGCTTTTTCCCAGCTTTATTGCTAGCCTGTCACTAAGCACTCACACTAAACTGCACTGTTCTACCCCCTATACCGGCGCCCCCGGAGCCCCCCGCAACTCAATAAAGTTACTAACCCCTAAACCGCCGCTCCTAGACCCTGCCGCAACTCTGATAAATGTATTAACCCCTAAACCGCCGCTCCCGGACACCGCTGCCACCTACATTATACCTAGTAACCCCTATCCTGCCCCCCTATACCGTCGCCCTCTATTATAAAATTATTAACCCCTATCCTGCTGATCCCGCACCTCTCCGCAACTAAATAAATAGTTTAACCCCTAAACCGCCGCTCCATGAACCCGCCGCAACCTATAATAAATTTATTAACCCCTATCCTGCCCCCCACTACGCCGCCGCCACTGTAATAAAATGATTAACCCCTAAACCTAAGTCTAACCCTAACCATAACGCCCCCCTAACTTAAATATTAATTAAATAAATCTAAATAAATTAACTCTTATTAACTAAATGAATCCTATTTAAAACTAAATACTTACCTTTAAAATAAACCCTAATATAGCTACAATATAAATAATAATTATATTCTAGCTATCTTAGGATTTATTTTTATTTTACAGGTACCTTTCAATTTATTTTAACCATGTACAATAACTATTAAATAGTTATTAACTATTTAATAGCTTACCTAGCTAAAATAAAGAGAAATGTACCTGTGAAATAAATCCTAACCTAAGTTACAATTACACCTAACACTACACTATACTTTAATAAATTATTCCTATTTAAACTAAATACTTACCTGTAAAATAAACCCTAAGATAGCTACAATGTAATTAATAATTATATTCTAGCTATCTTAGGATTTATATTTATTTTACAGGTAACTTTGTATTTATTTTAGCTAGTTAGAATAGTTATTAAATAGTTATTAACTATTTAATAACTACCTAGCTAAAAGAAATATAAAATTACCTGTAAAATAAACCCTAACCTAAGTTACAATTAAACCTAATACTACACTATCATTAAATTAACTAAATAAACTACCTACAAATAACTACAATGAATTATCAGCCAATCGGAATTAAGGTAGGAAAATCTGATTGGCTGATGGAATCAGCCAATCAGATTGAGCTCGCATTCTATTGGCTGTTCCGATCAGCCAATAGAATGCGAGCTCAATCTGATTGGCTGATTGGATCAGCCAATCGGATTGAACTTGAATCTGATTGGCTGATTCCATCAGCCAATCAGATTTTCCTACCTTAATTCCGATTGGCTGATAGAATCCTATCAGCCAATCGGAATTGAGGGGACGCCATCTTGGATGACGTCCCTTAAAGGAGCCGTCATTCGTCGTAGTCCGTCGGTGAAGAAGGTGGTTCCGCGTCGGCGGAAGGAAGATTCAAGACCCGGCTTGGAAGATGACTTCGCCCGGATAGAAGACCTCTTCAGCGCCTCTTTGAAGATGACATCGGCCGGATCGAAGACTTCTTCAGCGCCGCCTGGATGATAACTTCATCGGATGGAAGATTTCTTCAGCGCCGCTTGGAGGATTAACTTCTTCCGCTCCGGATGTCCTCTTCAGTTCCATCGGTGGCTCGGCTGAGTGAAGACGACTCAAGGTAGGATGATCTTCAGGGGATTAGTGTTAGGTTTTTGTAAGGGGGGTTTGGGTTAGATTAGGGGTATGTGGGTGGTGGGTTTTAATGTTGGGGGGGGGGTTGTATTTTTATTTTACAGGCAAAAGAGCTGAACTTTTTGGGGCATGCCCCCACAAATGGCCCTTTTAAGGGCTGGTAAGGTAAAAGAGCTTTGAAATTTATGTAATTTAGAATAGGGTAGGGATTTTTTTTATTTTGGGGGGGTTTGTTATTTTATTAGGGGGCTTAGATTAGGTGTAAGTAGCTTAAAATTGTTGTAATATTTTTAACATGTTTGTAACTTATTTTTTTATTTTTTGTAACTTAGCTTTTTTTATTTTTTGTACTTTAGTTAGTTTATGTAATTGTATTTAATTGTAGTTATTTGTAGGTAGTTTATTTAGTTAATTTAATGATAGTGTAGTATTAGGTTTAATTGTAACTTAGGTTAGGGTTTATTTTACAGGTAAGTATTTATTTTTAAATAGGAATAATTGATTAAAGTATAGTGTAGTGTTAGGTGTAATTGTAACTTAGGTTAGGATTTATTTCACAGGTACATTTCTCTTTATTTTAGCTAGGTAAGCTATTAAATAGTTAATAACTATTTAATAGCTATTGTACATGGTTAAAATAAATTGAAAGGTACCTGTAAAATAAAAATAAATCCTAAAATAGCTAGAATATAATTATTATTTATATTGTAGCTATATTAGGGTTTATTTTAAAGGTAAGTATTTAGTTTTAAATAGGATTCATTTAGTTAATAAGAGTTAATTTATTTAGATTTATTTAATTAATATTTAAGTTAGGGGGCGTTAGGGTTAGGGTTAGGTTTAGGGGTTAATAATTTTATTACAGTGGCGGCGGCGTAGTGGGGGGCAGGATAGGGGTTAATAAATTTATTATAGGTGGCGACGGTGTAGGGGGGGCAGATTAGGGGTTAATAAATGTATTATAGGTGGCGACGGTGTAGGGGGGGCAGGATAGGGGTTAATACATTTAATATAGGTTGCGGCGGGTTCAGGGAGCGGCGGTTTAGGGGTTAATACATTTATTATAGTTGCGGTGGGCTCCGGGAGCGGCGGTTTAGGGGTTAATATGTATAGAGTAGCTTGCGGTGGGCTCCGGGAGCGGCGGTTTAGGGGGTAATAACTTTATTTAGTTGCGGCGGTGTAGGGGGGGTCAGATTAGTGGTGTTTAGACTCGGGGTACATGTTAGGGTGTTAGGTGTAGACAGCTCCCATAGAAATCAATGGGATGTCTGTCAGCAGCGAACTTGTACTTTCGCTATGGTCAGACTCCCATTGATTCCTATGGGATCCGCCGCCTCCAGGCTGGTGCTTTGAAAACCAGGTACGCTGGGCCGTAAAAGTGCCGAGCGTACCTGCTAGTTTTTTGATAGCTAGCAAAAGTAGTGAGAATGTGCCGCACTTGTGTGCGGAACATCTGGAGTGACGTAAGAATCGATCTGTGTCGGACTGAGTCCGGCGGATCGAAGCTTACGTCACAAAATTCTACTTTTGCTGGTCTCGAGCCTTTGATAACTAAGGCGTATCAGCCTCGCCACAAATACGCTGCGGAATACGCAGCGTATTTGAGGTTGACGGCTTGATAACTAGGCCCCTTTATCTGAGTGGGTTGACTCGGTCTTGCAACCTTTGGTTAAAGGTTTGAGTAGTTACTTAAGGGATTCTTCCCATCTACTCACAATAATTGATAATATTAAATGGGATGCTGACTCTAGGTGGGTGGTGATTGACGCGGTGTCACTGTATTCATGTATACCACATGCTTTGGGTATACAGGCTGTCTGTTTCTTTTTAGACAATTATACCAGTTACTCAAGAGAGTTTAAACTGTTCTTTTGTGAGACTGTCAAGTTCCTACTGTCCCACAATTATTTTATGTTTAATGGTGAATACTACCTACAAATATGTGGTACTGCGATGGGGGCGAAGTTTGCGCCCTCATTCGCAAATTTATTTGTGGGATGGTGGGAACTCGGCAGCCTCTACAACAGTAATAATCCATTTTTTGAAAATATATGCACATACATGAGATTTATTGATGATCTCATTTTTGTGGTTAAAGGTGACTTTGTCTTTGAAGAATTCTTGAAATATGTGAACAATAATGACCTCCAATTGAAGTTTACTGGTGAGATTCAGGATAAGGAAATACATTTCATAGACCTTACTTTGTATGGCTCAGTAGAAACCAATAGGATCATTACAGACACATTCAGGAAGCCAACATCTGGAAATACGATCCTACACGCCACCTCTTGTCACCCTAAGCATTTAATTCAATCAATTCCGAAAAGTCAGTTTCTTAGGCTTCGAAGGAACACAAACTCTGACGATCTGTTTAACCATCAAGCCAATAAACTAATGGGCAGACTAATTGCTAGGGGTTACAATCCTGATACATTACAGAAGTCTTTGGAAGATGTCAAGAAAAATTTTAACCCTTCATTCAGTAAGGGTAGGAAAGATGCTTTTGACAAAGATGTAGTGATATTTTCTACGGAATTTTCCTTGCAGTTCAATGACTTATGTAATATAATCAAAAAGAACTTACCTATACTTAAAGGGGACAACACTTTGGCTAATGTTGTTGATAAAATTAAATTTGTGTCGAAAAAGGCACCTACATTAGGTAAAAAACTTTCCCCCAGTATGATTAATGATAATGTCAGAGATAAAAGCGTGCAATGGCTTAATAAGAAAGGGACCTTTAAATGCTTGTCAAGGAACTGTCACACCTGCCAACATATTTCTATGGGAATAGACTTCAATAGTTACTCAACTAAAGGTAATTTTAAGATTGATCATTATGCCAACTGTGGCACTACAGTCTATCTCATAGAATGCTCTTTATGTTTAGAACAGTACGTTGGTCAAACATCACGTGCCCTTAGGTCTAGAATAGGGGAACATAAAAGAGACATAAAAAACTATAACAAAGATTCTAGTGCAGCTAGACACTTTAATGGCATACATTTTACAGATCAATCGAAGTTTACAGTCAAAGTAATTGATGTAGCCAAAAGACCCATTCGAGGAGGTAATATTTATTCTATGTTTTCCAAAAAAGAGCTTTATTGGATATGGAAGCTTAAAGGGACAGTCAACCATAGAATTGTTATTGTTTTAAAAGATAGATAATCCCTTTATTACTCATTCCCCAGTTTTGCACAACCAACACAGTTATATTAATGTACTTTTTACCTTTGTGATTACCTTGTATCTAGGAACCTTCTTCCAGCCCCCTGATCACATGACTGTGACTGTTTATTATGTATTGTCTTAAATTTAGCATTGTAAAAATTTCTTTCGTGATTCAGATTGAGCATGAAATTTTAAGCAACTTTCTAATTTACTCCTATTATCAAATTTTCTTCATTCTCTTGGTATCTTTATTTGAAATGCAAGAATGTAAGTTTAGATGCCGGCCCATTTTTGGTGAACAACCTGGGTTGTCCTTGCTGATTGGTGGATAAATTCATCCACCAATAAAAAAGTGCTGTCCAGAGTACTGAAACCAAAAAAAAGCTTAGATGCCTTCTTTTTCAAATAATGATAGCAAGAGAACGAAGAAAAATTGATAATAGGAGTAAATTAGAAAGTTGCTTAAAATTGCATGCTCTTTCTGAATTACAAAAGAAAAAAAATTGGGTACAGTGTCCCTTTAAATAACTTTCTGTGCCTGAACACAGTGTTATCTATATAGCCACGTGTACTTTCTGTCTCTTTGTGTTGAAAAGAGATTTAAAAAGCATGTGATAAGAGGCAGCCCTCAAAGGCTTAGAAATTAGCATATGAGCCTACCTAGGTTTAGTTTAAACTAAGAATACCAAGAGAAAAAAGCAAATTTGATGATAAAAGTAAATTGGAAAGTCAATTAAAATTAAAGGACCTATCTGAATAATGAAAGTTTAATTTATACTTGACTGTCCCTTTAATACTAGGACACCGCATGGCCTTAATAAGGAATAGGACATTAGTTTTTTTGTTGATTCCTAGCTAGTTTGTAAATATATATATTTTTTATAATATATTCTTTATGACTGTGGATCTTCTGGTGCTATTTTGCTGTAATGCCCTTTGGTGGAGTAGTCTGTGTAAGTGCATATCTAATACCTGCATTTATTGTATATGTTTTCACATTAACATGTTATTGAGGTATTAGCAATATCTTACTATCTTTTGTTTGTTCTTATCCCATGATAAGAGGTTTCACCATATTACTTGGTTTCATTTTTTCTTTCTACCAAATTTTTTTCCCCCCCACCCCCTCTTTACTTGTTATGTGAAGATTTTCTCTTCCTTTTTTGTAATATACATCAAACTCACTTATAATGATTAATGGATGTGTTTTCGAAACTTGTGTGATTTAACACATTTGTCGTTGTGATATATAGAAAGATAATTGTGATGCACATCATATCATTAATTGTTATAAGTGATCACTATGGTATTTATGGACATTTTAAGTCTAAATATGATCAATATGAATTAATTGAACGTGAGGCTAGTTGCAGAATTGTGTAACCTAAGTACCTATTACTGACACACACTATGCATTAAAGTACGTGAAAATAAATAATTATTTATGAAGAGTTATAAACTTATCAAATTTGAAAATATATTGAAGGTGTAATAATAGGAACTAACAACAATGTTTTTTCATTCTATATATCATTGTTTTTATGGTGTTCTTTTAATCATTGTTATGTTATCTTTTGTTTCATTATTCTTGTTTTCCTCTGTAAGGCACCATTCATATTAGCTCTCTCTGTTTTGAGGGTGTGTATATCTCTGGAAATTTTGATTGGTTGAAAACCAGTTAAATGGTGCATCACACAGGTGGAGAATCATCCTATGATTAAGTGCTGAATAGCACGAAACATGTCAGGACTCCGCTCGCCTTCCTTGTGAACCTTTTTGCTGATGTGCTGTGCTGTATTGCACTATTTGTGTGTCATTTTTTCCCGTTTTTAAATTTGCAAGAATAAAGACTGTTTTTACTCTACCTCCTGGAGTGCTGCTAATCCTTGAACCTGTATTTCATGAAGTCTGCTCGGCTTCCTTCAGCTAGCACCCCGCCACAAGTACATTGCTTTAGACCGGCTTTTTGAAGGCTGCAATTGGTTAGCTACCTACACACCTCCCAGGCTGTAGCTACGTCACCTCCCATGCACCGATTAAATAATTAATAACTATTTAATAGCTACCTAGTTAAAATAATAACAAAATTACCTGTAAAATAAATCCTAACCTAAGTTACAATTAAACCTAACACTACACTATCAATAAATTAATTAAATAAAATACCTACAATTATCTACAATTAAACCTAACACTACACTATCAATAAATTAATTAAATACAATACCTACAAATAAATACAATGAAATAAACTAACTAAAGTACAAAAAATAAAAAAGAACTAAATTACAAAAAATAAAAAAATATTTACAAACATTAGAAAAATATTACAACAATTTTAAACTAATTACACCTACTCTAAGCCCCCTAATAAAATAACAAAGACCCCCAAAATAAAAAAATGCCCTACCCTATTCTAAAATTAAAATAGAAAAGCTCTTTTACCTTACCAGCCCTGAAAAGGGCCCTTTGCGGGGCATGCCCCAAATAATTCAGCTCTTTTGCCTGTAAAAAAAACCCATACAATACCCCCCCCCCAACATTACAACCCAACACCCACATACCCCTAATCTAACCCAAACCCCCCTTAAATAAACCTAACACTAAGCCCCTGAAGATCTCCCTACCTTATCTTCACCACACCGGGTATCAGCGATCCGTCCAGGCTCCGATGTCTTGATCCAAGCCCAAGCGGGGGGCTGAAGATGTCCATGATCCGGCTGAAGTCTTGGCCCAAGCGGGGGGCTGAAGATGTCCACGATCCGGCTGAAGTCCTCATCCAAGCAGGAGCTGAAGAGGTCCATGATCCGACTGAAGTCTTCTATCAAGCGGCATCTTCAATCTTCTTTCTTCCGGATCCATGTAGTTCATCCCGCCGACGCGGAACATCCATCTTCACCAACGACTTCCCGATGAATGACGGTTCCTTTAAGGGACGTCATCCAAGATGGTGTCCGTCGAATTCCGATTGGCTGATAGGATTCTATCAGCCAATCGGAATTAAGGTAGGAAAATTCTGATTGGCTGATGGAATCAGCCAATCAGATTCAAGTTCAATCCGATTGGCTGATTGGATCAGCCAATCAGATTGAGCTCGCATTCTATTGGCTGTTCCGATCAGCCAATAGAATGCGAGCTCAATCTGATTGGCTGATTGAATCAGCCAATCGGATTGAACTTGAATCTGATTGGCTGATTCCATCAGCCAATCAGAATTTTCCTACCTTAATTCCGATTGGCTGATAGAATCCTATCAGCCAATCGGAATTCGACGGACGCCATCTTGGATGACGTCATTTAAAGGAACCGTCATTCGGCGAGTAGGCGTCGGTAGAAGAGGATGGATCCGCGTCGGCTGGAAGAAGATGGCTCCGGAAGAAAGAAGATTGAAGATGCCGCTTGATAGAAGACTTCATCCCGATGATGGACCTCTTCAGCGCCCGCTTGGATCAAGACTTCAGCCCGATGATGGAATTCTTCAGCCGCCGCTTGGATCAAGACTTTAGCCGGATCATGGACATCTTCAGCCCCCGCTTGGGCTTGGATGAAGACTTCGGACCCTCTTCTGGAGCGATTGGTGAACCCGGTGAGGTGAAGACAAGGTAGGGAGATCTTCAGGGGCTTAGTGTTAGGTTTATTTAAGGGGGTTTGGGTTAGATTAGGGGTATGTGGGTGGTGGGTTGTAATGTTGGGGGGGGGGTATTGTATGTTTTTTTTTTTTACAGGCAAAAGAGCTGAATTATTTGGGGCATGCCCCGCAAAGGGCCCTTTTCAGGGCTGGTAAGGTAAAAGAGCTTTTCTATTTTAATTTTAGAATAGGGTAGGGCATTTTTTTATTTTGGGGGTCTTTGTTATTTTATTAGGGGGCTTAGAGTAGGTGTAATTAGTTTAAAATTGTTGTAATATTTTTCTAATGTTTGTAAATATTTTTTTATTTTTTGTAACTTAGTTCTTTTTTCTTTTTTGTACTTAGTAGTAGTTAGTTTATTTCATTGTATTTATTTGTAGGTATTGTATTTAATTAATTTATTGATAGTGTAGTGTTAGGTTTAATTGTAGATAATTGTAGGTATTTTATTTAATTAATTTATTGATAGTGTAGTGTTAGGTTTAATTGTAACTTAGGTTAGGATTTATTTTACAGGTAAGTATTTAGCTTTAAATAGGAATAATTTATTTAATAAGAGTTAATTTATTTCGTTAGATTTAAATTATATTTAAGTTAGGGGAGTGTTAGTGTTAGGGTTAGACTTAGCTTTAGGGGTTAATACATTTATTATAGTAGCGGTGCGGTCCGGTCGGTAGATTAGGGGTTAATTATTGTAGCTAGGTGGAGGCGACGTTGGGGGCGGCAGATTAGGGGTTAATAAATATAATATAGGGGTCGGCTGTGTTAGGGGCAGCAGATTAGGGGTACATAGGTATAATGTAGGTTGCGGCGGTGTACGGAGCGGCAGATTAGGGGTTAAAAAAATATGCAGGTGTCAGCGATAGCGGGGGCAGCAGATTAGGGGTTAATAAATATTATGTAGGTGTCGGCGGTATTAGGGGCAGCAGATTAGGGGTACATAGGGATAACGTAGGTGGTGGCGGTGTACGGAGCGGCAGATTAGGGGTTAAAAAAATTTAATAGATTGGCGGCGATGTGGGGGGACCTCGGTTTAGGGGTACATAGGTAGTTTATGGGTGTTAGTGTACTTTAGAGCACAGTAGTTAAGAGCTTGATAAACCGGCGTTAGCCCAGAAAGCTCTTAACTACTGACTTTTTTCTGCGGCTGGAGTTTTGTTGTTAGATTTCTAACGCTCACTTCAGCCACAACTCTAAATACCAGCGCTAGAAAGATCCCATTGAAAAGATAGGATACGCAAATGGCGTAGGGGGATCTGTGGTATGGAAAAGTCGCGGCTGCAAAGTGAGCGTTAGACCCTTTCCTGACTGACTCTAAATACCAGCGGGCGGCCAAAACCAGCGTTAGGAGCCTCTAACACTGGTTTTGACGGCTACCGCCAAACTCTAAATCTAGGCCTAAGATGGGCCTTTTTAAATGTGGGAGCAGGGACTGTATGACTTGCCCTAATCTTATTAGAGGTAAACATTTCTCTTCTAGTGTAGATAACAAACAATATGCCATAGACTTTTATGCTAATTGTAAAACCAAATTTGCTGTCTATCTTTTGACTTGCAATATTTGTAAATGTCAATATGTAGGCAAAACCTCACGTGAAGTTAGAACCAGGTATGGAGAACATGTAAGAGATGTCAGATGTTATTCCAAGGACTCAGCAGTAGCCAGTCATTTCAATGGTTTGCACTTTACTCATCTGGCAGACATTTCTGTTCAAATTATTGACATTAGTAGAGTCCCAATTAGGGGGGGCAATAGACAACAAATATTAGACAAGAAAGAAATATTTTGGATAATTAAATTAAATACATGCCATCCCCATGGAATGAATAAAGCATGCGATATAAACTACCTCATAGACAATTGAGCAAGTGTTTGACAATATATAATCATTTTATTATTATCTTTCTATCTCATTATAGAGAATAGGTGATTGTACAAACATCCCCATTTACTCTCTTAAATTGCACATAGGACAAATCAGTGTTCTTGCTCATTATAATATTCTATCTAGTACCCCTGTTATACCTTTTTAGGATATGCATAAAATACTTTTGTTGCTACTGTGTGGTATCCTATTTATTGATTATGAACTTTAGGCAGTCTTAGATCTTTTCCTCTAGTGTTGGTTAATCTGATCCTGTATATATTTTCTGTATAAGCGATTCCAATGTAATCTGTGAATGTTTTTAACATTTATTTGTTTTTAAGTAAGTTTTGCACATGAAGGGTTAACGTCTTTTCCCTTTAAATAGGTATCACTCACCTGGTGCTCTAGCCTATGAATAAGCACCACTAGGGGGCGTGAAACGCGTCAGGCTTGTTTGTTTTGTTCCCCCCTGTTTCTGTGTACAGCCTTATATGTATTTTTAATATATTTTTTCTATCAATAAATTTTTTTCATTTTATTCTATTTTTGGAGCGCTAGTCTGGTTATTGTAGAGCCTGACACTCACCTTCTTGTTCCTGTTAACTCAGATTATACCCCTACATCTGCAGCCCCTCTGTCACTCTCATAATAATAATATCATAACTCAGATTATACCCCTACACCTGCAGCCCCTCTGTTACCATCATCATAATAATAATAACATAACTCAGATTATACCCCTACACCTGCAGCCCCTTTGTTACCATCATCATAATAATAATGACATAATTCAGATTATACCCCTACATCTGCAGCCCCTCTGTTACCATCATCATAATAATAATAACATAACTCAGATTATACCCCTACATCTGCAGCCCCTCTGTTACCATCATCATAATAATAATAATAACATAACTCAGATTATACCCCTACACCTGCAGCCCCTCTGTTACCATCATCATAATAATAATAACATAACTCAGATTATACCCCTACATCTGCAGCCCCTCTGTTACCCTCATAATAATATTATCATAACTCAGATTATACCCCTAAATCTGCAGCCCCTCTGTCACCCTTATAATAATAATAACATAACTCAGATTATACCTCTAGATCTGCAGCCCCTCTGTCACCCTCATAATAATAATACCATAACGCAGATTATACCCCTAGACCTGCAGCCCCTCTGTTACCCTAAAAATAATAATAACATAACTCAGATTATACCCCTACATCTGCAGCCCCTCTGTTATCCTCATAATAATAATAACATAACTCAGATTATACCTCTAGATCTGCAGCCCCTCTGTCACCCTCATAATAATAATACCATAACGCAGATTATACCCCTAGACCTGCAGCCCCTCTGTTACCCTAAAAATAATAATAACATAACTCAGATTATACCTCTAGATCTGCAGCCCCTCTGTCACCCTCATAATAATAATACCATAACGCAGATTATACCCCTAGACCTGCAGCCCCTCTGTTACCCTCATAATAATAATAACATAACTCAGATTATACCTCTAGATCTGCAGCCCCTCTGTCACCCTCATAATAATAATACCATAACGCAGATTATACCCCTAGACCTGCAGCCCCTCTGTTACCTTTAAAAATAATAATAACATAACTCAGATTATACCCCTACATCTGCAGCCCCTCTGTTATCCTCATAATAATAATAATAACATAACTCATATTATACCCCTAGATCTGCAGCCCCTTTGTTACCCTTATAATAATAATAATATAACTCAGATTATACCCCAAAATCTGCAGCCCCTCTGTTATCCTCATAATAATAATAATAACATAACTCAGATTATACCCCTAGATCTGCAGCCCCTTTGTTACCCTTATAATAATAATAACATAACTCAGATTATACCTCTAGATCTGCAGCCCCTCTGTCACCCTCATAATAATAATACCATAACGCAGATTATACCCCTAGACCTGCAGCCCCTCTGTTACCCTAAAAATAATAATAACATAACTCAGATTATACCCCTACATCTGCAGCCCCTCTGTTATCCTCATAATAATAATAACATAACTCAGATTATACCTCTAGATCTGCAGCCCCTCTGTCACCCTCATAATAATAATACCATAACGCAGATTATACCCCTAGACCTGCAGCCCCTCTGTTACCCTAAAAATAATAATAACATAACTCAGATTATACCTCTAGATCTGCAGCCCCTCTGTCACCCTCATAATAATAATACCATAACGCAGATTATACCCCTAGACCTGCAGCCCCTCTGTTACCCTCATAATAATAATAACATAACTCAGATTATACCTCTAGATCTGCAGCCCCTCTGTCACCCTCATAATAATAATACCATAACGCAGATTATACCCCTAGACCTGCAGCCCCTCTGTTACCCTAAAAATAATAATAACATAACTCAGATTATACCCCTACATCTGCAGCCCCTCTGTTATCCTCATAATAATAATAATAACATAACTCAGATTATACCCCTAGATCTGCAGCCCCTTTGTTACCCTTATAATAATAATAATATAACTCAGATTATACCCCAAAATCTACAGCCCCTCTGTTACCCTCATAATAATAATAATAATAACATAACTCAGATTATACCTCTAGATCTGCAGCGACTTTGTTACCCTTATAATAATAATAACATAACTCAGATTATACCCCTAGATCTGCAGCCCCTTTGTTACCCTCATAATAATAATAATAACATAACTCAGATTATACCCCTAGATCTGCAGCCCCTTTGTTACCCTTATAATAATAATAACATAACTCAGATTATACCCCTAGATCTGCAGCCCCTTTGTTACCCTTATAATAATAATAATAATAACATAACTCAGATTATACCCCTACATCTGCAGCCCTTCTGTTACCCTCATAATAATAATAATAACATAACTTAGATTATACCCCTACATCTGCAGCCCTTCTGTTACCCTCATAATAATAATAACATAACTCAGATTATACCCCTAGGATCTGCAGCCCCTCTGTTACTCTCATAATAATAATATAACTCAGATTATACCCCTAGATCTGCAGCCCCTCTGTTACTCTCATAATAATAATATAACTCAGATTATACCTCTAGATCTGCAGCCCCTCTGTTAACCTCATAATAATAATACCATAACTCAGATTATACCCCTAGACCTGCAGCTCCTCTGTTACTCTCATAATAATAATAATATCATAACTCAGATTATACCCCTAGACCTGCAGCCCCTCTGTTACTCTCATAATAATAATAATTATAACATAACTCAGATAATACGCCTAGATCTGAAGCCCCTCTGTCACCCTCTTAATAATAATATAACTCAGATTATACCCCTAGATCTGCAGTCCCTCTGTTACCCTCATAATAATAACATAACTCAGATTATACCCCTAGACCTGCAGCCCCTCTGTTACCCTCATAATAATATCATAACTCAGATTATACGCCTAGATCTGAAGCCCCTCTGTCACCCTCTTAATAATAATATAACTCAGATTATACCCCTAGATCTGCAGCCCCTCTGTTACCCTCATAATAATAACATAACTCAGATTATACCCCTAGACCTGCAGCCCCTCTGTTACCCTCATAATAATATCATAACTCAGATTATACGCCTAGATCTGAAGCCCCTCTGTCACCCTCATAATAATAATATAACTCAGATTATACCCCTAGATCTGCAGCCCCTCTGTTACCCTCATAATAATAACATAACTCAGATTATACCCCTAGACCTGCAGCCCCTCTGTTACTCTCATAATAATAATTATAACATAACTCAGATTATACCCCTAGATCTGCAGCCCCTCTGTTACCCTCATAATAATATCATAACTCAGATTATACCCCTAGACCTGCAGCCCCTCTGTTACCCTTATAATAATAATAATAATATAACTCAGATTATAACCCTAGATCTGCAGCCCCTTTGTTACCCTTATAATAATAATACCATAACTCAGATTATACCCCTAGATCTGCAGCCCCTCTGTTACCCTTATAATAATAATAATATAACTCAGATTATACCCCTAGATCTGCAGCCCCTTTGTTACCCTCATAATAATAACATAACTCAGATTATACCCCTAGACCTGCAGCCCCTCTGCACCCTCATAATAATAACATAACTCAGATTATACCCCTAGACCTGCAGCCCCTCTGTTACCCTCATAATAATAACCTAACTCAGATTATACCCCTAGACCTGCAGCCCCTCTGTTACCCTCATAATAATAACATAACTCAGATTATACCCCTACATCTGCAGCCCCTTTGTTACCCTTATAATAATAATAATATAACTCAGATTATACCCCTAGATCTGCAGCCCCTTTGTTACCCTTATAATAATAACATAACTCAGATTATACCCCTACATCTGCAGCCCCTTTGTTACCCTTATAATAATAACATAACTCAGATTATACCCCTACATCTGCAGCCCCTTTGTTACCTTTATAATAATAATAATATAACTCAGATTATACCCCTACATCTGCAGCCCCTCTATAAAACATGTAACTGCATCATAACCTCTGGATCTGATGCTGCTCTGTTAGCCATAAAACCACAAGATGACTCAGATCAGACCCATGATCCTGAAGCACAGCAGGACCTGTGTGAGATGTTTATCTCTAATTAGTTTATTGTATGTTTGCCTTATTTTCCTAAATATACTCCTAGTACCCAATGCTACAACATGTGGTGACAATGTAGAAATACATAATAATAATAAAAAATGTTTTTAAACACTGGGGTCATTTTATATTCAATATAATAAAACGTCTACAAACAATGCAAACAGCTGTGCCTTGTGCTGTTTTATGGCATTGTCACACAACTTGTCACTAATGATATCATTCTGTTTCTTTAGAACATTCTTCAACCAGATTCTCCTACTTTGTATACATAACTGGAGATATTTTCAAGTAAAACGGAAGATAATAAAACACTTTGGAAAAATAAAACTCACCTGAGATACAAATAATCACCTAGATTACGAGTTTTGTGTTAGAGGCTATACGGTGCTAACGAGCAGTTTTGTCTCACCGCTCACTTCCCTACAGCGATGGTATTACGGGTTTTTACAAACCCGTCGTTTTAAAAGACAAGAAGTGAGCGTTAAGCAAAAGTTATGTCTACACCTAACACCCTAACATGAACCCCGACTCTAAACACCCCTAATCTTACACTTATTAACCCTAATCTCCCAACCCCGATATCGCCGACACCTGCATTATATTTATTAACCCCTAATCTGCCGCTCCGGACACCGCCGCCACCTACATTATAGTTATGAAACCCTAATCTGCTGCCCCCAACATCGTCGACACCTACATTATATTTATTAACCCCTAATCTGCCGCCCCCAATATTGCCGCAACCTACCTACATTTATTAACCCCTAATCTGCCACCCCAACGTTGCAGCCGCTAGAATAAACATATTAACCCCTAAACTGCCGCACTACCGCCTCGCAAACATTAGTTAAATATTATTAACCCCTATTCTGCTGGCCCTAACATCGCCATGCCACCTACCTACATTTATGAACCCCTAATCTGCCGCCCCCAACGTACCCCAATTAAAGTTATTAACCCCTAAACCTAAGTCTAACACTAACCCTAACACCCCCCAAACTTAAATATTAATTAAATAAATCTAAATAATATTTCTATTATTAACTAAATTAATCCTATTTAAAACTAAACACTTAACTATAAAATAAAGTCTAACGGCTAGATTTAGAGTTTTGTCGGTAACGACCCGCGTAGCTAACGCTGGCTTTTTTCTGGCCGCACCTTTTAAATAACTCTGGTATTGAGAGTCCACAGAATGGCTGCGTTAGGCTCCAAAAAAGGAGCGTAGAGCATATTTAACGAAATTTCAACTCTCGATACCAGAGTTGCTTACGGACGCGGCCAGCTTAAAAAATGTGCTTGTGCACGATTCCCCCATAGGAAACAATGGGGCTGTTTGAGCTGAAAAAAAACCTAACACCTGCAAAAAAGTCGCGTTCAGCTCCTAACGCAGCCCCATTGTTTGCTATGGGGAAACACTTCCTACGTCTGCACCTAACACTCTAACATGTACCCCGAGTCTAAACACCCCTAAACTTACACTTATTAACCCCTATTCTGCCGCCCCCGCTATCGCTGACCCCTGCATATTATTATTAACCCCTAATCTGCCGCTCCGTAAACCGCCGCTACTTACATTATCCCTATGTACCCCTAATCTGCTGTCCCTAACACCGCCGACCCCTATATTATATTTATTAACCCCTAATCTGCCCCCCACAACGTCGCCTCCACCTGCCTACACTTATTAACCCCTAATCTGCCGACCGGACCGCACCGCTATTATAATAAAGTTATTAACCCCTAATCTGCCTCACTAACCCTATAATAAATAGTATTAACCCCTAATCTGCCCACACCTAACTTCAAACATTAACCCCTAATCTGCCGACTGGAGCTCACCGCTATTCTAATAAATGTATTAACCCCTAAAGCTAAGTCTAACACTAACACCCCCCTAACTTAAATATAATTTAAATCTAACGAAATTAATTAACTCTTATTAAATAAATTATTCCTATTTAAAGATAAATACTTACCTGTAAAATAAATCCTAATATAGCTACAATATAAATTATAATTATATTATAGCTATTTTAGGATTAATATTTATTTTACAGGTAACTTTGTATTTATTTTAACCAGGTACAATAGCTATTAAATAGTTAAGAACTATTTAATAGCTAAAATAGTTAAAATAATTACAAAATTACCTGTAAAATAAATCCTAACCTAAGTTACAATTAAACCTAACACTACACTATCAATAAATTAATTAAATAAAATACCTACAATTACCTACAATTAAACCTAACACTACACTATCAATAAATTAATTAAATACAATATCTACAAATAAATACAATGAAATAAACTAACTAAAGTACAAAAAATAAAAAAGAACTAAGTTACAAAAAATTAAAAAATATTTACAAATCAGAAAAATATTACAATTTTAAACTAATTACACCTACTCTAAGCCCCCTAATAAAATAACAAAGACCCCCAAAATAAAAAAATGCCCTACCCTATTCTAAATTACTAAAGTTCAAAGCTAGAATTCAGCTCTTTTGCCTGTAAAAAAAACAAAAACAATACCCCCCCAACATTACAACCCACCACCCACATACCCCTAATCTAACACAAACCCCCCTTAAATAAACCTAACACTAAGCCCCTGAAGATCTTCCTACCTTGTCTTCACCATGCCAGGTATCACAGATCGTTCCAGGCTCCGAAATCTTCATCTAAGCCCAAGCGGGGGCTAGACATCCATCATCCGACGGCTGAAGAAGTCCAGAAGAGGCTCCAAAGTCTTCATCCTATCCGGGAAGAAGAGTAGATCCGGACCGGCAACCATCTTCTTCCAAGCGGCATCTTCTGTCTTCATCCGATGAGGACCGGCTCCATCTTGAAGACCTCCACCGCGGACCCATCTTCTCCTTCCGACGACTTCCCGACGAATGACGGTTCCTTTAAGGGACGTCATCCAAGATGGCGTCCCTCGAATTCCGATTGGCTGATAGGATTCTATCAGCCAATCGGAATTAAGGTAGGAAAATTCTGATTGGCTGATGGAATCAGCCAATCAGAATCAAGTTCAATCCGATTGGCTGATTCAATCATCCAATCAGATTGAGCTCGCATTCTATTGGCTGTTCCGATCAGCCAATAGTATGCGAGCTCAATCTGATTGGCTGATCGGATCAGCCAATCGGATTGAACTTGATTCTGATTGGCTGATTCCATCAGCCAATCAGAATTTTCCTACCTTAATTCCGATTGGCTGATAGAATCCTATCATATATCCATATAAGACTTATTCCTTTGTTCACGTTGCTGTTGGCGCACTTCTGCCCAATTATACACTTTGTCCTGGTCATAATCTTCCTTATCACGCACAAATTTAGTTCCTTTTATTAAGGCTTGCTTCTGATCACATTTTTTCAAATTTTCATTCATTTTCTTCTTGTGCTCTAAATATTTGGAGCTAACTTCTAATGGTTTTAGATCTTCTTTTATGCTCTCCACTTTTATTTTGAGCTTCATTCTCTTTTTCTCTTTAACTCTGATCAGAATCCTGATTAGCTTTAATGAACACTCTGTAAGAGCCGAATTCCACTCAGGGGGGTCTTCAAACTCAAAAGAAGGGTATTTTTTAATTCTGAGTCCCCTTGGGATTCGATCTGCTTCCAAATATTTATTAAATGCCACAATGTCCCACATCAGGCGTACGTCAGAGATCAACATATTTTGTAAGACTTTAAAGTTGGTTTTTAAGCTTGAATCCTCTATATCACTTTCAGCTTTGGAAAAGATTTTATTAAAAAAATCCTCCCTGTTATACATATCAACAGTCTCCACCTCGTTAATATTAGTATCAGAATCCTGTATGCGATTACTAGAATCAGATCCCAAACCCTCCCTGTCAGTGTCAGACAGCTATCTAAGATGGGCCTTTTTAAATGTGGGAGCAGGGACTGTATGACTTGCCCTAATCTTATTAGAGGTAAACATTTCTCTTCTAGTGTACATAACAAACAATATGCCATAGACTTTTATGCTAATTGTAAAACCAAATTTGCTGTCTATCTTTTGACTTGCAATATTTGTAAATGTCAATATGTAGGCAAAACCTCACGTGAAGTTAGAACCAGGTATGGAGAACATGTAAGAGATGTCAGATGTTATTCCAAGGACTCAGCAGTAGCCAGTCATTTCAATGGTTTGCACTTTACTCATCTGGCAGACATTTCTGTTCAAATTATTGACATTGCTAGAGTCCCAATTAGGGGGGGCAATAGACAACAAATATTAGACAAGAAAGAAATATTTTGGATAATTAAATTAAATACATGCCATCCCCATGGAATGAATAAAGCATGCGATATAAACTACCTCATAGACAATTGAGCAAGTGTTTGACAATATATAAGCATTTTATTATTATCTTTCTATCTCATTATAGAGAATAGGTGATTGTACAAACATCCCCATTTACTCTCTTAAATTGCACATAGGACAAATCAGTGTTCTTGCTCATTATAATATTCTATCTAGTACCCCTGTTATACCTTTTTAGGATATGCATAAAATACTTTTGTTGCTACTGTGTGGTATCCTATTTATTGATCATGAACTTTAGGCAGTCTTAGATCTTTTCCTCTAGTGTTGGTTAATCTGATCCTGTATATATTTTCTGTATAAGCGATTCCAATGTAATCTGTGAATGTTTTTAACATTTATTTGTTTTTAAGTAAGTTTTCGACATGAAGGGTTAACGTCTTTTCCCTTTAAATAGGTATCACTCACCTGGTGCTCTAGCCTATGAATAAGCGCCACTAGGGGTCGTGAAACGCGTCAGGATTGTTTGTTTTGTTCCCCCCTGTTTCTGTGTACAGCCTTATATGTATTTTTAATATATTTTTTCTATCAATAAATTTTGTTCATTTTATTCTATTTTTGGAGCGCTAGTCTGGTTATTGTAGAGCCTGCCACTCACCTTCTTGTTCCTGTTAACTCAGATTATACCCCTACATCTGCAGCCCCTCTGTCACTCTCATAATAATAATATGATAATTCAGATTATAACCCTACACCTGCAGCCCCTCTGTTACCATCATCATAATAATAATAACATAACTCAGATTATACCCCTACATCTGCAGCCCCTCTGTTACCATCATCATAATAAAAATAACATAACTCAGATTATACCCCTACACCTGCAGCCCCTCTGTTACCATCATCATAATAATAATAACATAATTCAGATTATACCCCTACATCTGCAGCCCCTCTATTACCCTCATAATAATAATATCATAACTCAGATTATACCCCTAAATCTGCAGCCCCTCTGTCACCCTTATAATAATAATACCATAACACAGATTATACCCCTAGACCTGCAGCCCCTCTGTTACCCTCATAATAATAATAACATAACTCAGATTATACCTCTAGATCTGCAGCCCCTCTGTCACCCTCATAATAATAATAACATAACACAGATAATACCCCTAGACCTGCAGCCCCTCTGTTACCCTAAAAATAATAATACCATAACTCAGATTATACCCCTACATCTGCAGCCCCTCTGTTATCCTCATAATAATAATAGCATAACTCAGATTATACCCCTAGACCTGCAGCCCCTCTGTTACCCTCATAATAATAATAACACAACTCAGATTATACCTCTAGATCTGCAGCCCCTCTGTCACCCTCATAATAATAATAACATAACACAGATAATACCCCTAGACCTGCAGCCCCTCTGTTACTCTCATAATAATAATAATACCATAACTCAGATTATACCCCTACATCTACAGCCCCTCTGTTACCCTCATAATAATAATAATAATAACATAACTCAGATTATACCCCTAGATCTGCAGCCCCTTTGTTACCCTTATAATAATAATAACATAACTCAGATTATACCTCTAGATCTGCAGCCCCTTTGTTACCCTCATAATAATAATAATAATATAACTCAGATTATACCCCTAGATCTGCAGCCCCTTTGTTACCCTTATAATAATAATAACATAACTCAGATTATACCCATACATCTGCAGCCCCTCTGTTACCCTCATAATATTAATAACATAACTCAGATTATACCTCTAGATCTGCAGCCCCTTTGTTACCCTTATAATAATAATAACATAACTCAGATTATACCCCTAGATCTGCAGCCCGTTTGTTACCCTTATAATAATAATAACATAACTCAGATTATACCCCTAGATCTGCAGCCCCTTTGTTACCCTTATAATAATAATAACATAACTCAGATTATACCCCTAGATCTGCAGCCCCTTTGTTACCCTTATAATAATTATAACATAACTCAGATTATACCCTAGACCTGCAGCCCCTTTGTTACCCTTATAATAATAATAACATAACTCAGATTATACCCCTAGATCTGCAGCCCCTCTGTTACCCTTATAATAATAATAACATAACTCAGATTATACCCCTAGATCTGCAGCCCCTCTGTCACCCTCATAATAATAATAACATAACTCAGATTATACGCCTAGATCTGAAGCCCCTCTGTTACCCTCATAATAATAATAATAATAATAACATAACTAAGATTATACCCCTAGATCTGCAGCCCCTCTGTTACCCTCATAATAATAATAATAACATAACTCAGATTATACCCCTAGACCTGCAGCCCCTCTGTTACTCTCATAATAATAATAATAATAATAATAATAATAATAATAATAACATAACTCAGATTATACCCCTAGGATCTGCAGCCCCTCTGTTACTCTCATAATAATAATATCATAACTAATATCATAACTCAGATTATATCCCTAAATCTGCAGCCCTTCTGTTACCCTCATAATAATAATAATAACATAACTCAGATTATACCCCTAAATCTGCAGCCCCTCTGTTAACCTCATAATAATAATAATAATAATAATAATAATAATAATAATAATAATAATAATAATAATAATAATATCATAACTCAGATTATACCCCTAGACCTGCAGCCCCTCTGTCACCCTCTTAATAATAATATAACTCAGATTATACCCCTAGACCTGCAGCCCCTCTGTTACCCTCATAATAATAACATAACTCAGATTATACCCCTAGACCAGCAGCCCCTCTGTTACCCTCATAATAATAATAACATAACTCAGATTATACCCCTACATCTGCAGCCCCTCTATTACCTCATAATAATAATAACATAACTCAGATTATACCCCTACATCTGCAGCCCCTCTGTTACCCTCATAATAACATAACTCAGATTATACCCCTACATCTGCAACCCCTCTTTTACCCTCATAATAATAATAATAACATAACTCAGATTATACCCCTAGATCTGCAGCCCCTCTGTTACCCTCATAATAATAATATAACTCAGATTATACCCCTAGACCTGCAGCCCCTCTGCACCCTCATAATAATAATAATAACATAACTCAAATTATACCTCTAGATCTGCAGCCCCTCTGTTACCCTCATAATAATAATAATAACATAACTCAGATTATACCCCTAGATCAGCAGCCCCTCTGTTACCCTTATAATAATAATAACATAACTCAGATTATACGCCTAGATCTGAAGCCCCTCTGTCACCCTCTTAATAATAATATAACTCAGATTATACCCCTAGATCTGCAGCCCCTCTGTTACCCTCATAATAATAACATAACTCAGATTATACCCCTAGATCTGCAGCCCCTCTGTTACCCTCATAATAATAACATAACTCAGATTATACCCCTACATCTGCAGCCCCTCTGTTACCCTCATAATAATAAGATAACTCAGATTATACCCCTACATCTGCAGCCCCTCTGTTACCCTCATAATAATAACATAACTCAGATTATACGGTTACCCCTACATCTGCAGCCCCTCTGTTACCCTCATAATAATAACATAACTCAGATTATACCCCTAGACCTGCAGCCCCTCTGTTACCCTCATAATAATAACATAACTCAGATTATACGCCTAGATCTGAAGCCCCTCTGTCACCCTCTTAATAATAATATAACTCAGATTATACCCCTACATCTGCAGCCCCTCTATTACCCTCATAATAATAATATAACTCAGATTACACCCCTACATCTGCAGCCCCTCTGTTACCCTCATAATAATAATAATAATAATAACATAACTCAGATTATACCCCTAGATCTGCAGCCCCTCTGTTACCCTTATAATAATAATAATATAACTCAGATTATACCCCTAGATCTGCAGCCCCTTTGTTACCCTCATAATAATAACATAACTCAGATTATACCCCTACATCTGCAGCCCCTTTGTTACCTTTATAATAATAATAATAATAATATAACTCAGATTATACCCCTATATCTGCAGCCCCTTTGTTACCTTTATAATAATAATAATATAACTCAGATTATACCCCTACATCTGAAGCCCCTCTATAAAACATGTAACTGCATCATAACCTAGATCAGACCTCTGGATCTGATGCTGCTCTGTTAGCCATAAAACCACAAGATGACTCAGATCAGACCCATGATCCTGAAGCACAGCAGGACCTGTGTGAGATGTTTATCTCTAATTAGTTTATTGTATGTTTGCCTTATTTCCCTAAATATACTCCTAGTACCCAATGCTACAACATGTGGTGACAATGTAGAAATACATAATAATAATAAAAAATGTTTTTAAACACTGGGGTCATTTTATATTCAATATAATAAAACGTCTACAAACAATGCAAACAGCTGTGCCTTGTGCTGTTTTATGGCATTGTCACACAACTTGTCACTAATGATATCATTCTGTTTCTTTAGAACATTCTTCAACCAGATTCTCCTACTTTGTATACATAACTGGAGATATTTTCAAGTAAAACGAAAGATAATAAAACACTTTGGAAAAATAAAACTCACCTGAGATACAAATAATCACCTAGATTACGAGTTTTGTGTTAGAGGCTATACGGTGCTAACGAGCAGTTTTGTCTCACCGCTCACTTCCCTACAGCGATGGTATTACGGGTTTTTACAAACCCGTCGTTTTAAAAGACAAGAAGTGAGCGTTAAGCAAAAGTTATGTCTACACCTAACACCCTAACATGAACCCCGACTCTAAACACCCCTAATCTTACACTTATTAACCCTAATCTCCCAACCCCGACATCGCCAACACCTGCATTATATTTATTAACCCCTAATCTGCCACTCCGGACACCGCCGCCACCTACATTATAGTTATGAAACCCTAATCTGCTGCCCCCAACATCGTCGACACCTACATTATATTTATTAACCCCTAATCTGCCGCTCCCAATGTTGCCGCAACCTACCTACATTTATTAACCCCTAATCTGCCACCCCAACGTTCCCGCCGCTAGAATAAACATATTAACCCCTAAACTGCCGCACTACCGCCTCGCAAACATTAGTTAAATATTATTAACCCCTATTCTGCTGGCCCTAACATCGCCATGCCACCTACCTACATTTATTAACCCCTAATCTGCCGCCCCCAACGTCGCCGCCACTATATTAAAGTTATTAACCCCTAAACCTAAGTCTAACACTAACCCTAACACCCCCCTAACTTAAATATTAATTAAATAAATCTAAATAATATTTCTATTATTAACTAAATTAATCCTATTTAAAACTAAATACTTACCTATAAAATAATGTCTAAGATAGCTACAATATAACTAATAGTTACATTGTAGCTATCTTAGGATTTATTTTTATTTTACAGACAACTTTGTATTTATTTTAACTAGGTACAATAGTTATTACATAGTTATTAAATAGTTATTAACTACCAAGTTAAAATAAAGACAAATTTACCTGTAAAATAAAACCTAACCTAAGTTACAATAACACCTAACACTACACTATAATTAAATAAATTAACTAAATTAAATACAATTACCTAAATTAAATTAAATTAGCTAAAGTATAAAAAAACCCACTAAATTACAGAAAATAATAAACAAATTACAGATATTTAAACTAATTACACCTAATCTAATAGCCCTATTAAAATAAAAAAGCCCCCCCCAAAATAAAAAACCCCTAGCCTAAACTAACAATAGCCATTAAAAGGGCCTTTTGCGGGTCATTGCCCCAAAGTAATCAGCTCTTTTAGCTGTAAAAAATAAAATACAAACAACCCCCCCAACAGTAAAACCCACCACCCACACAACCAACCCCCCAAATAAAATACTATCTAAAAAAAACCTAAGCTCCCCATTGCCCTGAAAAGGGCAGTTAGTTCTTTTGCTGCCCAAACCCTAACCTAAAAATAAAACCCACCCAATACACCCTTAAAAAAAACTAACACTAACCCCCTGAAGATCACCTTACCGGGAGACGTCTTCATCCAAGCCGGGCCGAAGTCCTCAACGAAGCCGGGAGAAATCTTCATCCAAGCCGGGCGAAGTGGTCCTCCAGACGGGCAGAAGTCTTCATCCAGACAGCATCTTCTATCTTCATCCATCCGGCGCGGAGCGGGTCCATCTTCAAGACATCCATCGCGGAGCATCCTCTTCATCCGGAGTCTTCTTACTGAATGAAGGTACCTTTAAGTGATGTCATCCAAGATGGCGTCCCTTAGATGCAGTCATATACCATATACCTCTGAACTCTTATAAAAACAAATATTAATATTTATATGAATCACTTCTATCAGATGGTGTTAATATGAGTGTAACAGTTTATTTTAATGTATTTATGTTATGTTAGGTGCACATTTTTTTTTAACTCCTACTTGTTACGCTTGGTATTCAGTCGCGCTAACCCAACACCCGCAGGTTTAGTTTGTGCTGGAGCAAACGCATTTACTTGTAACTACGCGAGCAAGTTAGCTTGGTTACAATATTGCTTATCACAACCTGCGCTAATGATAGTGCGCCACTTGTAATCTGGCCCTGAATGTGTCCTGGTTTGCATCTGTAATAACAGCAGAGTAATACGCAATAACTAGAGACATATGGAACACAGACAGATAAAGCACAATCAGCCGCCATTGTTATTACTGATTACATTGAGACTGGGCCAAATGCTTTGTGTTTTCTCAGGGTTCAGCACAATTATAAATACCCGCACTAGGCACGACTTGTTCAGCTGGTGAGTCTGAAAGTGTCTGAGGATGGTAAGTCTGAGCTCCCTGCCCTACACATATCTCTATGTTTGACTTTTGTGCCATGATCACTCATACAGAGCACACTAGCAGCATATACAGACATACTATTCACTAACACCCTCTTCTGAGGTCCCAGGTTATTCTATGTAGCTGGTTCATCAGACAATGGAGAGATGAGTGAGCTTTAGTGAATAATGAGTACTGGAGAGATGAGTGAGCTTTAGTGAATAATGTGTACTGGAGAGATAAGTGAGCTTTAGTGAATAATGAGTACTGGAGAGATGAGTGAGCTTTAGTGAATAATGAGTACTGGAGAGATAAGGGAGCTTTAGTAAATAATGAGTACTGGAGAGATAAGTGAGCATTAGTGAATAATGAGTATTGGAGAGATGAGTCAGCTTTAGTGAATAATGAGTACTGGAGAGATAAGTGAGCTTTAGTGAATAATGAGTACTGGAGAGATAAGGGAGCTTTAGTGAATAATGAGTACTGGAGAGATAAGTGAGCTTTAGTGAATAATGAGTACTGGAGAGATAAGGGAGCATTAGTGAATAATGAGTACTGGAGAGATAAGGGAGCATTAGTGAATAATGAGTACTGGAGAGATAAGGGAGCTTTAGTGAATAATGAGTACTGGCGAGATAAGCGAGCTTTAGTAAATAATGAGTACTGGAGAGATAAGCGAGCTTTAGTAAATAATGACTACTGCAGAGATAAGCGAGCTTTAGTAAATAATGAGTACTGGAGAGATGAGTGAGCATTAGTGAATAATGAGTATGGGACAGATAATGGAGCATTAGTAAATAATGAGTACTGGAGAGATAAGTGACCATTAGTAAATAATTAGTACTGGAGAGATGAGTGAGCCTTAGTGAATAATGAGTACTGGAGAGATGAGTGAGCATAAGTGAATAATGAGTACTGGAGAGATAAGGGAGCTTTAGTGAATAATGAGTACTGGAGAGATGAGTGAGCTTTAGTGAATAATGTGTACTGGAGATATAAGTGAGCTTTAGTGAATAATGAGTACTGGAGAGATAAGTGAGATTTGGTGAATAATGAGTACTGGAGAGATAAGTGAGCTTTAGTAAATAATGAGTACTGGAGAGATAAGTGAACATTAGTGAATAATGAGTACTGGAGAGATGAGTGCGCTTTAGTGAATAATGAGTACTGGAGAGATAAGTGAGCATTAGTGAATAATGAGTACTGGAGAGATGAGTCAGCTTTAGTGAATAATGAGTACTGGAGAGATTAGTGAGGTTTAGTAAAAAATGAGTACTGGATAGATGAGTGAGCTTTAGTGAATAATGAATACTGGAGAGATGAGTGAGCCTTAGTGAATAATGAGTACTGGAGAGATGAGTGAGCTTTAGTGAATAATGAGTACTGGAGAGATGAGTGAGCTTTAGTGAATAATGAGTACTGGAGAGATAAGTGAGCTTTAGTGAATAATGAGTACTGGAGAGATAAGTGAGCTTTAGTGAATAATGAGTACTGGAGAGATAAGTGAGCTTTAGTGAATAAGGAGTACTGTAGAGATAAGTGAGCTTTAGTGAATAATGAGTACTGGAGAGATAAATGCGCTTTAGTGAATAATGAGTACTGTAGAGATAAGTGAGCTTTAGTAAATAATGAGTACTGGAGAGATAAGTGAGCATTAGTGAATAATGAGTACTGGAGAGATGAGTGAGCTTTAGTGAATAATGAGTACTGGAGAGATAAGGGAGCTTTAGTAAATAATGAGTACTGGAGAGATAAGTGAGCATTAGTGAATAATGAGTATTGGAGAGATGAGTCAGCTTTAGTGAATAATGAGTACTGGAGAGATAAGGGAGCTTTAGTGAATAATGAGTACTGGAGAGATAAGTGAGCTTTAGTGAATAATGAGTACTGGAGAGATAAGGGAGCTTTAGTGAATAATGAGTACTGGAGAGATAAGCGAGCTTTAGTAAATAATGAGTACTGGAGAGATAAGCGAGCTTTAGTAAATAATGACTACTGCAGAGATAAGCGAGCTTTAGTAAATAATGAGTACTGGAGAGATAAGTGACCATTAGTAAATAATTACTACTGGAGAGATGAGTGAGCCTTAGTGAATAATGAGTACTGGAGATATGAGTGAGCTTTAGTGAATAATGAGTACTGGAGATATGAGTGAGCTTTAGTGAATAATGAGTACTGGAGAGATGAGTGAGCTTTAGTGAATAATGAGTACTGGAGATATGAGTGAGCTTTAGTGAGTAATGAGTACTGGAGAGATGAGTGAGCTTTAGTGAATGAGTACTGGAGAGATAAGTGAGATTTAGTGAATAATGAGTACTGGAGAGATAAGTGAGATTTAGTGAATAATGAGTACTGGAGAGATAAGTGAGCTTCAGTGAATAATGAGTACTGGAGAGATGAGTGAGCTTTAGTGAATGAGTACTGGAGAGACACTTCAGCAGCCGCGTTATTCTGCAGAGCTCATTCATGCTTAGACTTCCTGTGACTGTACAGAGAGCACACTAACAACTGTATTAGAGACTTCCTGTGACTGTACAGAGAGCACACTAACAACTGTATTAGAGACTTCCTGTGACTGTACAGAGAGCACACTGACAACTGTAAAATGTGCATGCAGAGACTTCCTGTGACTGTACAGAGAGCACACTGACAACTGTAAAATGTGCACGCAGAGACTTCCTGTGACTGTACAGAGAGCACACTGACAACTGTAAAATGTGCATGCAGAGACTGCCTGTGACTGTACAGAGAGCACACTGACAACTGTAAAATGTGCACGCAGAGAATTCCTGTGACTGTACAGAGAGCACACTGACAACTGTAAAATGTGCATGCAGAGACTTCCTGTGACTGTACAGAGAGCACACTGACAACTGTAAAATGTGCATGCAGAGACTGCCTGTGACTGTACAGAGAGCACACTGACAACTGTAAAATGTGCATGCAGAGACTTCCCGTGACTGTACAGAGAGCACACTGACAACTGTAAAATGTGCACGCAGAGACTTCCTGTGACTGTACAGAGAGCACACTGACAACTGTATTATGTGCATGCATAGACTTCCTGTGACTGTACAGAGAGCACACTGACAACTGTATTATGTGCATGCAGAGACTGTCTTGTGACTGTACAGAGAGCACACTGACAGCTGTATTATCTGCATGCAGAGACTTCCTGTGACTGTACAGAGAGCACACTAACAACTGTATTAGAGACTTCCTGTGACTGTACAGAGAGCACACTGACAGCTGTATTATGTGCATGCAGAGACTGCCTGTGACTGTACAGAGAGCACACTGACAACTGTATTATGTGCATGCAGAGACTGCCTTGTGACTGTACAGAGAGCACACTGACAGCTGTATTATCTGCATGCAGAGATTTCCTGTGACTGTACAGAGAGCACACTAACAACTGTATTAGAGACTTCCTGTGACTGTACAGAGAGCACACTGACAACTGTATTATGTGCATGCAGAGACTGCCTGTGACTGTCCAGGAACACACTGACAGCTGTATTATGTGCATGCAGAGACTTCCTGTGGCTGTACAGAGAGCACACTGACAGCTGTATTATCTGCATGCAGAGACTTCCTATGACTGTACAGAGAGCACACTAACAACTGTATTAGAGACTTCATGTGACTGTACAGAGAGCACACTGACAGCTGTATTATCTGCATGCAGAGACTTCCTGTGACTGTACAGAGAGCACACTGACAACTGTATTATGTGCATGCAGAGACTTCCTGTGACTGTACACAGAGCACACTGACAACTGCATTATCTGCATGCAGAGACTGCCTGTGACTGTACAGAGAGCACACTAACAACTGTATTATGTGCATGCAGAAACTTCCTGTGACTGTACACAGAGCACACTGACAACTGCATTATCTGCATGCAGAGACTTCCTGTGACTGTACAGAGAGCCCACTGACAACTGTATTTATCTGCATGCAGAGACTTCCTGTGACTGTACAGAGAGCACACTGACACATGTATTATGTGCATGCAGAGACTGCCTGCGACTGTACAGAGAACACACTGACAGCTGTATTATCTGCATGCAGAGACTTCCTGTGACTGTACAGAGAGCACACTGACAACTGTATTATGTGCATGCAGAGACTGCCTGCGACTGTACAGAGAGCACACTGACAACTGTATTATCTGCATGCAGAGACTTCCTGTGACTTCCTGTGACTGTACAGAGAGCACACTGACAACTGTATTATATACAGTTGTCAGTGTGCTCTCTGTACAGTCACAGGCAGTCTCTGTATGCACATAATACAGCTGTCAGTGTGCTCTCTGTACAGTCACAGGAAGTCTCTGCATGCACATAATACAGTTGTCAGTGTGCTCTCTGTACAGTCACAGGAAGTCTCTGCATGCAGATAATACAGTTGTTAGTGGGCTCTCTGTACAGTCACAGGAATCTCTGCATGCACATAATACAGTTGTTAGTGTGCTCTCTGTACAGTCACAGGCAGTCTCTGCATGCAGAAAATACAGTTGTCAGTGTGCTCTCTGTACAGTGACAGGCAGTCTCTGCATGCACATAATACAGTTGTCAGTGTGCTCTCTGTACAGTCACAGGCAGTCTCTGGCTGCACATAATACAGTTGTCAGTGTGCTCTCTGTACAGTCACAGGAAGTCTCTGCATGCACATAATACAGTTGTCAGTGTGCTCTCTGTACAGTCACAGAAAGTCTCTAATACAGTTGTTAGTGTGCTCTCTGTACAGTCACAGGAAGTCTCTGCATGCAGATAATACAGCTGTCAGTGGGCTCTCTGTACAGTCACAGGAAGTCTCTGCATGCACATAATTCAGCTGTCAGTGTGCTCTCTGTACAGTCACAGGAAGTCTCTGCATGCAGATAATACAGTTGTCAGTGTGCTCTCTGTACAGTCACAGGCAGTCTCTGCATGCACATAATACAGTTGTCAGTGTGCTCTCAGTACAGTCACAGGCAGTCTCTGGCTGCACATAATACAGTTGTCAGTGTGCTCTCTGTACAGTCACAGGAAGTCTCTGCATGCACATAATACAGTTGTTAGTGTGCTCTCTGTACAGTCACAGGAAGTCTCTGCATGCACATAATACAGTTGTTAGTGTGCTCTCTGTACAGTCACAGGAAGTCTCTGCATGCACATAATACAGTTGCCAGTATGCTCTCTGTACAGTCACAGGCAGTCTCTGCATGCACATTTTACAGTTGTCAGTGTGCTCTCTGTACAGTCACAGGAAGTCTCTGCATGCACATAATACAACTGTCAGTGAGCTCTCTGTACAGTCACAGGCAGTCTGCATGCACATAATACAGTTGCCAGTGTGCTCTCTGTACAGTCACAGGAAGTCTCTGTATTCACATAATACAGTTGTCAGTGTGCTCTCTGTACAGTCACAGGCAGTCTCTGTATGCACATAATACAGCTGTCAGTGTGCTCTCTGTACAGTCACAGGAAGTCTCTGCATGCACATAATACATGTGTCAGTGTGCTCTCTGTACAGTCACAGGAAGTCTCTGCATGCTCATAATACAGTTGTCAGTGTGCTCTCTGTACAGTCACAGGCAGTCTGCATGCACATAATACAGTTGCCAGTGTGCTCTCTGTACAGTCACAGGAAGTCTCTGTATGCACATAATACAGTTGTCAGTGTGCTCTCTGTACAGTCACAGGCAGTCTCTGTATGCACATAATACAGCTGTCAGTGTGCTCTCTGTACAGTCACAGGAAGTCTCTGCATGCACATAATACATGTGTCAGTGTGCTCTCTGTACAGTCACAGGAATCTCTGCATGCAGATAATACAGCTGTCAGTGTGCTCTCTGTACAGTCACAGGAAGTCTCTGCATTCACATAATGCAGTTGTTAGTGTGCTCTCTGTACAGTCACAGGCAGTCTCTGCATTCACATAATACAGTTGTCAGTGTGCTCTCTGTACAGTGACAGGCAGTCTCTGCATGCAGATAATACAGTTGTCAGTGTGCTCTCTGTACAGTGACAGGCAGTCTGCATGCAGATAATACAGTTGTCAGTGTGTCTCTGTACAGTCACAGGCAGTCTCTGCATTCACATAATACAGTTGTCAGTGGGCTCTCTGTACAGTCACAGGCAGTCTCTGGCTGCACATAATACAGTTGTCAGTGTGCTCTCTGTACAGTCACAGGAAGTCTTTGCATGCAGATAATACAGTTGTCAGTGTGCTCTCTGCACAGTCATAGGCAGTCTCTGCATGTAGATAATACAGTTGTCAGTGTGCTCTCTGTACAGTCACAGGCAGTCTCTGGCTGCACATAATACAGTTGTCAGTGTGCTCTCTGCACAGTCATAGGCAGTCTCTGCATGCACATAATACAACTCTCAGTGTTTTCTCTGTACAGTCAGATGAATCTATAATTAACTCTGGATTTTAGAATAAACTGTAGTTACCCATTGGGCGGTCACACTGAATTTACTGAGCACTACACTTCCTCTCTTGTGATTTCAGGGGTTGTTTTTCCCTATTCTTGTGGCTGTTGGTTTTCTGGTGCCCACTTGCTGGGCAAATTGCGTCTATGAGCCAGTCAATGAACACCCACTTGGTAAGTTACAGCATCTTACTTGTTAGAATGTATCTAAAAAAACACAAATGAAAAAATGTGTTATATATACTAAAAATAAATACATTTCTATGAAAAGTGTCACAACTTGTGAAAATGTATCTGTGAGGGTGAAACGTTCTCCCCTTCAACTCCTCCTTCATTCAGTATCTTTTACAAAATAATACGCCAACAGGTAGATTACAAGTTTATGGGCGCAACGGGGTGCGAAACAAACGCATCAAAAGTTGTGTTATAATTACACTCCTTTGCGCTGCCATTACAAGTTTTTAAACAGCCAGCTTGTGCGTGCGATATGGTTGCGTTGAGCTCCATACTGCACAAAATACAAGCGCTGTTTTGACGTGCTCGTGCACGCTTTCCCTATAGACATCAATGGGGAGAGCAGGTTAGAAAAAAACCTTACAACTGCGATCGCGGAATGAAAAGCTCCGTAACGCAGCCCCATTGATGTCTATGGAGGAAAGAAAGTTACATTTAAACCTAACACCCTAACATAAACCCCACATCTAAACACCCCTAATCTGCCGCCCCCGACATCGCCAACACCTACATACAGTTATTAACCCCTAATCTGCCACTATGGCATCACCGACACCTACATAAAGTTATTAACCCCGATTTTGCCCCCAACAAAATTAATCTATTAACCCCTAATCTGCTGCTCCTGATATCGCCAACACTATACTAAAGTTATTAACCCCTATTCCCCTGCACCCCAACATCGCCCACACTATAATAAATCTATTAACCCCTATTCCGCTGCTCCCTGACATCGCCACCACTAAATAAAATTATTAAACCACCAGCCCCCCACATCGCAACAACCTAAATTAAACTATATGAACCCCTAAACCTAACTGTAACCCTAAACGTGATCCTAACCATAACCTAACACCCCCTAACTTCACCATAATTAAAATAGAGCTAAATTAAAGTTACAATTATTATCTAAATAATTTAAAACTAAATACATACTTAGCTGTGAAATAAAACCTAAGCTAACTACAATATAACTAATAGTTATATTGTAGCTAGCTTAGGTTTTATTTTTATTTCAGAGGTAAATTTGTATTTATTTTAACTAGGTAGACAAGTTAGTAAATAGTTATTAACTATTTACTAGCTACCTAGTTAAAATAAATACAAATTTACCTGTGAAATAAAACCTAAGCTGCCTTACACTAAAACCTAACATTAAAAAAAATAAAAAATAATAAAATTTAAAAAAAAAAAAAAACTACCATTACAAAAAATAACAAATGAAATTATCCAAAACAATAAAAATTATTCCTATTCTAATACCCTTTTTAAAAAAAAAAACACCCCAAAATAAAAAACCCTAGGGCGCGATCCGATATACGGCGTACTTTTCTGCACAAGCGAGGGAACCGCGCCGCCCATAGTTTCACCTCGCACATCGGGGTATTACATATACCCCGCCGGCAGTTGCTAAAGTGCCGTAAGTCGGATAAACTGTCGATGTCCAGAAATAAGCGTAACTACAAATTTCTGGAGTCGCCAGTGACTTACGGAACTTTAGAAACTGCCTGCTCCTACAAAAACTTACTAAAGTATAAAATCTCCCGTAACTGTCTAACACGCCTCCCAAAAATAGCCCGACACGTATACCCCTCTTTCCGCAATCCCCCCTCTCACTCCTAACAATAAATGTATTAACCCCTAAGCCGCCGCTCCCGGACCCCGCCGCCACCTACATTAAATATATTACCCCCTAATCTGGCCCCCCTACACACCGCCGCCACCTATATTAAATATATTACCCCCTAAACCTAAGTCTAACCCAATCAAATAAGAGCTCCTGACATTCGGATGTCTTGAAGATGGACCTGCTCCGCGTCGGATGGATGAAGATAGAATATGCCGTCTGGATGAAGATTTCTGCCTGTCTGGAGGACAACTTCGCCCGGCTTGGATGAAGACTTTTCCCGGTAAGTCGATCTTCAGGGGGTAAGTGTTAGGTTTTTTTAAGGGTGTATTGGGTGGGTTTTATTTTTAGGTTAGGGTTTGGGCAGCAAAAGAACTAACTGCCCTTTTCAGGGCAATGGGGAGCTTAGGTTTTTTTAGATAGTATTTTATTTGGGGGGTTGGTTGTGTGGGTGGTGGTTTTTTTTGTATGGTACATACATAGCTTCATAAGATCTACACATATAAGAGAAGGGAGGGTTAACAACGTGCTAAATCAATAAGAATAAATAAATGCTTGCTCATATCTAGTCAGAAAATAAAAGGTGTAGTATAAGTATGCTATTAGCATTAGACTTTCTAAGTAATGCTAGGGGGCCACTCTTGGGCCTCCACATCATATAAGGGTATAATAGTGATAGAAAGTACTATAACCAAACAGGAGACCACTCTTGGGTCCCAAATTGAAAACCTCAGTTTTATAAATATGGTGATCAGGAATAAGACCAAATCTGGGTCAGGAAGTACATTTTTTTATTTTTTTATGATTCTATTTTGAATATGTTTTATTATTTTCAACAAAAGGTGCGGTAACAAGAATTTCAAACAGTTTCAAAATCAACATAAATGTGCAAAGCATAGTATTATTGCTCAATAATAAGGTACAATGATACAGGAACATCAATTTGCAATGTGTCAGATATAGCTTAAGAGTGCCTGTCATAGTCTAACTGGATACTATCTTCAAAATAAAATTGTCTTTCTTTTAACTGGCGAGTTAATACCCCCAACGTTCCATGTTGCAATTTAATCATCTTCGTCTCTTGTATTATTTTTCTGTTAGCCTATTCAGAAAAGGGATATATAGATCTTAAAGGGATAGTCTAGTCAAAATTAAACTTCATGATTCAGATAGAGCATGCAATTTTAAGAAACTTTCTAATTTACTCCTATTATAATTTTTTCTTTGTTCTTATGGTATCTTTATTTCAAAAAGCTGGAATATAAGCTTAGAAGCCGGCCCATTTTTTGTTCAGTATCTGGGTAGCGCTTGCTTATTGGTGTCTAAATGTAGCCATCCAATCAGCAAGCGCTGAGCCAAAAATGAGAAGGCTCCTGAGCTTACTTTCCAGGTTTTTTAAATAAATATAGCAAGAGAACGAATAAAAATTGATAATAGGCGTAAATTAGAAAGCTGCTTACAATTGCTGCCCTATCTGAACCATGAAAGTTTATTTTTGACTAGACTGTCCCTTTAAATAACCGTATTTGTGCAAACAAATCTCTATAAGTCACGTAATCCTTATTATGCTTATGTCAAATCTGTAAAAACGCTTCTAGCAAGCCATACAGCTCTAAAAATACTGAAAATATGCATACCATATAACTTTTAATCCTTAGAAAAAAAATGTATGAATAATTTTTATCAGGTAGAGTGGATATATGAGTGTAACACTTTATTTTAAAGGGACATAAAAAAAGTTGGAACAGAGACAAAATATAATAATATGTGCTTTATTTACTTTACCTGCAAATGTATACTTCAGTGACTCGCCACTGACCCTTTCTTTCAAGTTTCCAAATTGTACAGCGCTAACTTCCTCCACACATTTCCTTATATGCAGGGCCGGCCCTAGCCATTGCGGGGCCCAAGGCAGGATGACAAAATGGGGCCCCCCTTTGTCTCCGCCCCAACCATGCCCAGTCTCCGCCCCAACCCCGCCCAGTCTCGGTCCCAACCCTGCCCAGTCTCCGCCCCCAACCCCGCCCCCAGTTTTTAAAAATAATTTTAAAAAATTGGAGAAATATAATTTAAAGGTAATGCACAACATTTAAAATGTATGTATATACTGCAATAAACCATTTGTACTATTGGAACAACTGTTTATGTATATAATGAAGAATTATGCTGACAATTAGGGACAGTTGAGTTGAACTGGCCCTTATTTTGTGTTTTCTTATGATAACAGGAACATTACAGAGACGCCAGGGCCGGCCCTAGCAAGCCCAGGTCCATAGGCAGAATGACAGCGCAGTGACCTCTACCCAGAACAATAAATACTTAAAGAAATGGGCCAACCACACACGCCAACCCCACACACACTAAAGGGTCATAGAAATACTTGTAAACATTTTTTTAATTTTTTTTAAAGATGTTAATTCTTTATTTAGAATACCAAGGTATGGCAGCTACCTGTTGTAATAAGGTTTGATTCATAGCCCCAACCATTACAGAAAGCAGTTAGGTAGTGTACATTGTGCATTTTATATGCAACTGAAAACAAATCTGGCATTACATTTTAACAAAAAGTACCTTAGTTACACCAAGTTACAATGAAAGTAAAGTTTAACTTTGCAGTTACATTCTTTGATGTAGACATTAGACATTGATGTCCATATCCACATAATCTTACAGATGTTAATACCATGAAAGCCCAAAGCAAAAATGTATAGAAATGGGAAGCAACTGAAATGGTGTAAATTGCTTAAGCTTAGTTGCAGACAGGTACTTACTGTAACTAAGTCAAGCTGGTTAGCTGCAAATTACAGTTGTGTATTTATGCAATTTTAAATCCATATATTGAGGTATTGTGACACATGATGGTATGCTAAGCTTTGTTACTGAGCTTTTATTAGTGACACCTCACGTAACATGCACCACACCAATAGGAATCAGCGGTCAAATCATAAAGGATATCCCAGCCCCCCTGCAATAAAATGATGCCCCCAGCACCCAGCAATAAACTGATGCCCCCAGCACACCTGCAATAAAATTATGCTCCCAGCCCCCCTCTGTAATAAATTATGCCCCAGCAATAAAATGATGCACCCTGCAATAAAATGATGCTCCCAGCAATAAACTGATGCCCCCAGCAATAAACTGATGTCCCCAGCAATAAACTGATGCACCCAGCACACCTGCAATAAAATTATGCTCTCAGCCCCCCTCTGTAATAAATTATGCCCCAGCAATAAAATGATGCTACCAGCCCCCTGCAATAAAAATGATGCTCCCAGCAATAAAATGATGCCCCCAGCACCCTGCAATAAAATGATGCCCCCAGCACCCTGCAATAAAATGATGCCTCCAGCACCCTGCAATAAAATGATGCTCCCAGCAATAAACTGATGCCCCCAACACCCTGCAATAAAATGATGCTCCCAGCACACCTGCAATACAATTATGCTCTCAGCCCCCCTCTGTAATAAATTAAGCCCCAGAAATAAACTGATGCCCCCAGCACACCTGCAATAAAATTATGCTCTCAGCCCCCCTCTGTAATAAATTAAGCCCCAGCAATAAAATGATGCTACCAGCCCCCTGCAATAAAATGATGCCCCCAGCACCCTGCAATAAAATGATGCCCCAGCACCCTGCAATAAAATGATGTTCCCAGCAATAAACTGATGCCCCCAGCGCCCTGCAATAAAATGATGCTCCCAGCAATAAACTGATGCCCCCAGCACCCTGCAATAAAATGATGCTCCCAGCAATAAACTGATGCCCCCAGCACCCTGCAATAAAATGATGCTCCCAGCAATAAACTGATGCCCCCAGCACACCTGCAATAAAATTATGCTCCCCGCCCCCTCTGTAATAAATTATGCCCCAGCAATAAACTGATGCCCCCAGCAATAAACTGATGCCCCCAGCACCTTGCAATAAAATGATGCCCCCAGCACCCTGCAATAAAATGATGCTCCTAGCAATAAACTGCTGCCCTCAGCACCCTGCAATAAAATGATGCTCCCAGCCCCCCTGCAATAAAATGATGCTCCCAGCAATAAAATGATGCCCCCAGCCCCCCTGCAATAAAATGATGCTCCCAGCAATAAACTGATGCTCCCAGAAATAAACTGATGCCCCCAGCACACCTGCAATAAAATTATGCTCCCAGCCCCCCTCTGAAATAAATTCTGCCACAGCAATAAAATGATGCTCCCAGCAATAAACTGATGCTCCCAGCAATAAACTGATGCCCCCAGCACACCTGCAATAAAATTATGCTCTCAGCCCCCCTCTGTAATAAATTATGCCCCAGCAATAAAAATGATGCCCCCAGCACCCTGCAATAAAATGATGCCCCCAGCACCCTGCAATAAAGTGATGCCCCAGCACCCTGCAATAAAATGATGCTCCCAGCAATAAACTGATGCCCCCAGCAATAAACTGATGCCCCCAGCACACCTGCAATAAAAATGATGCTCCCAGCAATAAACTGATGCCCACAGCACACCTGCAATAAAAATGATGCTCCCAGCAATAAACTGCCGCCCCCTCTGTAATAAATTATGCCCCAGCAATAAACTGATGCCCCCAGCAATAAACTGATGCCCCCAGCACCTTGCAATAAAATGATGCCCCCAGCACCCTGCAATAAAATGATGCTCCTAGCAATAAACTGCTGCCCCCAGCACCCTGCAATAAAATGATGCTCCCAGCCCCCCTGCAATAAAATGATGCTCCCAGCAATAAAATGATGCCCCCAGCCCCCCTGCAATAAAATGATGCTCCCAGCAATAAACTGATGCTCCCAGCAATAAACTGATGCCCCCAGCACACGTGCAATAAAATTATGCTCCCAGCCCCCCTCTGTAATAAATTATGCCCCAGCAATAAATTGATGCTCCCAGCAATAAACTGATGCTCCCAGTAATAAACTGATGCCCCCAGCACACCTGCAATAAAATTATGCTCTCAGCCCCCCTCTGTAATAAATTATGCCCCAGCAATAAAAATGATGCCCCCAGCACCCTGCAATAAAATGATGCCCCCAGCACCCTGCAATAAAATGATGCCCCCAGCACCCTGCAATAAAGTGATGCCCCAGCACCCTGCAATAAAATGATGCTCCCAGCAAAAAAATGATGCCCCCAGCAATAAACTGATGCCCCCAGCACACCTGCAATAAAAATGATGCTCCCAGCAATAAACTGATGCCCACAGCACACCTGCAATAAAAATGATGCTCCCAGCAATAAACTGATGCCCACAGCACACCTGCAATAAAATTATGCTCCCAGCCCCCCTCTGTAATAAATTATGCCCCAGCAATAAAATGATGCTCCCAGCAATAAACTGATGCCCCCAGCAATAAACTGATGCCCCCAGCACACCTGCAATAAAATTATGCTCTCAGCCCCCCTCTGTAATAAATTATGCCCCAGCAATAAAATGATGCTACCAGCCCCCCCTGCAATAAAATTATGCCCCTAGCACCCTGCAATAAAATGATGCCCCAGCACCCTGCAATAAAATGATGCTCCCAGCAATAAACTGATGCCCCCAGCACACCTGCAATAAAATTATGCTCCCAGCCCCCCTCTGTAATAAATTATGCCCCAGCAATAAAATTATGCTCCCTGCAATAAACTGGTGCTCCCAGCAATAAACTGATGCCCCAAGCAATAAACTGATGCCCCCAGCACCTTGCAATTAAATGATGTCCCCAGCACCCTGCAATAAAATGATGCCCCCAGCACTCTGCAATAAAATGATACTCCCAGCACACCTGCAATAAAATTATGCTACCAGCCCCCCTGCAATAAAATGATGCTCCCAGCAATAAACTGATGCCCCCAGCCCCCCTGCAATAACATGATGCTCCCAGCAATAAACTGATGCCCCCAGCACCCTGTAATAAAATGATGCCCCCAGCACACCTGCAATAAAATGATGCTCCCAGTCCCCCTGCAATAAAATGATGCTCCCAGCAATAAACTGATGCCCCCAGCACCCTGCAATAAAACTGATGCTCCCAGCAATAAACTGATGCCCCCAGCAATAAAATGATGCTCCCAGCAATAAACTGATGCTCCCAGCACCCTGTAATAAAACTGATACCCCCATAAAATAAACTGATGCCCCCAGCACCCTGCAATAAAAATGATGCTCCCAGCAATAAACTGAGGCCCCCAGCACCCTGCAATAAAAATGATGCTCCCAGCAATAAACTGATGCCCCAGCAATAAAATGATGCTCCCTGCAATAAAGTGATGCCCCCAGCAATAAACTAATGCCCCCAGCAATAAACTGATGCCCCCAGCACCCTGCAATAAAACTGATGCCCCCAGCAATAAACTGATGCCCCCAGCACCCTGCAATAAAACTGATGCCCCCAGCAATAAACTGATGC
>NC_069507.1:14074270-14166770 GCF_027579735.1 Bombina bombina
GAGAGTCCAGCTTTGAATGAATATGCGATGGTTCTGGGACCAGATCAGGCAACCCTGTTACAGGAGTTAAAGTCCTTCTTCCTTCCAAAGATGGACTCCCTTCAAGCTGGGGTGGACACATTGACAAGTGAAGTAAGACCCGCATCTCTGAGGTAGAGGACAGACAGTTTGCCTCCGATACCACAGTCAAGCAATTGGTTAAGAAGAATCAGCTACTCCAAGACCATATAGAAGACTTAGAAAACAGAAGTTGCCACAACAACCTACGTATAGTGGGGGTGCCAGAGTTAATTAAGGGCAGCGATCTACTGGAATTTACTGCACTCACATTTCCAAAAATGCTGGGCATACACACTGATGTTTTACCTATTGATGTGGAGAGTGCCCACCGTGTGGGACCTGAGAGGACTCTGGACCATCAAGAGCCAGGCCTAGACAGGTCATATTTAAAAGCCTGAACTTTCAGGAAAAGCTGAAGATTCTGCGAGCCTATCGGTCACACAAAGAAGTCTTGTATGAGGGCTCAAAACTACTGCTGTTCCAGGACTTCTCAATGGAGGTGACGCGACAGAGAAAGGAGTTTGCCCCGCTCTGTTCACAACTACATGAGCAAGGCAGACAAGTGGCGCTGCTGTACCCAGCAAAACTACGCCTGCAAACATCACATGGCGTCAAACTCTTTCACTCACAGAAAACCAGCAACCACTTACATGAAAAGTTTATATTGTGAGGTTGGAAAGCCTCTTTCTGAAAGGGACATTAAACCCAAACATTTTCTTTCATGATTCAGATAGAGGGTACGATTTTAAACAATTTTCCATATTACTTCTATTATCTAATTTGCTTCTTTCTTCAGATATACTTTGTTGAAGAAATAGCAATGCACATGGGTGAGCCAATCACACAAGACATCTATGTGCAGCTACCAATCAGCAGCTACTGAGCCTATCTAGATATGCTTTTCTGCAAATTATATCAAGAAAATGAAGCATATTAGATAATAGAAGTAAATTAGAAAGTTGTTTAAAATTGCATGGTCTTTCTAAATCATGAAAGAAAAAATATGGGTTTCATGCCCCTTTAACCCTCAAAGGATGCTATGAATGGTGATGTTTTGTTTTTGTGGTATTATCCACTGGAGTAACAAGTACCCGCGACCTGAGAAGAAAAAGGGCCCCGCGTGGGAGACTGCCCATCCCTCTGTGGTAATATTTGGAAATTATCTGTTTCTGATCTGTTTTACTTTTTTTCTGCTACAGATTTCAAAACATGTACAAGTAAAAGTAACAAGTATTGTTATAACTAATGTTCTTAGGTTTTGCAGTTATGTTTTAAAGCTATTATTTACAGGAAGACTCACACACAGTTGTTATAGTTTGGGAGGAGGTACCAGTTCTCATAGAAGCGTTAAATACAACGCAAAGCTCATTTGGTTATAAGTAGCATCATGGGTACCACACTTCCAAAGGTCCATCAAATGTGCTGGCTACCACCAACTACCCTCATTAGTTTTCTTACATCAGGAATGCGACAGTTTGAAGGGACCAGTAATTACATTAGGTACATCTTAGTTGAAATCACTGCCTGGTTTAAACTTAGATTCATTGCTAAATATCAATCAAAGGAGGGGATATTGCATGCACGATGTGGGGACACTATAACTACATATAGCAGGTCTTAACCACAGTTAACCACCCGCAAACTCGTACAGACATCTAGGGGATGATTGGACCTCCGCTGTAATGTACACTTAGCCACCTCACTTACCTGTTTAAAGTCGCTAAATTCTTTTGTTGCATTGTTGCATGTTGGCCGAATGAGAGGAAAATGTTTGTTGTCCTGGTGCGTGTCCCCCCTCCCCCCCCTTTTTTTGGGTGGTCAAAACAAGTGCACATACTCATACATCCTTAGATAAACATGTCACTTAAAATTGTAAGATGGAATGTGGGTGGACTTAACTCACCCATAAAACGTAAAGCAATTCTCACTCATCTTAGGAAAATGGGAGCAGATATAGCTCTACTCCAGGAGATGCACCTGATTGACCCCGAGCATCAAAAATTACAGAGAGACTGGGTGAGACAGGTATTATTTTTGTCTCACACTAGTGCCAGTCGGGGCCTGGCGGTTGTGTTTGGGAAAAGACTCTCGGTTCACGTTAATCAAACATACACAGATATAAATGGGAGATTTATGATAGTCCACACTACGGTGAACTCAGTCTATTACGTATTCTGTAATCTTTATGCCCCCAACCATAAAATGATGAGCTTCTGGAAAGATTTGATACAAAACTTAGTCCCATACATAGGTTCGAAATTGATAATTGGAGGAGACTTTAACATCGCCCCCACACATACATTAGATAGACTGTGGCTAAAGCTCCACGCCATGAAAGATCCAAAAACAAATTATAAAGCTAGGTATGAAACGAAAGTCTTTGATATGTTTGACACGGACCTAGGAACATGTGACATATGGAGGCTGCAGCACCCAGAGGGCAGGGATTACACCTGCTTATCTAAAGCTAAACATACTCTGTCCAGAATAGACTTATTTTTGATTGCTAATGACTTAACCACACAGGTACATCATTGTAGGATACATGATATACTATTATCTGACCATGCGCCAGTGGAGCTGACCTTGGGGGCTCATGGGCCATGCCCCAACAGAAACAAACTTAGATTTCCTACATACCTGACAACCTCGGAAGCATTTACAAAATTCCTAACACAATCCTGGACAGACTATTATACTGACAATGCAGCCCATTTGGATAACACACAATTATTCTGGGAGACGGCAAAAGCAGTCTTAACGGGCTCCATAATATCCTATCGCCTAGATTTAGAGTTCTGCGTTAGCCGTCAAAACCAGCGTTAGGGGCTCCTAACGCTGGTTTTGGCTGTCCGCTGGTATTTAGAGTCAGTCAGGAAAGGGTCTAACGCTCACTTTGCAGCCGCGACTTTTCCATACCGCAGATCCCCTTACATCAATTGCGTATCCTATCTTTTCAATGGGATCTTTCTAACGCCGGTATTTAGAGTCTTGGCTGAAGTGAGCGTTAGAAATCTAACGACAAGACTCCAGCCGCAGAGAAAAGCCAGGAGTTAAGAGCTTTCTGGGCTAACGCCGGTTCATAAAGCTTTTAACTACTGTGCTCTAAAGTACACTAACACCCATAAACTACCTATGTACCCCTAAACCGAGGCCCCCCCCACATCGCCGCCACTCTAATAAAATTTTTTAACCCCTAATCTGCCGACCGCACACCGCCGCAACCTACATTATCCCTATGTACCCCTAATCTGCTGCCCCTAACACCGCCGACCCCTATATTATATTTATTAACCCCTAATCTGCCGCCCCCAACGTCGCTGCCACCTACCTACACTTATTAACCCCTAATCTGCCGACCGGACCTCACCGCTACTATAATAAAGTTATTAACCCCTAATCCGCCTCACTCCTGCCTCAATAACCCTATAATAAATAGTATTAACCCCTAATCTGCCCTCCCTAACATCACCGACACCTAACTTCAAGTATTAACCCCTAATCTGCCGACCGGACCTCACCGCTACTCTAATAAATTTATTAACCCCTAAAGCTAAGTCTAACCCTAACACTAACACCCCCCTAAGTTAAATATAATTTTTATCTAACGAAATAAATTATTTCTTATTAAATAAATTATTCCTATTTAAAGCTAAATACTTACCTGTAAAATAAACCCTAATATAGATACAATATAAATTATAATTATATTGTAGCAATTTTAGGATTAATATTTATTTTACAGACAACTTTGTATTTATTTTAACCAGGTACAATAGCTATTAAATAGTTAATAACTATTTAATAGCTACCTAGTTAAAATAATTACAAAATTACCTGCAAAATAAATCCTAACCTAAGTTACAATTAAACCTAACACTACACTATCAATAAATTAATTAATTAAATAAAATACCTACAATTATCTACAATTAAACCTAACACTACACTATCAATAAATTAATTACATACAAATACCTACAAATAAATACAATTAAATAAACTAACTAAAGTACAAAAAATAAAAAAAGAACTAAGTTACAAAAAATAAAAAACTAATTTACAAACATTATAAAAATATTACACCAATTTTAAGCTAATTACACCTACTCTAAGCCCCCTAATAAAATAACAAAGCCCCCCAAAATAAAAAAATGCCCTACCCTATTCTAAAATAAAAATTGAAAAGCTCTGTTACCTTACCAGCCCTTAAAAGGGCATTTTTCAGGGCATGCCCCAAAGAATTCTGCTCTTTTGCCTATAAAAAAACATACAATACCCCCCCAACATTACAACCCACCACCCACATACCCCTAATCTAACCCAAACCCCCCTTAAATAAACCTAACACTAAGCCCCTGAAGATCTTCCTACCTTATCTTTACCACGCCGGGTATCACCGATCCGTCCAGAAGAGGCTCCGAAGTCTTTATCCGATCCGGGGCTGAAGAGGTCCATCCTCCGGCTGAAGTCTTGATCCAAGCGGGGGCTGAAGAGATCCATCATCCGGCTGAAGTCTTGATCCAAGCGGGGGCTGAAGAGGTCCATGATCCGGCTGAAGTCTTCTATCAAGCGGCATCTTCAATCTTCTTTCTTCCAGATCCATCTTCATCCCGCCGATGCGGAACATCCATCCTGGCCGACGACTTCCCGATGAATGAAGGTTCCTTTCAGGGACGTCATCCAAGATGGCGACCCTCGATTTCCGATTGGCTGATAGGATTCTATCAGCCAATTGGAATTAAGGTAGGAAAATTCTGATTGGCTGATGGAAGCAGCCAATCAGATTCAAGTTCAATCTGATTGGCTGATCCAATCAGCAAATCAGATTGAGCTTGCATTCTATTGGCTGTTCCGATCAGCCAATAGACACAGGATCAAATAAACAACTTAAACCCCTCTATAACCAGTGAGGAACTGGCTCTCATCTTAAAAACCACACCGACTGGCAAAGCACTAGGTCAAGATGGCCTACCTGCCGAATTTTATAAGATTCTCCAACCACAACTCACTGCCACATTAACTAGACTATATAACACTTTTCTACTGACAGAAACTTCCCCCTCCAAGAACTTCACCTCAGCACACATCAACCTCATCCCCTAGCCAGGTAAAGACCACTCACTACCTGAGTCATTCCAACCAATATCGCTATTAAACACTGATTACAAACTTTTCATGAAAATCATGGAGAACAGATTAAGGGTAATCCTCCCGGATTTATTACATCCAGATCAAATGGGTTTTGTTTTTAAGCGCACCTCCATGGTTAACCTTTGCAGAGTACTGCAGGTTGTTGATCACTACTGGTCCCTGGGAAAGGGGGAGGGTTGGAAGATATGTCGGAGGCCTTCCTGCTGTCCCTAGATACGGAGAAGGCCTTCAACCATGTGGAATGGCCTCATCTATTAAACACCATGCAACGGTTTGGCTTTGAGGGTCCTTTCCTGGATGTAATTGGTAAGATGTGTAAATCACCTGAGGCACGCATCCTAACTAATGGGCTTTTTTCCCCCGACTTCCAATTACAGGGAGGGACTAGGCAAGGCTGCCCTTTATCACCGCTACTGTTCAATCTGGCGTTAGAGCCACTTGCATTGAAGCTAAGACAATTATTCCCAAGAATTAGGGTGGGAGGGGTTCCCCTTCACTTGGCGTTACATGCAGATGATATGCTGCTATTTGTAGACACACCACAAACCCATGTGCCATGTATATTACAGGCGATCACAGACTTTGGGAGCTTCTCAGGATATAAAATAAACACGTCCAAGTCAGAGGTGTTGTGGCTACACAAACATGCAAATTCTAGGTATAGCTTCCCATTCGTAGAAGTATCAGAAGGTCTTACCTATCTGGGTATCTGCTTGCATAGAGACCCATCCAAAATGTATTAAACAAATATATCTGACAAATGCTTAAGCCTCTCCTCTCAACTAAAAATTGGTCTAATCTCCCTTTGGGACTGTCGGGTCATATCAACCTGGTTAAAATGGCAATCCTACCTAAAATACTCTATCCGTTGCTCATGCTCCCGTTTCTTATGAATAGGACAGATCTAAACCTGCTGTCTCTGGCTGTGTCACATTTCATCTGGAGAGGAGGCAAACCTCTGATAGCTGCAGAAAAACTGCAGCTCCCCTATCTTGGAGGAGGCCTTGGCCTCCCAAACCTAAAACTCTACAACTGGGCAGCCTTGGCCAGGCTAGTTACAGACTGGCAACTCAATACGAGCCACTTTTGTGACACGAGATTGGAGGAGGCAGTGATAGCACCTTTGGCGCTAGCTTATCTTCCATATGCAAACACGAAAAACCTGCCACCCTCGGTCATCGGTGGGACACTGTATAGGGACCCATTAAGGGCTTGGCGTATGATTAATAAAATATCTATAAATTGATAGCCCTACCCCTAAATTCATCCCTCTGACGGGAAATCCTGACTTTCCTGCGGGGAATGACTATGAACCATTTCGTCTCTGGAAGAATCTTGGCATAAGGGTGGTGGGAATGTATTAGACACGCTACAACATACCATACGATCCTTCCAAGAACTGAAAACTAAATTCCAAGTTCCAAACAGACACTTCTACGCATACCTACAGCTAAGACACTGTGGCCTCTAGTTATTAATGTCTGTCGGACCTGATCCGACAGAGCGGATCAGGTCCGACAGACATTGCTGAATACGGTGAGCAATACACTTGCCGTATTCAGCATTGCATCAACAGCTCACAAGAGCTGCTGGTGCAACGCCGCCACCTGCAAACTCGTGGCCAATAGGCCACCAGCAGGGGGGTGTCAATCAACCAGATCATACTCGATTGGCGGACAGGTTATGGAGCTGCGGTCTTTGTGACCGCTGCTTCATAACTGCTGTTTCTGGCGAGTCTGAAGACTCGCCAGAAACACGGGGCATCAAGCTCCATTCCGAGCTTGATACATATGCCCCTATGTGACAACACTCGTCCAACACATAGTTTTGGGACATATCACCTTTTGCTATCTCCCAGACCTTGTTTCAATTAGGGAGATTCTCCCTATCATACTTCTACACACAACTAATAAGACAGAATGAATTGATCATCCAAACTAACATACTGACAAAACTAAATATAGACATCCCTAGAGAGGTGACGATACAAGATATAAAAGATAATCTAGACCGCACCAAACAGGCAGTACTTGCGGTCACTTATAGAGAGGCGCAAACTAGAATGTTACATAAGGACTACATAACACCAAATAGACCATCAAAATGGAACAAGCAGTTTCCTAATCAGTGCATTAAATGTAGCAGCACATCTCCACCATTCCAACACTATTTTTATGCGTGTCCAATCATCAGACGATTTTGGGGGCATTACCAATATTGGATAAAATCTACATTTGATATGGATATCATACTGAACACAACTGAGATATACCTTTATAAGTGGGATGAAACACATAAAAGATATCACAGACTGCTTACGTTGTGTACATTACTAGCTAGACACTGCATTCTTAGCAAGTGGATTTCCAGACAATGCCCAACTATAGCCCAATTTAAGCGCCTCCTCATGAAACAACTCTTTGTGGAACAATATGACGTCAAGCTGGACACAGACCACAGACTGCGACCTTTCTTAAAAAAGTGACAGCCCCTTATACTTACATTTAGTTCAGCCCTACAGCCCTTTGCCCATTTAGAGGCGATGCTTCAAGCGAATCTTGGAAGGGAATGGCGAGCTTTGAAGGATTTAGGAGAGAGCCAGTGCCCAGTTGCACCCCTATCTGAAGAAATGTTATTCTGACAATGTAAGACCCTTTAGTGAGGCGTTTTTTTTGTTTGTTTTTTCTCTTCCCCTCTGCCCTATTCCCCTTCCCCTAGTTGAAGGTTGTTGTAGGGTTATGTAATGTTATTTAATTGGTTGTGATTAGTTTGTTATTGTTAAAAAAGTTCTGGAGACAGTTGGATCACCCGGGACTGGACCATAAACAGCAAAGACTTTATTTTCATAATAAACAGAATGTTGGACTATACTATGTGAAGGGGTCCCTTTTTCCCCCAGTTGTGAAAAACATTCAAAGGTACATTATGCATCTCAACTAACTGTATGTAAAGCCTATCTCTGTTTAAGGATGAGAAGATTTATGTATCTCAATGCCATAATTCTGTAATGGTAAAGTTGTCCTGCGTCAATTCTGTTTCCTACAATAAAAAGAATTAAAAAAAAAAAATACATAGAAAATAACTATCTATGAGATATTATATTGTTGAGGTATAAATGTAGCTTTTTATTGGACATTAACAGATGAAAAATAAAAGATAAGCTTTAGAGAAATTAGCTTGTTCATGGACAGTAATGAAATGTTATAAATAAAGTTAGAAAAACAGAATATCCGCGACATCGATAACTCTTATTTATCAACAGTCCGCTCCGTACTTGACGCACATGTTTTTAATAAATAAGGGTGTCGTATGTAGATTTGCGGCAGCGATGTCTGGTGAGCGTATGGATGACAGCAAATGCACAGAGATTGACGCTATGATAAATCGGCCCTTTACTCTTTATGCTGGGTCTTCAGTCAAATTTAGTGTGCGCTTGAGCAAATATGATTAATTTCAACTTGTAATTAGGCCCATGTAATTACCTAAATGACATAAGATGTGGAACATCAAATCCATTCTAAGCTATATAGGAAGCCGATTACAGGGAACACCATTCTGCACAATAAAAGTGGACATCCTTCCAATGTGTTTAAAGGAATAGCGACAAGCCAATTTTTGAATGCAAGAAGAATTTGTAGCCGGCATGGGGATTACATTGAGTAAAGCCAAGAAATAAAACAAAGGCTTAAAACTAGAGGGTACTCCCCCAAACTACTTGATTATTTAGCTACCAAAACGCTTTCAGAAGGAAGATAGTTATTACCAACACAGAGTACAAGAATACGTAATGAAAGCAGCAGACCTTTGGCGTTTATTACACAATATTCATCTGAATATTTGTCTGTATGCAATATTATTAAAAAATATTTTCACATTCTTCTTGGAGACGTCCATCTGAAATCTACAGTGGAGAAGGGTTTTAAATGTGTCTATTCAAAAGACTTAAAGGGCCACTAAACCCAAAATCTTTCTTTCATGATTCATTATAATATACACTCTGTGCACCCTACCAAGTAAAATGAATCTGATAAAGCACTTTTATGGCAAATGTTTTTCATGTTTAGCACAATAGGCATTTCTATATATAAATATTTAAGTATTAACATTGTGTTGCTTCAAGTATACAAGAGGTTAATAGGGGTGTGTGCAACACTGACCAATGACCTGTATTGAATAATCCTTTTTAAATGGCATTCACCTGTGCCTATCCAAGTTTATGAGTACAGCAACAGCCGAAACGCGTAAAAGCATACACACTTTTGTGTGCTCCATGTTGCTATTTTAAAATTAAATTTCTGTGAAATAAAGCATGTTTTATATTTTTGGATATTTGGGATATTTCTTCTTTTTTTCATAAGATGTTGCTGTTTACACTTGGGGGCCCATTTATTAAGCTCCTAATGGAGCTTGAGGGCCGGTGTTTCTGGCGAGCCTGCAGGCTTGCCAGAAACAGCAGTTATGAAGCAGCGGTCTAAAGACCGCTGCTCCATAACCCTGTCCGGCTGATCTGAGCAGGCGGATAGACATCGCCGAAAATCAACCGGATCCAGTACAATAAGGTTGATTGACATACCCCTGCTGGCAGCCGCGATTCTGCAGGGGGCGGCGTTGCACCAGCAGCTTACAAGAGCTGCTGGTGCAATGCTGAATACGGAGAGCATATTGCTCTCCGCATTCAGCGAGGCACCGTCTGGCGGACCTGATCTGCACTGTCAGATCAGGTCCGCCAGACCTTTGATAAATATCCCCCTATGTCCCATCCCCTCTCCAAGGCGTCCCATTTTACAAATGCAAATATTCCCAAATCCAAACCTTTTCTGGTCCCAAGCAGTTTGTATAAAAGGTTTTTTACCTATATTGCATTTTATTGTAAAACAATAATGTAGTATCTGACATGTTGCTCTAAATGCCAGAAACAGCACTGAATCTGTGTATATGTGTATAACTAATGCTGTGTTTTCAGGATGTGTTTATGAGGGAAAAGTACATAAATTCGGTAGCAGTTGGTACACTGAGAGCTGCTTAGATTGCTTCTGCGGAGCTGACGGAGTGGTAGAATGCTGCTCGCTGTAAGTTATTTGTTATATATGTTTATATTAGGCTGAGAGGATCAAGAATCCTCTAATTGACTAAGTCAGTAACGTTATGTTCCTCCCCCCTGTCAGCTGACCTGTCCCCTCATTACCACAAACAGCCATGTTACCCACCATAGACAATCTCCCTTGTCCCAGCCTATATCAGCCTCTCCCTTCTCATCTTTAATTCTATGATATGTTATGGCTCCAGCTATTGTGTGTCTTCTGTTCTATCTTCCCCTGAAGCTGAGTATGTAGCCATGAGATGTACAATCCTCTCGGTAAACAACTATCTCCTACAGAAAGGGAAAACACCTCCTCAGTCCCTGAAGCCTCACACAATACCTATGTTATTCAGGGCTGGACTGTGAATAAAAAGCAGCCCTGGAAAAATATGAAGACCAGCCCTATTTTCCGTTAAGTCGAAAGAATGCACATGCTCTATTTATTTTTAAAGGGGATTACTGGGACACTCCTTCCCCAATATTGTTTTATAATTAAATTATATTACTTTGTATTAAATACAAATGTCAAATTGATTTTATATAGCAGCCCTACAACCCAATTGCATCCATTAATCACCCCTTTAAATTGTAGCTTTCCAGCCCCAGCTGCTGCAGCCCACCGGGAAATCTCCTGGTATTCTGGTAGGCCAATCCGGTCCTGATGTTATTCTATGGAGCCTGTTCATTAAAGACTTTAGAGACCACTGAGCTTTAGTGAATTGTTCCCTAGAATAATAGAGAATAAGAGGGGGGGGGTGCAATCTAGTCATTATAATGGGAGTCAATCAGATCATGTGTTATCTAGTTCCTGGCTATATTGTGTGTTATCTAGTTCCTGGCCATATTGTGTATTATCTAGTTCCTGGCTATATTGTGTGTTATCTAGTTGCTCTATATAATGCGTGCTATCTAGTTGCTGGCTATATTGTGTGTGTTATCTAGTTGCTGGCTATAATGCGTGTTATCTAGTTCCTGGCTATAATGCGTGTTATCTAGTTGCTGGCTATATTGTGTGTTAACTAGAATTCCTGGCTGTATTGTGTGTTATCTAGTTCCTGGCTATATTGTGTGTTATCTAGTTCCTGGCTATAATGCGTGTTATCTAGTTCCTGGCTATATTGTGTGCTATCTAGTTGCTGGCTATAATGCGTGTTATCTAGTTCCTGGCTATATTGTGTGCTATCTAGTTCCTGGCTATATTGTGTGTTATCTAGTTCCTGGCTATAATGCGTGTTATCTAGTTCCTGGCTATAATGGGTGTTATCTAGTTGCTGGCAATAATGCGTGTTATCTAGTTGCTGGCTATAATGGGTGTTATCTAGTTGCTGGCTATATTGTGTGCTATCTAGTTGCTGGCTATAATGCGTGCTATCTAGTTCCTGGCTATAATGCGTGCTATCTAGTTCCTGGCTATAATGCGTGTTATCTAGTTGCTGGCTATAATGCGTGTTATCTAGTTGCTGGCTATATTGTATGCTATCTAGTGCCTAGCTATAATGCGTGTTATCTAGTTCCAGGCTATAATGCGTGCTATCTAGTTCCTGGCTATAATGTGTGTTATCTAGTTCCTGGCTATAATGCGTGCTATCTAGTTCCAGGCTATAATGTGTGTTATCTAGTTCCTGGCTATAATGCGTGCTATCTAGTTCCTGGCTATAATGTGTGTTATCTAGTTCCTGGCTATAATGCGTGCTATCTAGTTCCTGGCTATAATGTGTGTTATCTAGTTCCTGGCTATAATGCGTGCTATCTAGTTCCTGGCTATAATGTGTGCTATCTAGTTGCTGGCTATATTGTGTGCTAACTAGTTCCTGGCTATATTGTGTGCTATCTAGTTGCTGGCTATAATGCGTGTTATCTAGTTGCTGGCTATAATGCATGTTATCTAGTTGCTGGCTATAATGCGTGTTATCTAGTTGCTGGCTATAATGCGTGTTATCTAGTTGATGGCTATAATGCGTGTTATCTAGTTGCTGGCTATAATGCGTGTTATCTAGTTGCTGGCTATAATGCGTGTTATCTAGTTGCTGGCTATAATGCGTGTTATCTAGTTGATGGCTATAATGCGTGTTATCTAGTTGCTGGCTATAATGTGTGTTATCTAGTTGCTGGCTATAATGCGTGTTATCTAGTTGCTGGCTATAATGCGTGTTATCTAGTTGATGGCTATAATGCGTGTTATCTAGTTGCTGGCTATAATGTGTGTTATCTAGTTGCTGGCTATAATGCGTGTTATCTAGTTGCTGGCTGTAATGCGTGTTATCTAGTTGATGGCTATAATGCGTGTTATCTAGTTGCTGGCTATAATGCGTGTTATCTAGTTGCTGGCTATAATGCGTGTTATCTAGTTGCTGGCTATAATGCGTGTTATCTAGTTGCTGGCTATAATGCGTGCTATCTAGTTGCTGGCTATAATGCGTGCTATCTAGTTGCTGGCTATAATGCGTGTTATCTAGTTGATGGCTATAATGCGTGTTATCTAGTTGATGGCTATAATGCGTGTTATCTAGTTGCTTGCTATAATGCGTGTTATCTAGTTGCTGGCTATAATGCGTGTTATCTAGTTGATGGCTATAATGCGTGTTATCTAGTTGCTGGCTATAATGTGTGTTATCTAGTTGCTAGCTATAATGCGTGTTATCTAGTTGATGGCTATAATGCGTGTTATCTAGTTGCTGGCCATAATGCGTGTTATCTAGTTGCTGGCTATAATGCGTGTTATCTAGTTGCTGGCTATAATGCGTGTTATCTAGTTGCTGGCTATAATGTGTGTTATCTAGTTGCTGGCTATAATGCGTGTTATCTAGTTCCTGGCTATAATGCGTGTTATCTAGTTGCTGGCTATAATGCGTGTTATCTAGTTGCTTGCTATAATGCGTGTTATCTAGTTGCTGGCTATAATGCGTGTTATCTAGTTGCTGGCTATAATGCGTGTTATCTAGTTGCTGGCTATAATGTGTGTTATCTAGTTGCTGGCTATAATGCGTGTTATCTAGTTCCTGGCTATAATGCGTGTTATCTAGTTGCTGGCTATAATGCGGGTTATCTAGTTGCTGGCTATAATGCGTGTTATCTAGTTGCTGGCCATAATGCGTGTTATCTAGTTGCTGGCTATAATGCGTGTTATCTAGTTGATGGCTATAATACGTGTTATCTATTTCCAGGCTATAATGCGTGCTATCTATTTCCAGGCTATAATGCGTGTTATCTAGTTGCTGGCTATAATGCGTGTTATCTAGTTCCAGGCTATAATGCGTGCTATCTATTTCCAGGCTATAATGCGTGCTATCTATTTCCAGGCTATAATGCGTGCTATCTATTTCCAGGCTATAATGCGTGTTATCTAGTTGCTGGCTATAATGCGTGTTATCTAGTTCCAGGCTATAATGCGTGCTATCCAGTTGCTGGCTATAATGTGTATGTGTTCCTATGCAACTTATGGAAACTATAAGTCATCATTCTTGGTTTTCATCAATGCTGATCACTTCAGCAGCAATTCATTACCAAAAGGCAATAATGTATGAATATTTATATTGCTGGCAAGAGATATGTGAGTAACATTTTTGTAACATCTTTTTAAAACTTGGTATTTCTGTCTTTGGATTCTTTTTAGGTATGTACCGCAATATGACAAGGAGAAATGTGTAGCCATCTTTAACAAGGAGACCTGCAAATTCACAGTGCTACAAAAGGCTGATATGTCCCTACCATGTTAGGGAGATGAGCGCCATAACTCGCTTGGTATACGGCAGCATGAAGAGAAGAACGTTGGGTCTCTGCACTAACCAGATTTAGAAGCAATACAACTAAAACACTATGATTTGTTTTGTGTGGCAAGAATGAATCAGATCAAGTGACCAGAAATAAAGACACCATTGTCTTGTTTGCGTATCCTCTCCTGTTTTGTTATTTTCCTTTTTCTTGTTCCCTCTCTGTCCTGCTCTTTGTACGTTTATTTTATGTAAAAATGTTATTTATTAAATTATGTAGAATTATATGGAATTCTTTACAGCACATGTCATGCAGTGTCACCCAGTGTCATGCAGTGTCACCCAGTGTCATGCAGTGTCACCCAGTGTCATGCAGTGTCACCCAGTGTCACCCATCACCAATACTGACACAGCTGTCTGCCATGTTTTACCTTCATTTTTAACAACATTTCTTGCACTTCTCAGGTATGAAAAAAACCCTGGAAAATGCCTGTTTTTGTAAGTTTTGCTGTTATATCGTTTGTGTTATTCAGGCAGCACTTCTAAAGAAAAGGAACAGCCAAGAAGCAAAAAAATCTGTGCTGCTTATATTGTTTCTGCGTAGCAATGTTATATGACTGTGTATAGCCACTGCTCATTGGCATGGCTGGTGTATAGAGCTACCACTCATCATTATGGCTGGTGTATAGAGCTACCACTCATCATTATGGCTGGTGTATAGAGCTACCACTCATCATTATGGCTGGTGTATAGAGCGTGCACTCATCATTATGGCTGGTGTATAGAGCTACCACTCATCAATATGGCTGGTGTATAGAGCTACCACTCATCATTATGGCTGGTGTATAGAGCTACCACTCATCATTATGGCTGGTGTATAGAGCTACCACTCATCATTATGGCTGGTGTATAGAGCTACAACTCATCATTATGGCTGGTGTATAGAGCTACCACTCATCATTATGGCTGGTGTATAGAGCTACCACTCATCATTATGGCTGGTGTATAGAGCTACCACTCATCATTATGGCTGGTGTATAGAGCTACCACTCATCATTATGGCTGGTGTATAGAGCTACCACTCATCATTATGGCTGGTGTATAGAGCTACCACTCATCATTATGGCTGGTGTATAGAGCTACCACTCATCATTATGGCTGGTGTATAGAGCTACCACTCATCATTATGGCTGGTGTATAGAGCTACCACTCATCATTATGGCTGGTGTATAGAGCTACCACTCATCATTATGGCTGGTGTATAGAGCTACCACTCATCATTATGGCTGGTGTATAGAGCTACCACTCATCATTATGGCTGGTGTATAGAGCTACCACTCATCATTATGGCTGGTGTATAGAGCTACCACTCATCATTATGGCTGGTGTATAGAGCTACCACTCATCATTATGGCTGGTGTATAGAGCTATCACTCATCATTATGGCTGGTGTATAGAGCTATCACTCATCATTATGGCTGGTGTATAGAGCTACCACTCATCATTATGGCTGGTGTATAGAGCTACCACTCATCATTATGGCTGGTGTATAGAGCTACCACTCATCATTATGGCTGGTGTATAGAGCTACAACTCATCATTATGGCTGGTTTATAGAGCTACCACTCATCATTATGGCTGGTGTATAGAGCTACCACTCATCATTATGGCTGGTGTATAGAGCTACCACTCATCATTATGGCTGGTGTATAGAGCTACCACTCATCATTATGGCTGGTGTATAGAGCTACCACTCATCATTATGGCTGGTGTATAAAGCTACCACTCATCATTATGGCTGGTGTATAGAGCTACAACTCATCATTATGGCTGGTGTATAGAGCTACCACTCATCATTATGGCTGGTGTATAGAGCTACCACTCATCATTATGGCTGGTGTATAGAGCTACCACTCATCATTATGGCTGGTGTATAGAGCTACCACTCATCATTATGGCTGGTGTATAGAGCTACCACTCATCATTATGGCTGGTGTATAGAGCTACCACTCATCATTATGGCTGGTGTATAGAGCTACCACTCATCATTATGGCTGGTGTATAGAGCTACCACTCATCATTATGGCTGGTGTATAGAGCTACCACTCATCATTATGGCTGGTGTATAGAGCTACCACTCATCATTATGGCTGGTGTATAGAGCTACCACTCATCATTATGGCTGGTGTATAGAGCTACCACTCATCATTATGGCTGGTGTATAGAGCTACCACTCATTATTATGGCTGGTGTATAGAGCTACCACTCATCATTATGGCTGGTGTATAGAGCTACCACTCATTATTATGGCTGGAGTGTAGCGCCACCACTCATCGGCATGGCTGGTGTGTAGAGCCAACGATCATCAGCATGGCTGGTGTATAGAGCCATTTCTCATCAGCATGGCTGGTGTATAGAGCTACCACTCATCATTATGGCTGGTGTGTAGAGCCACCGCTCATCAGCATGGCTGGTGTATAGAGCTACCACTCATCATTATGGCTGGTGTGTAGAGCCACAGCTCATCGGCATGGCTGGTGTGTAGAGCCAACAATCATCAGCATGGCTGGTGTGTAGAGCCACCGCTCATCAGCATGGCTGGTGTGTAGAGCCACAACTCATCAGCATGGCTGGTGTGTAGAACCACAACTCATCGGCATGGCTGGAGTGTAGAGCCACAACTCATCGGAATGGCTGGTGTGTAGAGCCAACGATCATCAGCATGGCTGGTGTATAGAGCCATTTCTCATCAGCATGGTTGGTGTATAGAGCTACCACTCATCATTATGGCTGGTGTGTAGAGCCACAGCTCATCGGCATGGCTGGTGTGTAGAGCCAACGATCATCAGCATGGCTGGTGTGTAGAGCCACCGCTCATCAGCATGGCTGGTGTGTAGAGCCACCGCTCATCGGCATGGCTGGAGTGTAGAGCCAACGCTCATCGGCATGGCTGGTGTATAGAGCCATTTCTCATCAGCATGGCTGGTGTATAGAGCCATTTCTCATCAGCATGGCTGGTGTATAGAGCTACCACTCATCATTATGGCTGGAGTGTAGAGCCACCGCTCATCAGGATGGCTGGTGTGTAGAGCCACCGCTCATCGGCATGGCTGGAGTGTAGAGCCACATCTCATCGGCATGGCTTGTGGGTAGAGCCAGAACTGATCAGCATGACTGGCTGATAATCTTTGATTTTAGTGGCACCGTTGCATCACCTAAAATATAATTTTCCATTTAACATCTTTGTAGCATAGATAAAGACTAAAATCATGAGGACATGTAAACAAAGGGAATTTCTATAGTTAATATTCCAATTATTTAAGATTTCACTGTTTGAAATAATTATTTTTACAGTTGTTTGGAATCACATATGTGTAATTTCTTAGGATAAGCAACATAAAGAAGTTAAGATGCCAGCTGTACTTCCCAAAAATACTGGATAACCTGCAGGTGTTCAGGCAGGGTTCATCACAGACCTTGCAATATATTTATTTTACAACTAAGCAGTCATTTTATCCCCTTAGCTGCCAGTAACAAATAAAACAGTGATTGTATACCATATGGCCTGACAGTAACACATAAAGCAGTGACTGTATACCATATGGCCTGACAGTAACACATAAAGCAGTGATTGTATACCATATGGTCTGACAGTAACACATAAAGCAGTGACTGTATACCATATGGTCTGTTAGTAACACATAAAGCAGTGACTGTATACCATATGGTCTGTCAGTAACACATAAAGCAGTGACTGTATACCATATGGTCTGTCAGTAACACATAAAGCAGTGATTGTATACCATATGGTCTGTCAGTAACATATAAAGCAGTGATTGTATACCATATGGTCTGTCAGTAACACATAAAGCAGTGACTGTATACCATATAGTCTGTCAGTAACACATAAAGCATTGAATGTATACTATATGGTCTGTCAGTAACACATAAAGCAGTGACTGTATACCATATGGTCTGTCAGTAACACATAAAGCAGTGACTGTATACCATATGGTCTGTCAGTAACACATAAAGCAGTGACTGTATATCATATGGTCTGTCAGTAACACATAAAGCTGTGCTTGTATACCATATGGTCTGTCCGTAACACATAAAGCAGTGACTGTACCATATGGTCTGTCAGTAACACATAAAGCAGTGAGTGTATACTATATGGTCTGTCAGTAACACATAAAGCTGTGCTTGTATACCATATGGTCTGTCAGTAACAAATAAATCAGTGACTGTATACCATATGGTCTGTCAGTAACACATAAAGCAGTGACTGTATACCATATGGTCTGTAAGTAACACATAAAGCTGTGCTTGTATACCATATGGTCTGTCAGTAACACATAAAGCAGTGACTGTATACCATATGGTCTGTCAGTAACACATAAAGCAGTGACTGTATACCATATGGTCTGTCAGTAACACATAAAGCAGTGATTGTATACCATATGGCCTGTCAGTAACACATAAAGCTGTGCTTGTATACCATATGGTCTGTCAGTAACACATAAAGCAGTGACTGTATACCATATGGTCTGTCAGTAACACATAAAGCTGTGCTTGTATACCATATGGTCTGTCAGTAACACATAAAGCTGTGCTTGTATACCATATGGTCTGTCAGTAACACATAAAGCAGTGAGTGTATACCATATGGTCTGTCAGTAACACATAAAGCTGTGACTGTATACCATATGGTCTGTCAGTAACACATAAAGCAGTGACTGTATACCATATGGTCTGTCAGTAACAAATAAATCAGTGACTGTATACCATATGGTCTGTCAGTAACACATAAAGCAGTGATTGTATACCATATGGTCTGTCAGTAACACATAAAGCAGTGACTGTATACCATATGGTCTGTCAGTAACACATAAAGCAGTGACTGTATACCATATGGTCTGTCAGTGACACATAAAGCAGTGACTGTACCATATGGTCTGTCAGTAACACATAAAGCAGTGACTGTATACCATATGGTCTGTCAGTGACACATAAAGCAGTGAGTGTATACCATATGGTCTGTCCGTAACACATAAAGCAGTGATTGTATACCATATGGTCTGTCAGTAACACATAAAGCAGTGACGTACCATATGGTCTGTCAGTAACACATAAAGCAGTGACTGTATACCATATGGTCTGTCAGTAACACATAAAGCAGTGACTGTATACCATATGGTCTGTCAGTAACACATAAAGCAGTGACTGTATACCATATGGTCTGTTAGTAACACATAAAGCAGTGACTGTATACCATATGGTCTGTCAGTAACACATAAAGCAGTGACTGTATACCATATGGTCTGTCAGTAACACATAAAGCAGTGACTGTATACCATATGGTCTGTCAGTAACACATAAAGCAGTGATTGTATACCATAAGTTCTGTCAGTAACACATAAAGCAGTGACTGTATACCATATGGTCTGTCAGTAACAAATAAAGCAGTGATTGTATACCATATAGTCTGTCAGTAACACATAAAGTAGAGATTGTATACCATATGGTCTGTTAGTAACACATAAAGCAGTGATTGTATACCATATGGTCTGTCAGTAACACATAAAGCAGTGATTGTATACCATATGGTCTGTCAGTAACACATAAAGCAGTGACTGTATACCATATGGTCTGTCAGTAACACATAAAGCAGTGACTGTATACCATATGGTCTGTTAGTAACACATAAAGCAGTGGTTGTATACCATATGGTCTGTCAGTAACACATAAAGCAGTGACTGTATACCATATGGTCTGTCAGTAACACATAAAGCAGTGAATGTATACCATATGGTCTGTCAGTAACACATAAAGCAGTGATTATATACCATATGGTCTGTCAGTAACACATAAAGCAGTGACTGTATACCATATGGTCTGTCAGTAACACATAAAGCAGTGACTGTATACCATATGGTCTGTTAGTAACACATAAAGCAGTGACTGTATACCATATGGTCTGTCAGTAACACATAAAGCAGTGACTGTATACCATATGGTCTGTTAGTAACACATAAAGCAGTGACTGTATACCATATGGTCTGTCAGTAACACATAAAGCAGTGACTGTATACCATATGGTCTGTCAGTAACACATAAAGCAGTGACTGTATACCATATGGTCTGTTAGTAACACATAAAGCAGTGATTGTATACCATATGGTCTGTCAGTAACACATAAAGCAGTGAGTGTATACCATATGGTCTGTTAGTAAAACATAAAGCAGTGACTGTATACCATATGGTCTGTCAGTAACACATAAAGCAGTGATTGTATACCATATGGTCTGTTAGTAACACATAAAGCAGTGATTATATACCATATGGTCTGACAGTAACACATAAAGCAGTGACTGTATACCATATGGTCTGTTAGTAACACATAAAGCAGTGACTGTATACCATATGGTCTGTCCGTAACACATAAAGCAGTGATTATATACCATATGGTCTGACAGTAACACATAAAGCAGTGACTGTATACCATATGGTCTGTTAGTAACACATAAAGCAGTGACTGTATACCATATGGTCTGTCAGTAACACATAAAGCAGTGACTGTATACCATATGGTCTGTCAGTAACACATAAAGCAGTGATTGTATACCATATGGTCTGTCAGTAACACATAAAGCAGTGATTGTATACCATATGGTCTGTCAGTAACACATAAAGCAGTGACTGTATACCATATGGTCTGTCACTAACACATAAAGCAGTGACTGTATACCATATGGTCTGTCAGTAACACATAAAGCAGTGATTGTATACCATATGGTCTGTCAGTAACACATAAAGCAGTGACTGTATACCATATGGCCTGTCAGTGACACATAAAGCAGTGACTGTATACCATATGGTCTGTCAGTAACACATAAAGCAGTGACTGTACCATATGGTCTGTCAGTAACATATAAAGCAGTGACTGTATACCATATGGTCTGTCAGTGACACATAAAGCAGTGAGTGTATACCATATGGTCTGTCAGTAACACATAAAGCAGTGACTGTATACCATATGGTCTGTCAGTAACACATAAAGCAGTGACTGTATACCATATGGTCTGTCAGTAACACATAAAGCAGTGATTGTATACCATATGGTCTGTCAGTAACACATAAAGCAGTGATTGTATACCATATGGTCTGTCAGTAACACATAAAGCAGTGATTGTATACCATATGGTCTGTCAGTAACACATAAAGCAGTGATTGTATACCATATGGTCTGTCAGTAACACATAAAGCAGTGAATGTATACCATATGGTCTGTCAGTAACACATAAAGCAGTGACTCTATACCATATGGTCTGTCAGTAACACATAAAGCAGTGACTGTATACCATATGGTCTGTCAGTAACACATAAAGCAGTGATTGTATACCATATGGTCTGTCAGTAACACATAAAGCAGTGACTGTATACCATATGGTCTGTTAGTAACACATAAAGCAGTGACTGTATACCATATGGTCTGTCAGTAACACATAAAGCAGTGATTGTATACCATATGGTCTGTCAGTAACACATAAAGCAGTGATTGTATACCATATGGTCTGTTAGTAACACATAAAGCAGTGACTGTATACCATATGGTCTGTCAGTAACACATAAAGCAGTGACTGTATACCATATGGTCTGTCAGTAACACATAAAGCAGTGACTGTATACCATATGGTCTGTCAGTAACACATAAAGCAGTGATTGTATACCACATTGTCTGAAAGTAATTCACACAAATGCAATGCAATCAATACATCATTATTGGCAGTAATCTGACCACCAGTTAGCTGTAGTAGAACATATAAAGCAATGTTTTTACTACAGATAAAACACAGACAGATGCAACCATCAGTAGCTACCGATAACGCACAAAGTGCAATGTTTAACATCTTAATCAACTGCCAATAACACAAAAGAAACTGATGTTATTTTATATATACACAAGGTGTGTGCACACTACCTAAGAATAAGAGGAAGCACAAGGTGCTTGCAGTTATAAACTATACAGTAATTAGTCAAAACTTAAAAAGAGAACTTATTCACTACATCAGCATGTTAAAGAATGACAAGGCAGCAATCTTGTTCCCAAGTAAAAAGTATTTACAGCCCTTCATATGTTCCAGAAACACCTTACAAACCCATAAAAAACAAGCAGAATAAAACCAGGCCTGGGATAAATGAAAGACAGGAAATAAGGACAAGGTCTTGATTACAGCATAGAAGCAGACACAATAGTTGCCACATGTAACAGAAGCCCAAAGTATAACAACACGCTCCACCAAATGTTGCAATTGGTGATTTTGTTTAACCCTTCCAGGATGCCAGTAATACACAGAGTAGAACTTGCACAGTAATTATTATTATCGGTTATTTGTAGAGCGCCAACAGATTCCGCAGCGCTAACACAGTTTCTCTTTTTGCTGGTTTCTAACTGGTATTGAAAAGAGTAATAGGAGAACTTGTAGTTATCACTCAGGGGACTACAAAAAATAGAACACTGGATATTTAAATGCTGAGTTATGTTATAAAGATTTTACTGGACAAGCTGCTGAAATACTGAACTGCACAGTTTAATACTGGACACCTGGCACCTTTATAAGGCAGTGAATATTCTGGGGTTACAGCTGGATGTTTAAGTGCACAAATGTACAACAAACAAAGAAAAACAACCAATGGAGAAATGTAGGTGGGACAGTTTTACCCACGTAGTGTGTACGACTGCAAATTCTTATAATCTAATCCCCCTACACCGCCGCCACCTATATTAAATTATTAACCCCTAATCTAATCCCCCTATACCGCCGCCACCTATATTAAATTAATTAACCCCTAATCTAATCCCCCTACACCGCCGCCACCTATATTAAATTATTAACCCCTAATCTAATCCCCCTATACCGCTGCCACCTATATTAAATTTATTAACCCCTAAAATACTAAACTATCCCTACCACTAAACCTAAGTCTAACCCTACAAATAGCCCTGAAAAGGACTTTTTGCGTGGCATTACCCCAAAGTAAACAGCTCTATTGCCAGCCCTTAAAAGGGCTTTTTGCGGGTCTTTGCCCCAAAGTAATCAGCTCTTTTACCAGCCCTTAAAAGGGCTTTTGGCGGGGCATTGTCACAAAGTAATCAGCTCTTTTGCCTATACTCTAAATCCCCCTATACCACCACCACCTATAATAAATGTATTACCCCCTAATCTAATCACCCTACACCGCCGCCACCTCTATTAACTATATTACCACCTAATCTAATCCCCCTACACCGCCACCACCTATATTCACTATATTAACCCCAATTATATTAGGATTAATATTGTTAATATTGTTAATATATTATATATATTAACCCTATCTAACTCTAACACCCCTAACTAAATTTTTATTACAATAAATCTAATTAATATTAATATTATTAACTAAATTATTCCTATTTAAAACTAAATACTTACCTATAAAATAAACCCTAAGATAGCTACAATGTAATTAATAATTACATTGTAGCTATTTTAGGGTTTATATTTATTTTACAGGTGACTTTGTATTTATTTATTTATTTGTTTATTTGTTTAATTTTTTTTTCCCAAACAAGCTTTATTTGATCAAAAGTGAAAAACATTACAGATCATACATTTCGCATTTTTATGAGAATACAAACAAAATATAAGATGAGCGGCAATTTCTCTATGAAAACTGTACAATCGTCAGTGCTTGTTACATTTTCTTTTGTTTTTGTAGTTGTCACGAATACCTACCCTTGCAAAGATACCCAATAAAGCATCAGCCACTTTATCAGCCCTGATAGATGACAGGGCCACTGCCTCTGGGTAGCGGGTCGCATAATCCACTACTGTCAGAATGAATCTTTTCCCTGAACTGCTTGGGATAGCTAGAGGCCCTACTATATCCACAGCCACCCTCTCAAAGGGCTCAGTCACTATGGGGAGGCGAATTAAAGGGGCACTTCCCACCTCTCCAGGTATCCCCACTTTCTGACATGCAGGACAGGAGTGACAATAATTAGCAACATCAGTACCCATCCCAGGCCAATAAAAGTGATGGGACAACCGGGCTTTGGTTCTCTGTACCCCTAGATGTCCTGCCATAGGAATTTCATGGGCCACTCCCAACAGTTGTGCTCTAAACCGTTTAGGTACCACTAACTGTCTCTCAGCTATCCAGGGATCCTGTCCCTTCACTGGAATGGACTCCCGGTACAACCTCCCTTTATCCCAGTACACTCTCTCTTTATCAGAGTCAGCAGGCAGCTGCCTAGCTAGGTCCCTGATCTTCTCTAGTGTGGGATCGGTCCCCTGGGCCTGCTGAAAATCCTGACTCTGACCAATTATTAGGGACTGTGCTGTTTGAGGATCCCCACCTTCCTTATCAGTGTTCTCCCCTGGGTCCTCAGGCTGAAGCACCCCCTGCTCCCTAATCTGGGCAGACTTCTGTCGGGTCACCACTGATACAGAGGGGCTAGAGGGGCAAGCTGTTGCATACCTGGATGATATTGCAGTGTTCAGTGATACCTGGGAGGAACACCTCACACATTTAGCCAGTGTATTGGACCGAATAGCCACTGCTGGGCTAACTATAAAACCAGATAAGTGTCAGCTGGGCATGGGGGAGGTCCAGTACTTGGGTCACCTGGTGGGAGGAGGGGTACTGCGCCCTGAGCCAAGTAAAACTGAAGCCATAATGGCCTGGCCCACCTTTAAGATAAAGAAACAGGTTATGTCCTTCCTGGGTACCGCAGGGTACTATAGAAAGTTTGTGCCACACTATAGTACCATAGCCAAACCCCTAACAGACCTTACAAAAAAAAGCCTACCTCTCACAGTCAAATGGACCCCTGAGTGTGACAGGGCTTTTAATTTATTGAAAATTGCCCTTACGGACTCCCCTGTACTACAGGCCCCTGATTTCCACAGGGGATTCATAGTGCAAACAGATGCTTCGAACTATGGGCTAGGGGCTGTGCTGAGTCAGGTGGATAAGAAATGTGAGGAGCACCCCATTGTGTACCTCAGCAGGAAATTACTCCCGCGAGAAGTGGCATATGCCACTGTGGAAAAAGAGTGCCTTGCTATAGTTTGGGCCTTGCAAAAGCTACAGCCTTATCTGTATGGACGCCAGTTTACAGTGATAACTGACCACAACCCCTTACACTGGTTACATAGTGTAGCTGGCTCAAATGGTAAACTCCTCAGGTGGAGCCTAGCTCTACAACAACATGAGTTTACCATTCAACATAAAAAGGGCAGTATGCATGGTAACGCTGATGGTCTTTCACGCCAGGAGGAGTGTCCTCTTTGATATGCAGCTGGAGTGGCTTGTAGGAGTGTCCTCTTTGATATGCAGCTGGAGTGGCTTGTAGCCACCCCCTTTTGCATCTCTTATTGGGGGATGTGTCACGATTACTCAGGAGTTAGCTGCGAAAGTTGTTAATTCTGTGTAGTGGTGAACTAAGAACCGTTGTTTGTTTTTTAGAAATAGCTGTGCACTGGGTTTGTTTGTGTTTTCTTTGAAGTGCCAGAACCCATCATAAATAGTTCTAAAAAAAAAACCCTTCCTCCAAATGTTATTGTGTATGCATTGAGTCAATTTGTCAGCTCCAGAGATACCACAGTGCTTCTCCCCCACATCCTGATGAGGCCAATAAAAGGACATTGGTCTAATGCTTATATGTGTTTAAAGACAGGGGGGTTTCTTAGCCTGCCCAGGAGGGTGTGGTCAGGAACTTGATCTAGGGGGAAAAAGGTATAAGGGTCTTGGGTGTTAACACTGAAGTTGTTCATTCTACATGGGAGGCTGCTTGTTACAGCGTGAGTGACAACTTTTCTTCTTGCCCATCTCCCTGGGGGCAGACTCATAAGCTAGTGAAGTATTAGGTCTGTTATTTTTCTCCTTTTTATTTTAAAACACTGTTTGCGTGTGTAATTTTATTTGTAACAACTTTTTATTAATAATGCATTGCGCATAATATTTTTGGCATAATAAATAATTCCTTTATTAAGTTTGGCCTTTGTCTAATAATTGAACCACGTTACTGAAAGAGACTGGAATATTAGAACTGTATAATTTAGGTTATTTTCTGCTAAATTGTATTTCTAGAGTTAATGTGTAAAGTCTGGGTTTTTCCTTAAGATTTTCCCTTTAATAAATTTTAAGTGGTGACAGTATTTGAGCTATAGGATTGATAGTTTATTGTGGGTGGCATTAAAAGGGAGTGTTGGGGCATTTCTCTTACGTCTAGTAAAGATTAAGGGAGTGCGGTTTACTCTTGCACCCACTAAACTGAATCACAAGCTTGCCTGGTGTGGCTAGATTGTGACCTGTTGGTGACAGAAAAGGGGGCTGAAAACCCTTTCTGTGCCAAATAAGTGACTGGCGCAGGGTTGGATAACCTTGGTTCGTCACAGTAGTCTTTAACAACTTTAAACGAAAAATAAAGTTAAAACAATATAGGTTATAATAACATAAATTTGGTGTATTTCTGTGAGGCGCAGAAAATAAAAGGACGCTCATGATTTATATATGTCCCGGGGTCATAAGATCAATCAGGTCCTGTTTATACTTAACAATTTATTTATGTTAAGGATCCTTATTTATTTTATGTGTGTATGTTTCCCAAAAAATCATTAGTGCGCAATAAAAGTCTAGCCTGCCTGTTTTTTGATAGTGGTATTGTTCTAAAGATAATAGAAAAGTGACATTTTGTCTCCAACTCCCTATTGTAGGGATTGTTTGTTGTTTCCAGAGCCTCGGGATTAACTGTTTTGCGCTGCTTAACATGATGTACAGGAATGTTAATTTATATTTACATTTAATCTTGGGTGGGTTATTAAAAAGTAAGGTGATGGGATTATATGGGATATTAGGTGAAAGGACTATTTGAATCTCATTGTGTACTTGCTGCCAAAATGGTTGTAAAATGGGGCAATCCCACCATATATGGTATAGTGTGCCGTTCTGTTTACAAGCTCTCCAGCATTGTGGATCGGATTGTTTGTAAATTTTTGCAAGTCTGCTAGGGTAAAGGTACCAACGTTCTAATAATTTCATATTGGTCTCCGTTATACTCATTGAAGAGGGAGACTTGCTCATCTGTTGAAAGATCTTATTCCAGTTCTCACAAGTCACTTCGACTCCTAACTCTGATTCCCATGCCTTGGTGTATGATGGAGGTTGTCTAGAGTGAATATCTATTAGAATTTTGTATATTACTGATAAGGTACCTTTCAAGGGTTGGGTGGACCAGCACAGTTGTTCAAATGGTTTTAAATTCCGGACTAAATTTAGTTTGTCTTTATGTTGCATTATGAAATGTGACATTTGGAGGTAATCAAACCATCTATGGAAGTGGGGGATGTGTTTGGCAATTAATGATGCCCTGGATAAGAGAGCCCCTTGTTCTAGTACTGAGTAGCATGGTAAGCCGGTAGTAATGCTATATAACTTATCATTCCAAATGTGTTGGTGAGAGGGAAACTGTCAGGATCTGTTTGTTAACTTAACCTCTGACTTGGTGTAACACAACTAATTTAGCGTATGTTGTGTTGTTACACACAGGTAAACACTGGAGGCCCTTTAGTGTATAACTGTGTGTGTTATTGTTGCCCCTCTGACCATATACTCATATAACTTATGAGCACATTAGTGATAAGGGGCTTGTATAGGTGGAAGCAGAATATGTAAGGTACAACTTCAACAAATAGGAGTGCACTACAGAGCTACTTAATTTAGAGAAGATAAGACTGGAAGATTGGCTTCTGAGAAACAATATAAATAGGCAGATAATATATATAGTGCATATGCTGTGTTAGTTCGTTCGTTCATACGACTTGATCCCAGAGTAAGCGGTGTTGAGCGGAGCAGTCTGTGCTCAGAGCGGCGTGGAGCAGGGAGAGCTGTACAGTCGGCAACAGCTGATGAAGTCACCCGCTAAGGCTGTGAGTTGCGGTGAGTCTGTGAGAGCTGCAGTGCAGCACAGGAAGGATGCGGTTACCTAACCGGTAAGTGAGTAGACCGGAATGGTAGTAGTGAGGCACAGGCTTCAGTTGCTGGGTAATTGCGAAAGTGCTGTAGACTGACCCAGGGAGAAGGTCTGGAATCTGGAGGGCTGTAGAGGCACAGATACAAATGCAGGTTGATGTATCAGAGCTGCAGACAGGCTGCTTGGCTTGGAGACTTCAGTCAGTGAGTGCTGAATGCACACAGTAGACAAAATAACCTAGCAATGTGTGCATGAAAGGGAGGTGCTTAAATAGCACTTGGTGTGAGTTATAGAGGCAAACTCTTAAAGGAACAGTACAGTGGAAGTAACCCTGACAGAGTCCCCCCCAAGGAAACCACTGCGAGGTTTCAAGGAACTGGCCTATCAGGGTTGCGATGATGAAACAACGAAACAAGTCTAGGAGCTGAGACATTTGTGGCAGGCTCCCAAGTATCCTCTGAAGCATCAAAACCCTTCCAGTGAATCAGATACTCCAAACGACCTCTCCGATGCCTTGAGTCCAGGATGCTATGAATCTCGTAGTCAACATCATCCTTTAGGTCTTGAGCAGCTAGATCTTCTATGCGGTGAGTAGCTGGGGAATCACAAGGTTTGAAGAGGGACACATGAAAAGTAGGATGAATTCGGTAGTTATCTGGCAGCTTCAAGGTGACAGTAACTGGATTAGGCAGAGCCACTATCGGGAAAGGTCCAATGAAAAGTCTAGCAAGCTTTTTGGAGGGTAAATGGAGCTTTAGGTTCTTAGTGGACAGCCAAACAGTTTGGCCAATTTGATATACTGGTTGTTGTCTGTGACGAAGATCGTAATGTCTTTTATACGAAGCTTGAGCATGTCTAATATTGTCTTCTATGACAGTAAATGCTTGCGAGAAGTCATTAACTGTGTCGTTCACTTGAGGGCAGGAAGATTCGATCCTGGGAAGCATATGATTTCTGGGATGTATTCCATTGTTGATAAAGAACGGACTTAACTTGGTTGAGGCGTTAGGCGTGTTGTTGTATGCAAATTCTGCCAACGGGAGAAATGTGTACCAGGAATCCTGTTGTTGGGAACAGTAGCAACGGAGGTATTGTTCCAACCACTGGTTGGTCTTTTCTGTTTGTCCGTTACATTGAGGATGATATGATGTGGTAAGTTTTTGGGTTATTTGTAATGCTATACATAGCTGTTTCCAAAATTTTGACGTGAACTGAGATCCCCTATCTGTGAGAATACTGGTTGGAATACCATGGAGACGGATGACTTCTCTGATGAAAAGTTGGGAAGTCAAGGATGCACTGGGAACGGAGGTAGTTGGGATGAAATGAGCCATTTTGGAGAACATATCGACCACAACCATTATACAAGTGTTTGATGATGAGTTAGGTAGATCTACAATGAAATTGATGGAGACATCAGTCCATGGCCTGCTTGGGATTGGGTAAGGTTGAAGCAACCCTACGGGTTTCATATGAGAAGGTTTAGAACTGGAAAAGATAATACATTGGGAGATATAGTGTTTGACATAAGGTACCAAAGAGGGCCAGCAGTAAGAACGCTTCACTAAAGCGAGAGTTTTGTGGATCCCTAGATGGCCTGCCAATGGAGAATCATGAACTGATCTCAGAATGGTATTCCTAAAGTCAGGTGAAAAGTATAGAAGATGGTTATGGTAATATAAACCATCGGTAGCCTTTTGTAGCAAATTGGTTGGTTTAAGAGAATCACGTTCTTGTGAAGATTTGATTTCTAAAGGCTTTAAGGTAAGAGAGGCTATAATGTTTTCCTTCGGAATCACAGTAGATGGGAGGTTTTCTATATCAGGTTTTTGGTACATTCTTGACAAGGCGTCTGTTTTGGCGTTTTTGGAACCGGGCCTGTATGTAATGACATATTGGAATCGTGAGAAATAAAGACTCCACCTGAGTTGTCTTGATGAGAGAGTCCTGTTCGTATGAAGGTATTGCAGATTCTTGTGGTCAGTCAGGATAACTATTAGATGCGTAGAACCCTCTAGGAGATGACGCCAGTGGTCAAAAGAGCTCTTTATCGCCAATAGCTCTTTTTCCCCAACGGGATAGTTGAGTTCAGCAGGTGTCATTACCCTTGAGAAAAAAGCTACCGGGTGAATGGGTTCCTTAAAGGACTTCCTCTGAGAGAGGACGGCTCCCAAGGCAAAATCAGAGGCATCGACTTCCAATATGAACTGCAAATTGATGTCGGGGAACTGAAGTACAGGAGCGGTGGTAAATCGATTTTTTAGGGTATCAAAAACCTGTTGAGTAAGTTGTGACCAATGGAATTTATTGTGCAATTTTGTGAGGTCTGATAATGGTTTAGTCAATGCAGCAAATTTATGAATGAATTTGCGGTAGAAATTGGCAAACCCAAGAAATCTTTGTATGTCTTTCTTACACTTAGGGGTAGGCCACTGTTTAATGCAATCGACCTTGGTTTCCTCCATTTTAATACCAGTGGAGGTGATATGGTAACCCAAGAAGGATACCTGGTTCACATGAAATAGACATTTCTCGAGTTTGGCATAAAGGCTATGTGTACGCAAACGGGTAAGGACTGTTGTGACATGTTGGATATGGTCCTGCAGATTTTGTGAATATATCAGGATGTCATCTAGGTATACCACAATGTAAACATCCATTATATCACGAAAGATGTCATTGATAAAATTTTGGAATGTAGCCGGCGCATTGCAGAGTCCGAATGGCATAACAGTATATTCGAATAACCCGTAACGGGTTCTAAATGCTGTTAGCCACTCGTCGCCGGCACAAATTCTGATGAGGTTATATGCGCCTTTCAAGTCCAATTTTGTGAAGACCTGGGCTCCACGTAACCTCTCTATAAGTTCTGGAATTAATGGTAGTGGGTACCTGTTTTTAATAGTTCTCGTATTGAGTTCCCTATAATCGATAATGGGCCTGAGTGAGTCATCTTTATTTCTTACAAAGAAAATGCCGGCACCAGCTGGTGAAGTAGAAGGTCTGATAAATCCCTTCTCGAGATTTTCCTGTAAGTAATTTTTTCAGGTTTTGAAAGTGGATAAATATGGCCGTAGGGTATAGTGGACCCTGGCAACAAATCAATTGGACAATCATATACTCTGTGTGGAGGTAGAGATTGTGCATCTTTCTTGCTAAAGACGTCAGAATAATCTTCATAACAAATAGGTAGTATAGGTTCAGATAGTAACGAGATATAGTGTGTTGTGTAACAGTTCCTAGCACAGTAAGTAGAAGATAGTGAAATGGAAAGATCACTCCAGTTTAGTGAGGGTTGGTGTGTCTTTAACCAGGATATACCTAAAATGACAGGAAAGATAGGGGAGGTAATTACGTTAAAGGTTATTGTTTCTTTATGGCCTGTGGTAGTACACATAGTTAAAGGTATGGTTTGTTGGATAACTGGACCTGAGGAAAGAGGAGAACCATCTACAACATTAAATGAGACAGGAGTAGATTTTGCAACAACAGGTATTTTATTGGCCCTTACATACTCAAGGTCAACGAAATTACAACACGCCCCTGTATCAATGAGAGCTTCAGTTTTGACCCTGCGACGATGCCACTGAAAAGAGAGAGATAAGAAAAAATAAGCGCTGTTCTTGTCCTTAAGGTTATGACTGCTTATGGTGTTTCTGGACCTACCAGACTTTTGCTTTAACAGAAGTGGGCAAGCCTTAATGTTCTCTTGCGGCGCAGTACATGCAGAGACTCAGAAGGCGCCTTCTGTTTTTCTCTTGTTGAGTAAGGGGACCCTTGATTACACCAATTTCCATTGGAGTCTCTACATCATGTTCTTTATGAGTAACTGATGAAGTAGGTTTCCTTAATGTAACAGAATGGCCTGGCTTCTCATGTCGGCGTTCCCTGATCCTTCTATTAATGGTGATTGCTAAAGTATATAATTCCTCAAGGGATGAGGGTATGCCAATCCTGGATAGCTCATCTTTAATGTCATCTGATAAGCCTAAACGAAAATGATTCTTCAAGGAGGGTTCATTCCATTGGGAATCCCTTGCATGAATTTTGAACTGGGCAATGTAATCCTCTACAGGTTGCCTGTTTTGTTTCAGTGCTCTAATTGAAGCTTCAGCTGAGCTTTGCTTAAAGGGGTCATCGTATAATGATGACATCTCTTTTAAGAAATCATCTAGAGAATTCAGAATGGGATCTTGAATCTCATAATAGGTGTCAGCCCACGCACGGGGCTCAGCCCTGAGAAAAGAAATGATAGTGAGGACTTTCAATCTGTCAGTCCTATATGTGTTTGGTTTTAGTTCAAACAGCAGTAGACATGAGTTTTTGAACTCTCTGAACAGAGTCCTGTTTCCTGAAAATTTCTCGGGCAGACTGACCTGGGGATCAGGTGCCTGTAGAGGGGGGATACCCTTGGTGTTATAGAGATCTCTGAAACATGTTTTTACAGTTTCGTTATCACTCTGTAAGTCTCTAACATTTTGTGTAAGACTGTCAATACGCTGATACATATTAGCTATTTGTTCTGCTACTTCCTCAGAGGTCATGTTTTTAAGGCTAGGTTATTATGTCATGATCTGTTTGTTAACTTAACCTCTGACTTGGTGTAACACAACTAATTTAGCGTATATTTTGTGTTGTTAGACACAGGTAAACACTGGAGGCCCTTTAGTGTATAACTGTGTGTGTTATTGTTGCCCCTCTGACCATATACTCATATAACTTATGAGCCCATTAGTGATAAGGGGCTTGTATAGGTGGAAGCAGAATATGTAAGGTACAACTTCAACAAATAGGAGCGCACTACAGAGCTACTTAATTTAGAGAAGATAAGCCTGGAAGATTGGCTTCTGAGAAACAATATAAATAGGCAGATAATATATATAGTGCATATGCTGTGTTAGTTCGTTCATACGACTTGATCCCAGAGTAAGCGGTGTTGAGCGGAGCAGTCTGTGCTCAGAGCGGCGTGGAGCAGGGAGAGCTGTACAGTCGGCAACAGCTGATGACGTCACCCGCTAAGGCTGTGAGTTGCGGTGAGTCTGTGAGTCTGTGAGGATGCGGTTACCTAACCGGTAAGTGAGTAGACCGGAATGGTAGTAGTGAGGCACAGGCTTCAGTTGCTGGGTAATTGCGAAAGTGCTGTAGACTGACCCAGGCAGAAGGTCTGGAATCTGGAGGGCTGTAGAGGCACAGATACAAATGCAGGTTGATGTATCAGAGCTGCAGACAGGCTGCTTGGCTTGGAGACTTCAGTCAGTGAGTGCTGAATGCACACAGTAGACAAAATAACCTAGCAATGTGTGCATGAAAGGGAGGTGCTTAAATAGCACTTGGTGTGAGTTATAGAGGCAAACTCTTAAAGGAACAGTACAGTGGAAGTAACCCTTACAGAAACTCCCTATTGTGTAACAGGGGAGAAAGAGGAGAAGGGATTGTGGAGATGTCATGTCGGGCCCTTATCAAAGCGTCCCATGTCGCAATAGTGCTATCAACTAGAGAAGAGCTACAGGGACGTGGGGCTCTGTGATACATATGTGTCCAGCAAATAGCTCCCAAGCTCTTTGTAGCTGCCAGATCATGTTCTAGTTTAACCCATTCTTTGTTTTGTGCATTTTTGCTCCAGTCCACAATCCTGGTCAGTTGTGCTGCATGTTTATATAATTCAAGATAGGGGACGCCAAGCCCACCCCTGTTTTGGTTCCTATATAGTGTAGCTTTAGTTATTCTGCTCCGTTTGTGTGCCCATATAAAGGAATTTGCTGTATACTGTGCCGTTCTAATAAAGTTTGCGGGTGTAGTTATGGGGACTGTCTGAAACAAGTACAAAAAGCGTGGGAGGACATTCATTTTGTAAGCTTGTATTCTTCCTAGCCAGGAAAGGTTTTTGCTTTGCCAATTATCTAAATCTTTACGTATAGCGTTTAGGAGTGTTTGATAATTCAGTTTAAATAGTAAATCCGACGTCATTGCAATCTGTATCCCCAGGTATTTTAGCGAATTGTTTGTGTGTAAACTGATGTTCAAGAGTTATCCTTTTGCTCACTTCGCTGTCTGTTGCTATACTCAGGAATTCCGATTTGGATGTGTTTATTTTAAAGTTGGACATGGTTCCATATGAATTCAGTTCAGTCATTAATGTGGGTAAAGTTATCTCCGGAAGTGTTATTGTAAAGAGGATGTCGTCGGTGTATAATGATGTTTTGTATTGTGTATCTCCTACTTGCACCCCGTGTATGTGGTCATTAGTTCTAATTTTAGTGGCCAGAACTTCCATGGCCATTATAAACAGTAGTGGGGATAGGGGACAGCCCTGCCTTGTTCCATTGTAAATTTGAAAAGGATCTGATAGAGAGTCATTTAATTTAATACGGGCCTTTGGGTTATTATATAGGGCGAAGATTTTGTCAATGAGAAGGTCTCCCAGTCCAAAATGGGATAGCATAGATCTTAGGAATTGCCAATCAAGCCTATCAAAGGGTTTCTCGGCATCGATAGCCAGGAAAATGTTTGGGATATTTTGGTCTTGGGCATATTCTAACAGGTTTAATACCTTAATGGTATTGTCACGCGCTTCTATAAGGGGAACAAATCCTACCTCGTTCGGGTGTATAAGTTGGGGCAGATATTTATTGAGTCTGAGCGCTATAATTTTGGCATATAATTTAATGTCCACATTCAATAATGAAATAGGGCAAAAGTTTGAAGGGGTGTCTGGCTATTTTCCGGATTTAGGGATGACTGTAACGTGAGCCTCCAGCATGGAGGGAGGGAAAGGATGTTGACCATCGGTCCTGTTAAATATTACTTCAAGTTGTGGAAGTAGGATTGGGGCAAACTGTTTATAGTATTGGACTGAGAAACCGTCCAGCCCAGGACTTTTGCCTGTTGGTAATTGTTTAAGAGCCAAAAGGATTTCCTTCGTGGTGATTGGGGCTTCTAGTTCCTCTGACTGTTCTGGAGTTAGTTGGGGGAGAGGGATTGGGGAAATGTAATCCTTTATATCCGAGCTTAGGTCAAGCGGGGTATTGCTCATTTTTAAACTATAAAGTTTGGAGCAATACTGCACAAATTGGCAAAGGATCTCAGGGGTAGTGTTAACCTTTGTCTTTGCAGGCGTTCTTAGCTCGTGAATAAAGGTTTTCAGCTTTTTAAGTTTAAGGGCACATGCCAATAACTTCCCTGCTCTGTTATTCTCAAAGTGAAATTTTTGTTTGGTTTTAAGCGCTAGTGAATTGGCTTCTTTAAGCAGTTGGTCCTGAACCGTTTATCTAGCTTTTTCAAGTGCGGTGAGAGTTTGTGGATCTGTTGGGTTCTGCTTGTGTGCATACTCTAGCTTAGCTAAAAGATCTGTCGATTGTTGGTAAAATGTATGTGATTTCTTTTTAACATATGCGTGTCTTTTAATGAATTCGCCCCTTATGAAGCATTTATGCGCTTCCCATACAATATAGGGATCAGTTTCCAGAAGCGAGTTTATTTGAAAGTATTCCGGGAGGAGTTTTTCTAGATTTGCTTTAAATTCAGGGGCGTTTAAGAAACTATCGTCTAATTTCCACTGGAAGACACTTTTGGGGGCTGATGGCCAGTCGAGTTGTGTAATGACAGCAGAGTGGTCTGACCAAACTGTGTGTGATATTCTAGAGGATAATACATTAGACAGACCTTTTTGGTTGGTGAAGATGTAATCGATCCTGCTATAGGATCTGTGCGGGGACGAGAAAAAAGTATAATCTCTCTGCCCTGGGTGCTTAAATCTCCAAGTGTCAAACAAAGTCTGATCTCGAAATATTTTCCAGAGATGTTTTATTGTACTTCTAGATATGTTCGGATGTGGATTTGTAGTGTCCACACTCGGCTGGATAGGTATGTTAAAATCGCCCCCAATGTAAAGAGCGCCTTTAGTGTAGTCTAGAATTTGAGCAAAGTATTTCTTAAAGTAGGGGAGCTGTTTCGTATTTGGGGCATATAAATTGACCAGTGTTACAGGGGTGCCGTATAACAGGCCATATATACAGAGGAACCTTCCTTCTGTGTCTGTATAGGTTTTTACATGTGTATAAGGTAAGTGCCTGCTTATAAGAATGCTAACACCATTTCTTTTACGCTCAAAAGAGCTGTGAAAATGTTGAGTATAGTGGTGGCCAAAATATTTTGGTTCTTTAGATTTTAGGAAATTAGTCTCTTGCAAGAAGAGAATATCGCCCTTTTTTCTATAAAGATCTCTAAGTGCCATTGAGCGTTTCTGAGGTGAGTTTAGTCCCTTTGTGTTTTGACTAATTAGTGTAAAGGTTTTATTGTTAGCTATCATAAGATTAGTTGTGTTTTAAAGTTAGGTATTGATCTGATTGAGAAAATGTGTCCAAGATTATCTGTATACTTCCCTGTGACATTCTATGCCTTAAGAGTTGCACCTCTAGAGCTATACACCAGAAAAAGAACAAAAACCATCTAAACCACAAACAATAAACAAAAAACAGTCTCCCACTGGAGTTAATAAAGAAAATGAAGGGTAATTTTTGTTTCATAACAAGTGTAAAAATTAAAAGGATGGTAACCAGCTTTAAAAATGAGCTACTAATATTCAATTTTTTAAACCACTATGGCCTATGACAAGGTAAATAGGAGGTTAACAAGTATCAAAACTCAGTTCAACTTTTCAAACTAACTGTGCATTATTATTTTTACGATATAATGTATATGTCGGAGAGGATAGGGGGAGAAAGGAGGAGAGAAATCAGGGGGGAACACAGGGGAGGTTCAAATAAGGATCTAGCGGCTAGATTTGGAGTTTTGTTGGTAACGACCCGAAAAACTAACGCCAGCTTTTTTCTAGCCGCACCATAAAAATAACTCTGGTATTGAGAGTCCACATAAAGGCTGCGTTAGGCTCGAAAAAAGGAGCGTAGAGCATTTTTAACGCAGCTTCAACTCTCGATACCAGAGTTGCTTACGCAAGCGGCCAGCCTCAAAAACGTGCTCGTGCACGATTCTCCCATAGGAAACAATGGGGCTGTTTGAGCTGAAAAAAAACCTAACACCTGCAAAAAAGCCGCGTTCAGCTCCTAACGCAGCCCCATTGTTTGCTATGCGGAAACACTTCCTACGTCTGCACCTAACACCCTAACATGTACCCCGAGTCTAAACACCCCTAACCTTACACTTATTAACCCCTAATCTGCCGCCCCGCTATCGCTGACCCCTGCGTATTATTATTAACCCCTAATCTGCCGCTCCGTAAACCGCCGCTACTTACATTATCCCTATGTACCCCTAATCTGCTGCACTAACATCGCCGACCCCTATATTATATTTATTAACCCCTAATCTGCCCCCCACCTGCCTACACTTATTAACCCCTAATCTGCCGAGCGGACCTGAGCGCTACTATAATAAAGTTATTAACCCCTAATCCGCCTCACTAACCCTATAATAAATAGTATTAACCCCTAATCTGCCCTCCCTAACATCGCCGACACCTAACTTCAATTATTAACCCCTAATCTGCCGACTGGAGCTCACCGCTATTCTAATAAATGTATTAACCCCTAAAGCTAAGTCTAACCCTAACACTAACACCCCCCTAAATTAAATATAATTTACATCTAACGAAATTAATTAACTCTTATTAAATAAATTATTCCTATTTAAAGATAAATACTTACCTGTAAAATAAATCCTAATATAGCTACAATATAAATTATAATTATATTATAGCTATTTTAGGATTTATATTTATTTTACAGGTAACTTTGTATTTATTTTAACCAGGTACAATAGCTATTAAATAGTTAAGAACTATTTAATAGCTAAAATAGTTAAAATAATTACAAATTTACCTGTAAAATAAGTCCTTACCTAAGTTACAATTAAACCTAACACTACACTATAAATAAATTAATTAAATAAACTACCTACAATTACCTACAATTAACCTAACACTACACTATCATCAATAAATTAATTAAATACAATTCCTACAAATAAATACAATTAAATAAACTAGCTAAAGTATAAAAAATAAAAAAGAACTAAGTTACAAAAAATAAAAAAATATTTACAAACATAAGAAAAATGCCCTACCCTATTCTAAATTACAAAAGTTCAAAGCTCTTTTACCTTACCAGCCCTGAACAGGGCCCTTTGCGGGGCATGCCCCAAAGAATTCAGCTCTTTTGCCTGTAAAAAAAAACATACAATCCCCCCCCAACATTACAACCCACCACCCACATACCCCTAATCTAACCCAAACCCCCCTTAAATAAACCTAACACTAAGCCCCTGAAGATCTTCCTACCTTATCTTCACCCTGCCAGGTTCACCGATCCGTCCTGAAGAGCTCCTCCGATGTCCTGATCCAAGCCCAAGCGGGGGGCTGAAGAGGTCCATGATCCGGCTGAAGTCTTCATCCAAGCGGGAGCTGAAGAGGTCCATGATCCGGATGAAGTCTTCATCCAAGCGGGAGCTGAAGAGGTCCATGATCCGGATGAAGTCTTCTATCAACGGCATCTTCAATCTTCTTTCTTCCCGATCCATCTTGCAGACCTCCGACGCGGAACATCCTCTCCGATCAGCCAATAGAATGCGAGCTCAATCTGATAGGCTGATTGGATCAGCCAATCGGATTGAACTTGATTCTGATTGGCTGATTCCATCAGCCAATCAGAATATTCCTACCTTAATTCCGATTGGCTGATAGAATCCTATCAGCCAATCGGAATTCGAGGGACGCCATCTTGGATGACGTCCCTTAAAGGAACCGTCATTCGGCTAGTAGGCGTCGGGAGAAGAGGATGTTCCGCGTCGGAGGTCTGCAAGATGGATCCGGAAGAAAGAAGATTGAAGATGCCGTTGATAGAAGACTTCATCCGGATCATGGACCTCTTCAGCTCCCGCTTGGATGAAGACTTCATCCGGATCATGGACCTCTTCAGCTCCCGCTTGGATGAAGACTTCAGCCGGATCATGGACCTCTTCAGCCCCCCGCTTGGGCTTGGATCAGGACATCGGAGGAGCTCTTCAGGACGGATCGGTGAACCTGGCAGGGTGAAGATAAGGTAGGAAGATCTTCAGGGGCTTAGTGTTAGGTTTATTTAAGGGGGGTTTGGGTTAGATTAGGGGTATGTGGGTGGTGGGTTGTAATGTTGGGGGGGGATTGTATGTTTTTTTTTACAGGCAAAAGAGCTGAATTCTTTGGGGCATGCCCCGCAAAGGGCCCTGTTCAGGGCTGGTAAGGTAAAAGAGCTTTGAACTTTTGTAATTTAGAATAGGGTAGGGCATTTTTTATTTGGGGGTCTTTGTTATTTTATTAGGGGGCTTAGAGTAGGTGTAATTAGTTTAAAATTGTTGTAATATTTTTCTTATGTTTGTAAATATTTTTTTTATTTTTTGTACTTTAGCTAGTTTATTTAATTGTATTTATTTGTAGGAATTGTATTTAATTGATTTATTGATAGTGTAGTATTAGGTTAATTGTAGGTAATTGTAGGTAGTTTATTTAATTAATTTATTGATAGTGCAGTGTTAGGTTAATTGTAGGTAATTGTAGGTAGTTTATTTAATTAATTTATTGATAGTGTAGTGTTAGGTTTAATTGTAACTTAGGTTAGGATTTATTTTACAGGTAATTTTGTAATTATTTTAACTATTTTAGCTATTAAATAGTTCTTAACTATTTAATAGCTATTGTACCTGGTTAAAATAAATACAAAGTTACCTGTAAAATAAATATAAATCCTAAAATAGCTATAATATAATTATAATTTATATTGTAGCTATATTAGGATTTATTTTACAGGTAAGTATTTATCTTTAAATAGGAATAATTTATTTAATAAGAGTTAATTAATTTCGTTAGATGTAAATTATATTTAACTTAGGGGGGTGTTAGTGTTAGGGTTAGACTTAGCTTTAGGGGTTAATACATTTATTAGAATAGCGGTGAGCTCCGGTCGGCAGATTAGGGGTTAATAAGTGTAGGCAGGTGGAGGCGACGTTGTGGGGGGCAGATTAGGGGTTAATAAATATAATATAGGGGTCGGCAGTGTTAGGGGCAGCAGATTAGGGGTACATAAGGATAACGTAGGTGGCGGCGCTTTGCGGTCGGCAGATTAGGGGTTAATAAGTGTAGGTAGGTGGAGGCGACGTTGTGGGGGGCAGGTTAGGGGTTAATAAATATAATACAGGGGTCGGCGGTGTTAGGGGCAGCAGATTAGGGGTACATAAGGATAACGTAGGTGGCGGCGCTTTGCGGTCGGAAGATTAGGGGTTAATAAGTGTAGGTAGGTGGAGGCGACGTTGTGGGGGCAGGTTAGGGGTTAATAAATATAATACAGGGGTCGGCGGTGTTAGGGGCAGCAGATTAGGGGTACATAAGGATAACGTAGGTGGCGGTCGGCAGATTAGGGGTTAAAAAAATTTAATCGAGTTGCGGCGATGTGGGGGGACCTCGGTTTAGGGGTACATAGGTAGTTTATGGGTGTTAGTGTACTTTAGAGCACAGTAGTTAAGAGCTTTATAAACCGGCTTTAGCCCAGAAAGCTCTTAACTACTGACTTTTTTCCTGCGGCTGGAGTTTTGTCGTTAGATGTCTAACGCTCACTTCAGATACAACTCTAAATACCGGAGTTAGAAAAATCCCATTGAAAAGATAGGATACGCAATTTACGTAAGGGGATCTGCGGTATGGAAAAGTTGCGGCTGAAAAGTGAGCGTTAGACCCTATTTTGAGTGACTCCAAATACCGGAGTTAGCCTAAAACCAGCGTTAGGAGCCTCTAACGCTGGTTTTCACGGCTAGCGCCAAACTCCAAATCTAGGCCATAGTGACTATGGGGAAATTCTAGGTACAGTCTTAAAGAAAAATTCTCACCACTCTGCTCGTCCTAATGTCCATAGGAGGTTTCAATGTCCATCATGAACCAGGAATAGCGGATGAGAGGGACAGTTCTCATCCAAAAATGAGGATACAGCAATTGGAGAGAACATATCCTGTTATTACCCCATAGGTTTTCTCAGGTGTTTGTTGCCTTTTGCTTGAGTCTGTGATAGCAGTTAGCTTGTGCTTCTTTGGGGTAGATGAGCTTTAATGTCTCATTGTCCTGTACCGCTCCTGTCTGTGGCTGTCTGATGTCAGATTAGCGGACCGTCCCGCATGTAACTTAGGGATGTCCCAGCTGGCGATCTATAATGTTAGGCAAGATGGCGGCTCCCATGAAGAAAACTCATCAGAGTAGTCCGGTTTTCAGAGGTCCAGTGACAGGGTCTATGTCCGTTTCATGTGCCCTGTGTCCCATTAACTGTTCTGCCTCCGGTTGTAGCAGGGATCTGCACTTTAGCAAGCCATTTGTGGTAGGCTTATTACGCTGGTATTACGGAGCTCTGGGTTTATGCAGCAATTTGCACCGCTTCCGGCTCCGCCCCCACTTGGTATTTATTTTAACTAGGTACAATAGCTATTAAATAGTTAAAAACTATTTAATAGCTACCTTGTTAAAATAATTACCAATTTACCTGTAAAATAAATCCTAACCTAAGTTACAATTACACCTACACTATCAATAAATTAAATAAACTACAAATATCTAAACTATATTAAATACACTAAACTAAATTACAAAAAAACAAACACTAAATTACAAAAAATAAAAAAGATTACAAGAATTTTAAGCTAATTACACCTATTCTAAGCCCCCTAATAAAATAACAAAGCCCCCCAAAATAAAAAAAATTCCTTACTCTAAATTACAAAAGTTAACAGCTCTATTACCAGCCCTTAAAAGGGCTTTTTGCAGGGCATGCCCCAAAGTAATCAGCTCTTTTGCCTGTAAAACCCCCCACAATACCACCCCCCAACATTACAACTAGGGATGGGCGAATGTTTCTAAAAATTCAAAATTTAAAACGAATTTTGATACATTTGTTCGTTCAAATCGAATTTCAAATGTTTATATAACATTCTATATTCGAATTTTCGTTTTCGACTTTTTCAATAAAATTCGAAAATATTCATTCGAATAATAGAATGTTTAGCTATGTATTCATTCAATTTCAAAATGTAATATTCGAATTTGAATGTGACATTCAAATTTGAAATAGTATTTCTAGTCTACAACTGTGTTTAATAAATGTAATATTCGAATTCGAATGCTACATTCGAATTCAAATGTCACATTCGAATTTGAAATAGTATTTCTAGTCTAATGCTGTGTTTTAAATGTGATATTCGATTCGAATGTGATATTCGATTCGAATGTGACATTCGAATTCGAAATAGTATTTCTAGTCTCATTCTGTGTTTTATAATGTAATATTCGAATTCGAATGTGACATTCGATTCGAATGTGATATTCGATTCAAATGTGACATTCGAAATAGTGTTTCTAGTCTACAATTGTGTTTTATAAATGTAATATTCGAATTCGAATGTGATATTCGAATGTAACATTCGAATTCGAATGTGACATTCGAAAATCAAATTTTTAAGAATATTCGTTCTTATCAACATTCTATTATGTAAATTGAATTTCTACAATAACATTCGTTCTAACATTCGAATTTGGATATAAACACATTCGCCCATCCCTAGTTACTGCTATGTGTATGTAGTGTTACTGCTATGTGTATGTAGTGTTACTGCTATGTGTGTGTATGTAGTGTTACTGCTGTATGTATGTAGTGTTACTGCTATGTGTATGTAGTGTTACTGCTGTATGTATGTAGTGTTACTGCTATGTGTATGTAGTGTTACTGCTATGTGTATGTAGTGTTACTGCTGTATGTATGTAGTGTTACTGCTATGTGTATGTAGTGTTACTGCTGTATGTATGTAGTGTTACTGCTATGTGTATGTAGTGTTACTGCTGTATGTATGTAGTGTTACTGCTATGTGTATGTAGTGTTACTGCTATGTGTGTGTATGTAGTGTTACTGCTGTATGTATGTAGTGTTACTGTTATGTATGTGTAGTGTTACTGCTGTATGTATGTAGTGTTACTGCTATGTGTATGTAGTGTTACTGCTATGTGTATGTATGTAGTTTTACTGCTGTATGTATGTAGTGTTACTGTTATGTATGTGTAGTGTTACTGCTATGTGTATGTAGTGTTACTGCTGTATGTATGTAGTGTTACTGCTATGTGTGTGTAGTGTTACTGCTATGTGTGTGTAGTGTTACTGCTATGTGTGTGTAGTGTTACTGCTATGTGTAAGTATGTAGTGTTACTACTATGTGTATGTAGTGTTACTGGCACTGCTATGTGTGTGTAGTGTTACTGCTATGTGTGTGTAGTGTTACTGCTATGTGTGTGTAGTGTTACTGCTATGTGTAAGTATGTAGTGTTACTACTATGTGTATGTAGTGTTACTGCTATGTGTATGTAGTGTTACTGCTATGTGTATGTAGTGTTACTGCTATGTGTGTGTAGGTCCGAAAGGCGATATCCACATATTATAATGTGATGATGTCATAGTGATCGTTTGCATAACATTGTCATAATTTATTATTGCAAAATCAAAATGATAATTTTTGATTGTATCTTATTTGTTAACTGTTCTAAATCTTTATTTTTAAAAATCTTTCCTAATCGCCAATGCGAATATTTGGTTTGTGTATAAGTATGTAATTTGTTTTTCTTGTTCTTTTGTCCCGTGATGCAGATCCAAATGAATTTTTTGAATCCTCGTTATGTAGTAAATTATTGTAAATGTTGAATGCAAATGTGCTATGTTGTGTGAGCGATTGTTGTTTGTACATTTGACATGATTATTATTTGTGTCCATTAAGTTGTATGTTTAATGTGACAGAGCAATGTAAAGTTCTTGCGATATCGAGTGTTAGATGAAAAATCTGTTTATTTTTCTGTTTCCATTGATCTCTATGGGGAAATCCATTACGCTGTGATTATACAAGTGAAATAAACACGGTATTCATGATAACGCGATGCGTAACAACGTTCTTTTCAGACTTTTAAGACCTATGTTACGAAGAGTGTGCAATAAACATTACGCATGCGCTATTTGCGCACAGCCATAACGCAAAACTCGTAATCTCGGTATTAGATAGATTGCGATGTGGGTGAATGGCAGATTAGGGGTTAATAACTCTCAGTTAGAGCACAAGTTTGTGCGTTCTATCTTCATAGCCAATAGAATTTCAGTATCTCTCATCCTATTGGCCAATTTGAACAGCCAATAGGATTTCAGGAGCTCTCATCCTATTGGCTGATTTGAATATCCAAAATCAAATCAGCCAATAGGAATGCAAGGGACACCATCTTGATTCGTGTACCTTGCATTGAAGATTCAGTGAATGGCAGCGACCATATGAAGAGGATGCTCCACGCCGAATGTCTTCAGGATGGACCCGCTCTGTGCCGGGATGAAGATAGAAGACGCCGTCGTGATTAAGATAGAAGATGCCTCCTGGATGAAGATGGAGCCGCTGGGATGAAGATCCTTCAAGCGGGACTTCAACAACTGTAAGTGGCTCTTCTGGGGTTAGTGTTAGGATTTTTAAAACTTTTTTGGGGAGTTTTTTTTTTTTTAGTTTAGGGTTTGGGCTTTTCATAAAAGAGCTAAATGCCCTTTTTAGGGCAAAGCAAAAGAGCTAAATGCCCTTTTAAGGGCAATGCCCATACAAATGCCCTTTTCAGGGCAAAGGTTAGATTAAGTTTTTAAGATAGTTTTCTTTATTTTGTGAGTTTGGGGGGGTGGGGTTTTGTAATGTTAGTGGGTCTTTGTAATTTTTTTTCAGGTAAAAGAGCTGTTTAACTTAGGGCAATGCCCTACAAAAAGGCCCTTTTAAGGGCCATTTGTAGTTTTTTCCAGATTAGGTTTTTTATTTTGGGGTGGTTTTTTTTTTAAATGGGTATTAGAATAGGAATAATTTTCATTATTTTTGATAATTCGTTTGTTATTTTGTGTAATTTTTTTTTCGTTTTGGGGTGTGTTTTTATTTTTAGATTAAGGTTTGGGCATTTCATAATAGAGCTGAATGTCCTTTTTCAGGGCAATGGTTAGCTTAGGTTTTCCTTTATTTTTATTTTGTGGGTTTGGGGGGTGGGGGTTTGTATACTGTTAGGGGGGTGTTTGTTTTTGTTTTGTAGGAAAAGAGCTATTATCTTTAGGGAAATGCCCTAAAAAAGGCCATTTTAAGGGTCCTTGGTAGTTTATTATAGATTAGGGTTTTTTATTTTGGGTTGGGTTTTTTATTTTTTTTAAAGGGTATTAGAATAGGAATAATTTTTTATTATTTTGTATAATTTCGTTTGTTATTTTTTGGAGTGGTAGTTTTTTAATTTTTTTTTGTAATTTTAGTGTTTTTTAATTTTTGTAATGGTAGGTTTGTATTTTTGTAATGTTAGGTTTTAGTGTAAGGCAGCTTAGGCTTTGTTTCATAAGTAAGTTTGTATTTATTTTAACTAGGTAGTTAGTAAATAGTTAATAACTATTTACTAACTAGTCTACCTAGTTAAAAACCTGTGAAATAAAAAAAAACTAAGCTAGCTACAATATAACTATTAGTTATTTTTTAGCTAGCTTAGGTTTTATTTTACAGGTAAGTTTGTATTTATTTTTAAATAAGTATTATTTAGTTAATAATTGTAACTTTTAAATTTAGCTCTATTTAGCTGTATTTTAATTATGTTAAAGTTAAGGGGTGTTAGGGTTAGGGTTACGTTAGGGTTAGGGTTACGTTAGGGTTAGGGTTACGTTAGGGTTAGGTTTAGGGGTTAATAGTTAATTTTAGGTTGCTGCGATGTGGGGAGCTGGCGGTTTAGGGGTTAATAGGTTGATTTAGTGGTAGTGATGTGGGAGGCCAGAGGTTTAGGGGTTAATAACTTTATTTCGTTGTAGCGATGTCGGGGAGAGGCGGAATAGGGGTTAATAGATTTATTATAGTGTGGGTGATGTTGGGGTGCAGGGGAATAAGGGTTAATAAAGTATTATTAACCCTAGTATAGTGTTGTGCGACATCGGGAGCGGCAGATTAGGGGTTAATAGTTTTATTTTGGTGGCGGCGATATCGGGGGCAGGAGATTAGGGGTTAATAACATTATGTAGGTGGCGGCGATGTTGGGGGCAGCAGATTAGGGGTGTTTAGACTTGGGGTTTATGTTAGGGTGTTAGTTTTAAACGTTACTTTTTGGGGCTGCATTACAGAGCTTTTTGTTCTGTGATCGCAGGTGTTAGTTTTTTTTTTTAGCCCGCTCTCCCCATTGATGTCTATGGGGAAAGGGTGCACGAGCAAGTCAAAACAGCGCTTGTTTTTGCTGCGGTATGGAGCTTGACGCCACCATATAGCCCGCACAAACCGGACTTTTTAAAACTTGTAATGGCGGCACTATAGGGGGTGAAATAACACCAGCTTTGATGCGGTCATTAAATTCCCTATAGCGCACAAAACTCGTAATCTCCCTGTCTATTAGTTAGATTGCGATGTAGGTGAATGGCGGATTAGGGTTTAATAACTTTCACCTAGATTACGAGTTTTGCGCTATAGAGGGTGCAAAACGAACGCAACAAAAGTTGCGTTATTTCACCCTCCATAGTGCTGACATTACGAGTTTTTGAAAAGCTGCCTTGTGCGTGCAATATGGTTGCGTTAAGCTCCATACCGCAGCAAAAACAATCGCTGTGTTGACGTGCTCATGCACGCTTTCCCCATAGACATCAATGGGGAGAGAGTGTTAGAAAACACCTGCGATAGCGGAATGAAAAGCTCCGTAATTCAACCCCATTGATGTCTATGGGGAGAAAATGTAAACATAACACCATACCATAAACCCCACGTCTAAACACCCCTAATCTGCTGCCACCGACATCACTGACACCTACATAAAGTTATTAACCCCTAGTCTGCCGCTCCCAACATTGCCGCCACCAAAATAAATTTATTAACCCCTAATCTGCCGCTCCCGATATTGCCGCCACTATAATAAAGTTAATAACCACTATTCCCCCGCACCCCAACATCGCCCACACTATAATAAAGATATTAATCCCATTCCGCCGCACCCCTACATCGTGCCACTAAATAAAGTTATTAACCCCTAAACCTCTGGCCTCCCACATCACTGTCACTAAATAAACCTATTAACCCCTAAACCGACAGCCCCCCACATCGTAAAAAACTAAATTAAGCTATTAACCCCTAAAACAACCTCCTAACTTTAAATTAAAATGACAAGATCCCTATCTTAAAATAAATAAAAACTTACCTGTGAAATTAAAAAAACGAAGTTTAAACTATAAATTAAACTAACATTACTATTATACTAAAATTAAAATAACTACCAATTAAATACATTAAATTAAACTTTAAAAAACCTAACACTGCTAAAATAAATCAGCCAATAGGATGAGAGCTACTGAAATTATATTGGCTATTCAAATCAGCCAATAGAATTTAAGTAGCTCTCATTCTATTGGCTGATTTGAACAGCCAATAGGATTTCAGTAGCTCTCATCATTGCGCTTAAAAGGGCATTTAGCTCTTTTTCAAAAGCCCAAACCCTAATCTGAAAAAAAAACACCCCCAAAAAATACCTAACATTAACCCCAGAATATCTACTCACGGTTGTGGAAATCCGGAATCCAAGCTACAAAAAGTCTTCATCCATCACGGGGGCTTCTTCTATCTTCATCCCAGCAGCGTGGAGCAGAGTGGCAAAGACATACAGCACGGACGGTCCTCTTCATATGGTCCCCACGGTACATACACTGAAGCTTCAATGCAAGGTAGCCATTTCAAAATGGCGTACCTTGCATTCCTATTGGCTGATTTGATGAGAGCTTCTAAAATCCTATTGGCTGTTTAAAACAGCCAATAGGATGAGAGCTTCTAAAATCCTATTGGCTGTTCAAAACAGCCAATAGGATGAGAGCTGCTGAAATCATATTGGCTGCCACTAATTTTGAACAGCCAATAGGATTTTAGAAGCTCTCATCCTATTGGCTGATTTGAATTTGAAGAAAAAAATCAGCCAAACAAGAATGCAAGGTACACGATTTTGAAATGGCTACCTTGCATTAAAGCTTCAGTGTACGGCGGAGACCGTATGAAGAGGAAGCTCCACGCTGGATGTCTTCACCGCTCCGTGCCACCGGGATGAAGATAGAAGACGCCCCCACAATGGATAAAGATGCTGCATGGATGAAGACTTCTCGCTGCCTGGATGTCCGGACTTAAGCAACCGTGTGTATATATTCTGGGGTTAGTCACCTAGATAACAAGTTTGTGCGTTTGTCTTTGAATGCTGAAAATATGGTATTTTCAGCGTTAAAACAGCACCGCAAGCAACCATTACAAGTCTTGTCGGTATAGCTGTGGAAAAATTGTAGCAGTCCACAGCACTCAAATAAAAGTATCTTTTATTGGCACATAAAAGTAACGAACTAGTGACGCTGTGGACTGCTACAATTTTTCCATGACTTTGAGGGTATTGGTGGCTACCCTGGTCTTCAACGAGCACTGACCGTTATTTGACTGCTGTATCATTATCTGTGTATTAGCAGTCGGTATAACTGTACCGCAAGCCTTTTAGCCTGTAACGCAACGTCAGTACCGAACTCCTAAAAATGATGTTTTTCAATGGAATTCTCATAGCGCTGGTATAACGAGTTTTGCGGTGAGGCTAAAAAGCAAGCGTTACAGCCTAAATTGACAAGATCTGTACCGCCATATAAAGTCAGTAGTTGTGAGTTTTACGCTACAAAGCTGTAGTATAAAACTCATAACTAAAGTGTTACAAAACAAAATTTATGCTAACCTGATAATTTTTTTTATTTCTTGACACGATGTGTCCACGGATCATCTAATTACTATTGGGATATTCACCTCCTGGCCAGCAGGAGGCGGCAAAGAGCACCACAGCAAAGCTGTTAAATATCACCTCCCTTCTATCCAACCCCAGTCATTCGACCGAAGTAAAGGAGAGAAAGGAAGCAAGAAGGTGCAGAGGTGCCTGAGGTTTATAACATAACAAAAAATATCCTGTCATAAAAAACAGGGTGGGCCGTGGACTCATCGTGTCAAGAAAGAAATAAATTTATCAGGTAAGCATACATTTTGCTTTCTTTCTAATGACACGATGAGTCCACGGATCATCTAATTACTATTGGAAATCAATACCCAAGCTAGAGGACACAGATGATAAGGGAGGGACAAGACAGGGAACATAAACAGAAGACACCACTGCTTGAAGAACCTTTCTTCCAAAGGAAGCCTCAGTCGAGGCAAAAGTATCAAACATATAATTTTGAAAAAGTATGTAGAGAGGACCAAGTTGCAGCCTTGCAAATCTATTCTACAGAAGCTTCATTTTTGAATGCCCAGGAAGAGGAAACAGCCCTCGCAGAATGATCCATAACCTTCTCAGGAGGCTGCTAGCCAGCAGTTTCATAGGCGAAGCAAATTATACTCTTCAGCCAGAAAGAAAGAGAAGTAGCCGTAGCTTTCTGCCCATTACGTTTCCCAGAGAAAACTACAAACAGAGCAGAAGACTGACGAAAATCCTTAGTCGTCTGTAAATAGAATTTCCAAGCACAAACCACGTCTAGGTTGTGCAGAAGATGTTCCTTATGAGAAGAAGGATTAGGACATAAAGAAGGAACAACAATCTCCTGATTAATGTTCCGATCTGAAACTACTTTAGGAAGAAAACCCAATTTAGTACGTAAAACAACCTTATCCGAGTGAAAGATAAGATAGGGAGACTCATGCTGTAAAGCCGAGAGCTCAGAGACTCTACGAGCTGAAGAAATAGTGACAAGAAAAAAAAGAAAACTTCCAAGATAACAACTTAATATCTAAGGAATGCATAGATTCAAAAGGAGCCTGCTGAAGAACATTAAGAACAAGATTAAGACTCCAGGGAGAAGAAACAGGTTTGAACACAGGCCTGATTCTGACCAAGGCCTGTCAGAATGACTGAACATCTGGTACCTCTGCCAGACGTTTATGTAACAAAATAGATCAGGCAAAAAATTTACTTTTCAAGGAGCTTGCCGATAACCCCTTCTCCAAAACCTCTTGGAGAAAAGATAAAATCCTAGGAATCCAAACTCTACTCCAAGAGTAGCCTTTGGAATTGCACCAATACAGATATTTATGCCAAATCTTATGGTAAATTTTCCTGGTAACAGGCATTCGAGCCTGAATCATAGTCTCAATGACCTGATCTGAAAATCCACGCTTAGATAAAATTAAGCTTTCAATCTCCAAGCAGTCAGCTTCAGAGAAACTAGATTTGGATGAAGGAAGGACCCTCGAAGTAGAAGGTCCTTTCTTAGAGGAAGTTTCCAAGGAGGGAGAGATGAGATCTCCACTAGGTCTGCATACCAAATCCTGCGATGCCACGCCGGAGCAATGAGAATCACCGACGCCCTCTCTTGCTTGATCCGAGCAATGACCCGAGGAAGGAGAGTGAACGGAGGAAATAGGTATGCAAGATTGAAGTTGCAAGGAACTGCCAGAGCATCTATCAGAACCGTCTGAGGGTCGCTGGTCGGCTGAGAAAATCCGCTTCCCAATTGTCCACTCCTGGAATGTGGATCGCAGATAGACAACAGTTGTGGGTCTCTGCCCACTGAATAATCTTGGACACCTCTTTCATGACCAAAGAACTCCGAGTTCCACCCTGATGGTTGATTTAAGCCACTGAGGTTTTGTTGTCCGACTGAAATCTGATAAACCTGGCAGAAGCTAACTGAGGCCAGGCCAGAAGAGCATTGAAGATTGCTCTTAGCTCTAGAATGTTTGTGGAGAACAGATTCTTCCCGAGTCCATGTCCCCTGAGCCCTTAGAAGGCCCCAGACTGCTCCCCAACGTGTCAGGCTGGCGTCCGTAGTCACTATCACCCAGATAGGTCTGCGAAAACAGGTTCCCTGGGAGAGATGATCCTGAGACAACCACCAAGGAAGAGAATCTCTTGTCATCTTATCCAAATGAATTCGCAGAGACAGATCCGCGTAATCCCCGTTCCACTGTCTGAGCATGCATAACTGCAGAGGTCTGAGATGGAAATGAGCAAAAGGAATAATATCCATGGCGGTTACCATGAGACCAATTACCTCCATACATTGAGCCACTGATGGAGAGGAGAGGACTGAAGAGACAGACAAGATTAGAAAATCTTGGATTTTCAGACATCCGTCAGAAATATTTTCATCAAAACGGAATCTATTATGGTTCCCAAAAAGACTACCCTTGTAGATGGAATTAAGGAACTCTTTTGCAGATTCACCTTCCAACCATGAGAGCGCAGGAAGGATACAAGCATCTTCGTGTGGGAGCTTGCTAGATGAAAAGACTGAGCCTGAACCAGAATGTCATCCAGATAAGGCCCCACTGCAATACCCTGTAACTGGAGCACTGCCAACAGAGATCCCAGAACCTTAGAAAAAATTCTGGGAGCTGTAGCTAGTCCGAAAGGAAGAGCCACAAACTGGAAGTGTTTGTGGAGAAAAGCAAATCTCAGAAACTTGTGATGATCCCTGTGGATGGGAACATGAAGGTACGCATCCTTTAAATCTTCTGTTGTCATAAATTGACCCACCGGAACTAAGGGAAGAATGGAACAAATAGTTTCCATTTTGAAGGACGGTACTCTTAGGAATTTGTTTAGACTCTTGAGATCCTAGATTGGTCTAAAGGTTCCCTCTTTCTTGGGAACCACAAACAGATTGGAGTAAAATCCCAGACCCTGCTCCTGTACTGGAACAGGAACTATCACTCCCATTTCGGATAGATCCCGAACACAATGTAAGAACGTCTCTCTTTATCTGGTATACAGATAATCTTGAGAGAAGAAATCTGCTCCTGGGGGGAAAGGTCTTAAATTCTAGTTTGTATCCCTGGGACACAATGTCTATCGCCCAAGGATCCTGAACATCCCAAACTCAAGCCTGAGCGAAAAAGGAAAGTCTCCCCCCACAAGATGCCATCCCGGAATGGGGGCAGACCCTTCATGCTGACTTTGAATCATTAGCAGGCTTCTTGGATTGTTTTCCCTAATTCCAAGATTGGTTGGGTCTCCAGGAAGGTTTGGACTGACCCTGTTTTGTAGAGGGAGAGGAAGGTTTACCCTTAAAGTTTCGAAAGGATTGAAAATTACGTCCCTTCTGCTTAGATTTCTTATCTTGAGGAAGGAAATTACCCTTTCCTCCTATAATGTCAGAAATAATCTCAGCCAATGCTGGGCCAAACAAGGTCTTACCCTTGTAAGGAATAGACAAAAGCTTAGACTTAGATGACACATCTGCAGACCAAGATTTCAGCCATAAAGCTCTTCGAGACAGAATGGCAAAACTAGAAATATTTGCTCCCAACTTGATAACTTGAAGGGAAGCATCAGAAATTAAATAATTGGCCAATTTAAGAGCCCTGATCCTGTCCTGGATCTCTTCAAGGGGGAATGTCTGTTTGAAATCAATCAGGCAATGCATCAAACCAGTATGCCGCTGCGCTAGAAACGATAGCAATACACATACCGCAGGTTGCCATTGTAAACCCTGGTGAACATACATTTTCTTAAGAAAACCCTCCAGTTTCTTATCCATAGGGTCCTTAAAAGAACAGCTATCCTCTATGGCAATAGTAGTTCTCTTAGCTAAAGTGGAAATTGCCCCTTCCACCTTGGGGACCATTTGCCAAGACTCCTTGATAGAGTCATCAATGGGAAACATCTACTTAAAAATAGGAGAAGGAGAAAAAGGAATAACCGGCTTATCCCATTCTTTAACAATAATTTCTGAAGCCCGATCTGGTACGGGAAAAAATGCCAGCATGGAAGGTACATCATAATACTTGTTAAGTTTACTAGACTTTTTAGGGTTGACAATGACAGTAGAGTCAGAGTCATCCAGAGTAGCAAAAACCTCCTTGAGTAGTAAACTTCAGCATCAGAGGGAGGAATTACACTGTCAAAATCTGAGATTTCACCCTCAGATGCTACCGAAGAATCCTCCTCATCAGATTTATGAGAGGAAACATTCGGAATAGCCATGACCGAGTCAGATACCTTACGCACTGATTCTTTAGACTTATTCTTGCGCTTTCCCTGTAGCATGGGAAAAGCAGACAATGCATCAGAAACTGCAGAAGCCATGAGGGAAGCAATGTCTTGCAAGGAGACCCCAGCCGGAGCTTGAGAAGAAGCGCAAGGCACTGAATTAATGGGTACTAAAATTTGGGACACCTGAGGAGAAAAATGCGGCATATCTTGCACATTGTCAGAAGACTCCTGGACAGCATCCGTCTTAGACAATATAGGCTCAAAAATCTATCCTTAAGATTTTGGGCTCTATTTAACGAGCTCCGTATGGAGCTTGATGGCCCCTGTTTCTGGCGAGTCTTCAGACTCGCCAGAAACAGCAGTTATGAAGCAGCGGTCACAAAGACGGCTGCTCCATAACCCTGTCTGCCTGCTCTGAGCAGGCGGACAGACATCGCCACAATACAACACGATCGAGTACGATCGGGTTGATTGACACCCCCCTGCTGGCGGCCTATTGGCCGCAAGTCTGCAGGGGGCGGCGTTGCACCAGCAGCTCTTGTGAGCTGCTGGTGCAATGCTGAATACAGCGAGTGTATTGCTCGCCGTATTCAGCGAGGTCTGCCGGACCTGATCCGCAGTGTCGGATCAGGTCCGCCAGACCTTGATACATATGCCCCTTAATGTTCTCTCAACACATGAGGAACAAAAAGGAATTGGTGGTACAATATTAGTATTCAAACATAAAGGACAACTGTAATCTGTAATTGAGTCTTGGTCCATCTTAACAGAATAAGTGTAAATAATTAAATTATGAACAATTTAAATAAAGAAAAAAAAAATGTTACTGTTTCTTTAAATTTTAAAACGAAACTGCTTTATTTTTGATGCAATGAAAAAACTAAACTGCTTTATTTTTTGAACAAATACAAAAACGAAACTGCTTTATTTTACAAGATATTTAGTAATAAAAACGTCTTAAAGACACCTCAAACAGCCTCTACACCTCAGCAATAGCTTTGCTGAGGTGCCTATTTAAAAAGAAACTGCTTTATTTTTTAAAACCTGAATCCAAACTGGAGCTGTTTCAGTAATAACAGGCTAACAATTAAAAACGATAAGATGCAGATATCGCTCCTCCATACTCAGGAAGTGAGAGAATAACAAATGCGCAATAGATACATTTTTACCTCACACAAGCCCCGCCCATTGTGGGCGTGTCAAAAATAAAGTCTCAGCAGACATCTTAATGCAAAAATGTTAATAAAACCACCAAAATGAGCCAAGTTCTCCTCAAGTCCCCAGTTTCTGCAATACTGCCATACATAACCCCCCTTACAACACTAGGAGTAATGTATTAAATATCCCTGTTAGGGAAATAGTAAAGTGCCATGTTTTTTCCTTAAAGCTGCTTAAGAAAATAAATTAGCACTTACCTCAATAAATCTGCCTGGCAGCAAGGCAGCTCACTAGGTTTGAGATGTCCTTTCCCTCACATGGACCTGTGGAAAATAATAATAAGGGCAGCAACTTTTATTTAAATATGAGGGAAGCGCAGTGAGAATTATGTCCCACAAGTTCCCTTTGCTTAAAAGCCACCAATGCTCTACTGAAGAGACTGAAATGGACTACAGCTACACACTGGAGTAAAAACAGCACATACTTGTACTGCAAATAAAATAATAAACTCTTGATTGAAGAATCTTTTCAGACACCAACTTTACCACTTCCTTACACTAACGTAGGCAAAGAGAATGACTGGGGTTGGATAGGAGGGAGGTGATATTTAACAGCTTTGCTGTGGTGCTCTTTACCGCCTCCTGCTGGCCAGGAGGTGAATATCCCAATAGTAATTAGATGATCCGTGGACTCATCGTGTCATTAGAAAGAAAGTACACTAACACCCATAAACTACCTATTAACCCCTAAACCAAGGCCCTCCCGCATCGCAAACACTATTTTAAAGTATTTAACCCCTAGTCTGCTGCTCCCAACATCGCCGCCCCTTAAAAATTATTAACCCCTATTCCGCTGCTCCCCAACATCGTCACCAGCCCTCCCGCATCGCAAACACTATTTAAATATTATTAACCCCTAATCTGCCGTTCGCCCACATCGCCCCCCTATACTCAAGTTAAGCCCTACACCGCCGCAACTATAATAAACCTATTAACCCCTAAACCCAAAGCCCCACACAACGAAATATACTAATTTAAACTAGTAATCCTTAAACTGAAAGCCCCCCACATTGCAATAAACTAATTTAAACTAGTAACCCCTACACCTAACGGCCCCCTAACTTTATATTAAAATTACAATTTCCCTAGCTTAAATTAAATTAAAACTTACCTGTCAAATTAAAAAAACAAAGTTAAAACTAACAATTAAACTAATATAACTATTAAACAAAATTAACTACAAATTAAATAAACTAAACTACACATTAAAAAAATCCTAACACTACTCTAAAAATGACAAAGAGGCCTAGTTATCAAGCCGTCAACCACAAATACGCTGGAATTCCGTAGCGTATTTGTGGCGAGGCTGATTCGCCTTAGTTATCAAGCCCTACACACCGGCAAAAGTAGAATTTAGTGACGTAAGCTTCGATCCGCCGGACTCAGTCCGACACAGATCGATTCTTACATCACTCCAGATGTTCCGCACACAAGTTCGGCACAATCTGACTACTTTTGCTACTTATCACAAAACTAGCAGGTACGCTCGGCACTTTTCCGGCCCAGCGTACCTGGTTTTCAATTCGCCGCCCTGGAGGCGGCGGATCCCATAGGAATCAATGGGAGTCTGACCATAACGAAAGTTCATGTTCGCTGCTGCCAGATATCCCATTGATTCCTATGGGAGCTGTCTACATCTAACACCCTAACATGTACCCCGAGTCCCCTCCTACACCGCCGCAACTAAATAAATGTATTACCCCCTAAACCGCCACTCCCGGACCCCGCCGCAACTATAATAAACGTATTAACCACTAAACCGCCGCTCCCAGAGTCCACCGCCATTCTAATAAACTAATTAATCCCTAAACCGCCGCTCCCGGACCCCGCTGCCACCTATATTAAATGTATTAACCCGTAATTTGCCCCCCCTACACCGTCGCCACCTATAATACATTTATTAACCCCTATTCTGCCCCCCCTACACCGCCGCAACTATAATAAAATTATTAACCCCTAAACCTAAGTCTAACATTAACCCTAACACCCCCCTAACTTAAATATTAATTAAATACATCTAAATATTTTAACTCTTATTAACTAAATTAATCCTATTTAAAACTAAATACTTACCTTTAAAATAAACCCTAATATAGCTACAATATAAATAATAATTATATTGTAGCTATCTAAGGATTTATTTTTATTTTACAGGCAAACCTACATTCAGTGTTAGCCGTCAGAAGGAAGAGGATGCTCCACGTCAGATGTCTTGAAGATGGACCCGCTCCACGCCGGATGGATGAAGATAGAAGATGCCATCTGGATGAAGACTTCTGCCCGTCTGGAGGACCACTTCACCCGGCTTGGATGAAGACTTCTCCCGGCTTCGTTGAGGACTTTGGCCCGTTGGATGAAGACTTCTCCTGGTAAGGTGACCTTCAAGGGGTTAGTGTTAGGTTTTTTTAAGGGGGTATTCGGTGGGTTTTAGAGTAGGGTTGGTTGTTTGGGTGGTGGGTTTTAATGTTGGGGGGCATTTGTAAAAAAATTTACAGGTAAAAGAGCTGATTACTTTGGGGCAATGTGCCACAAAAGGCCCTTTTAAGGGCTATTTGTAATTTAGTGTAGGGTAGGGCTTTTTTTATTTTTTGGGGGGGGATTAGATTAGGTGTAATTAGTTTAAAAATCTTGTAATTTGTTTATTATTTTCTGTAATTTAGTGTTTTTTTGTACTTTAGCTAATTTTATTTAATTGTATTTAATTTATGGAATTAATTTAATTATGGTGTAATGTTAGATGTTAGTGTAACTTAGGTTAGGTTTTATTTTACAGGTACTTTTGTATTTATTTTAGCTAGGTAGTTATTAAATATTTAACTGTGCATTCTCCTATTCAACCACACTCAGAGAGCACACATTTATTGTTCAGTGAGGCCTGCTCAGTAGTCCAACTTGCAGATCTCTATAGTGGAGAAAGAAGTGTTACTCTACCTTCTGACCTTTTGAAACCTGAAAAGCTGAGATCAGATTTTTATCCAGTGCATTACAGGGGACCATACCTCAATGCATATCAGAGGCTAGTCCAGGAGGACATCTTGCGGATTAATAGCATGCAGGGTGTACAAGCTGCCCCCCAAAATCTGAGTCACAAAGAGAGACTAGCTTTAAAGTCACTCCAGAGTAATGATCATATTGTCATTCGCAACTCGGACAAAGGGGGCAGCATTGTAGTCCTGGATAAGGAGGCCTATTTCAATGAGGCTGTTTCACAATTGTCTGACACTAAAGTATATCAGAAACTCCTTGGGAATCCAACTGCTAAGTATAAAAATGAGTTGGTCAGATTGTTAAAGGAAGGTGTACAATTAGGTGTCTTCAAGGAAACTGACATTGAAAGTTTGGTCCCCAGTAACCCTCTCATTCCTATTTTCTGCCATGTCCCCAAGGTTCATAAGGACCCCACCAATCCCCCAGGGAGGCCCATTGTCTCTGGGGTGGGGTCACTTCTTGAACCTTTAGGGTCATGGTTAGATGGTATCCTTCAGCCCCTGGCTATAAAACAATTATCCTATTTGAGAGATAGTTCCCACCTTATACACACTATACAATCAATTGTTTGGGAACCCCAGTATACCTGGCTGGTTGTGGATATCAGCTCTCTCTACACCTCTATACCACAGCATTTAGGCATAGAGGCTGTAGAATTTTTCCTAGATCGTGAGCTGACTCTTGAACATGAAGTAAAAAAGTACATAGGGGATATTTTACGATTTGCATTATCCCATAATTATTTCATGTTCGAAAACATGTTTTACAGACAGATCTGCGGAACGGCCATGGGGGCAAAATTTGCCCCCGCGTTCGCAAATCTCTATGGCCTAGATTTGGAGTTCGGCGGTAAAAGGGCTGTTAACGCTCCGCGGGCTTTTTTCTGGGCGCACCATAAATTTAACTCTGGTATCGAGAGTTCAAACAAATGCTGCGTTAGGCTCCAAAAAAGGAGCGTAGAGCATTTTTACCGCAAATGCAACTCTCGATACCAGAGTTGCTTACGGACGCGGCCGGCCTCAAAAACGTGCTCGTGCACGATTCCCCCATAGGAAACAATGGGGCTGTTTGAGCTGAAAAAAAACCTAACACCTGCAAAAAAGCAGCGTTCAGCTCCTAACGCAGCCCCATTGTTTCCTATGGGGAAACACTTCCTACGTCTGCACCTAACACTCTAACATGTACCCCGAGTCTAAACACCCCTAACCTTACACTTATTAACCCCTAATCTGCCGCCCCCGCTATCGCTGACCCCTGCATATTTTTTTAACCCCTAATCTGCCGCTCCGTAAACCGCCGCTACCTACATTATCCCTATGTACCCCTAATCTGCTGCCCCTAACACCGCCGACCCCTATATTATATTTATTAACCCCTAATCTGCCCCCCTCAACGTCGCCGACACCTGCCTACACTTATTAACCCCTAATCTGCCGAGCGGACCTGAGCGCTACTATAATAAAGTTATTAACCCCTAATCCGCCTCACTAACCCTATCATAAATAGTATTAACCCCTAATCTGCCCTCCCTAACATCGCCGACACCTACCTTCAATTATTAACCCCTAATCTTCCGATCGGAGCTCACCGCTATTCTAATAAATGGATTAACCCCTAAAGCTAAGTCTAACCCTAACACTAACACCCCCCTAAGTTAAATATAATTTTTATCTAACGAAATAAATTAACTCTTATTAAATAAATGATTCCTATTTAAAGCTAAATACTTACCTGTAAAATAAATCCTAATATAGCTACAATATAAATTATAATTATATTATAGCTATTTTAGGATTAATATTTATTTTACAGGCAACTTTGTAATTATTTTAACCAGGTACAATAGCTATTAAATAGTTAAGAACTATTTAATAGTTACCTAGTTAAAATAATAACAAATTTACCTGTAAAATAAATCCTAACCTAAGATATAATTAAACCTAACACTACCCTATCAATAAAATAATTAAATAAACTACCTACAATTAACCTAACACTACACTAGCAATAAATTAATTAAACACAATTCCTACAAATAAATACAATTAAATAAACTAGCTAAAGTACAAAAAATAAAAAAGAACTAAGTTACAGAAAATAAAAAAATATTTACAAACATAAGAAAAATATTACAACAATTTTAAACTAATTACACCTACTCTAAGCCCCCTAATAAAATAACAAAGCCCCCCAAAATAAAAAATTCCCTACCCTATTCTAAATTAAAAAAGTTACAAGCTCTTTTACCTTACCAGCCCTGAACAGGGCCCTTTGCGGGGCATGCCCCAAGAATTTCAGCTCTTTTGCCTGTAAAAAAAAACATACAATACCCCCCCCCCAACATTACAACCCACCACCCACATACCCCTAATCTAACCCAAACCCCCCTTAAATAAACCTAACACTAATCCCCTGAAGATCTTCCTACCTTGTCTTCACCATCCAGGTATCACCGATCCGTCCTGGCTCCAAGATCTTCATCCAACCCAAGCGGGGGTTGGCGATCCATAATCCGGTGCTGAAGAGGTCCAGAAGAGGCTCCAAAGTCTTCCTCCTATCCGGCAAGAAGAGGACATCCGGACCGGCAAACATCTTCTCCAAGCGGCATCTTCGATCTTCTTCCATCCGGAGCGAAGTGGCAGGATCCTGAAGACCTCCAGCGCGGAACATCCATCCGGACCGACGACTGAACGACGAATGACTGTTCCTTTAAGGGACGTCATCCAAGATGGCGTCCCTCGAATTCCGATTGGCTGATAGGATTCTATCAGCCAATCGGAATTAAGGTAGGAATTTTCTGATTGGCTGATGGAATCAGCCAATCAGAATCAAGTTCAATCCTATTGGCTGATCCAATCAGCCAATCAGATTGAGCTCGCATTCTATTGGCTGTTTATATAAGATTAAAAAGGAATACACAGTCCTTAGAAACATATAAAACACAGTCTCTAGAACTTAAAAACAGATTGATTGCTAGAGGGTATAACTCAGCAGCTCTTGAAAAATGTAGAGTTGAGATTAAAACCTATGACACTAGCAGACGGCAACCATGTAATAATTCCTTCGGTGAAGCTGTTGTTTTCACTACTGAATTTAGTAGCCAATATGACAAGATAGCTAAAATTCTTAAAAAACATCTCCATGTTCTTCAAGGGGATACCATCTTAGCTCCTCTAATTCAAGATTGACGATTTGTGGCAAAAAAGCCGAAAACATTAGCCCGTAGCCTCTCTCCTAGTCAGGTAGTCAGAAAAAACTTGAGAGGCACACAATGGTTGAATAGACAAGGAAGCTTCAAATGTCTTAGTAGAAATTGTGGCATGTGTTCCTCAGTTAAAGTGGGTAACCAATTTGAAAGCAGCAATACACACATAAGGTATACTACCAACGTTTATGCAAATTGTAGTACAACCTTTGTTGTGTACCTTTTAACATGTAATCTTTGCCATTGCCAATATGTCGGTCAGACCTCTAGAGAGGTCAGACGAAGGTTTGGTGAACACCTCAGGGACACTAAGAACTATGTCAAGGAATCAGCCATTGCAAATCATTTCAATGGAGAACATTTTACAAACATAGCCAATTTATCTATCAGTATTATTGACATAGCTCTTGTGCCACCTAGAGGTGGCAACAGATATACAATTCTACAAAGGAAAGAGATCTATTGGATCCTGCAGCTTCAAACTAGAAGCCCAATGGGTATCAACAGGGAATGTGACACTGATTATTTTATCGATGACACATAATATAACTGATACTCTAGTACCCATTTTTTGTTGCATTCTTGAATCCATTATTTTCTTTCTTTGTTATAATGTCCAGGGCATTAATTACTATTTGCTTATATAGATAATCATAAGAGTAGGGATTTAGATTATATGAACAATATTTTAATATGTTTCCTGTTTTTCAGATAGTATTTTTTCAAACAAGGATGCTTGTATTACACCATTGTTCATTCCTTAGATCTTCCCTTATATAACAGTCATTTAGGCTTATATTTATATTTATTTTTGTTTATTATTTAGTTCTTCTCTTTTTTTAGTCTACTGGCAGCTTATTAATACATAAGTTAGATTTTGTAAATTGTTTCTAACATCACATATATATTCATTTATGGAACAAATTTGTATAAATTAATAGAACAGAGTACCTAAATATATACATTTAGTATGTATATTTTCCTTTTCTTAGCTTCTTTTTTATACATATATGTTTTTGCTTGCTATAGTATTAACATACACACATCCTAGCTATGTTTTTTAGTCTAGGCTTTATTGGGTTAACTCCCATTCTTAATTGATTGTTCAAATGTGTATTTATAGCATCTCTGTATTGATTGTATTGTGTCTATGAGTAAACGCCAGTAGGGGGAGCGAAACGCGTCAGACAGTCACCTGTGTGTTACCCTTACCTGTTATGAGTCACCTTCACCAAGGTCTCCCACTTCTTGGATTGGTATTTACCTTGTATCTTTGAATAAATGAGACTTTTTATATGCAAACTTACCTGGACTGCAGTGCCTGTCAAATTCTTTTTCTCCTATACCATTTTGTTGCTGGATTCGGCACACACCGACTATGGCACTCCTAGGGCAATCCCAAGCGGCCTTGCGGCCTCCAAGCACACTTCCGGTTGGACGGATTGAGGAAGCGTCTGTGTTCGAGCAGTAAGATTCTACACGCTTTTACTTCACATTAAATATTTAATAACTATTTAGTAAATATTCTACCTAGTAAAAATAAATACAAACTTGCCTGTAAAATAAAAATAAATCCTAAAATATCTACAATGTAACTATTAGTTATATTGTAGCTAGCTTAGGGTTTATTTTATAGGTAACTATTTGGTTTTAAATAGAAATAATTTAGTTAATGATAGTAATTTTATTTAGTTTTCTTTTAATTATATTTAAGTTAGAGGGTGTTAGGTTTAGGGTTAGACTTAGGTTTAAGGGTTAATAACTTTAATATAGTGGCGGCTACATTGGGGGTGGCAGATTAGGGGTTAATAAATGTAGGTAGGTGGCAGCGATCTTAGGGCCAGCAGATTAGGGGTTAATAATATTTAACTAATGATTGCGAGGCAGGGGTGCGGCGGTTTAGGGGATAATATGTTTATTATAGTGGCGGTGACATTGGGGGCGGCAGATTAGGGGTTAATAAGTGTAGGTAGGTGGCGGCGACATTGGGGGTGGCAGAGTAGGGGTTAATAAATATTATTTAGGGTTCGGCGATGTTGGGGCAGCAGATTAGGGGTTCATAATATAATGTAGGGTTCGGCAATGTTGGGGGCAGCAGATTAGGGGTTCATAAGTATAATGTAGGTGGCGGCGGTGTCCGGAGTGGCAGATTAGGGGTTAATAATTATAATGTAGGTGTCGGCAATGTCGGGGGCAGCAAATTAGGGGTTCATAAGTGTAAGATTAGGGGTGTTTAGACTCGGGGTTCATGTTAGAGTGTTAGGTGTAAACATAACGTTTATTTCCCCATAGGAATCAATGGGGCTGCATTAAGGAACTTTACGCTGCTTTTTTGCAGGTGTTATACTTTTTTTTAGCCGGCTCTCCCTGTTCATTCCTATGGGGAAGTCGTGCACGAGCACGTTACACCAGCTCACCGCTGACTTAAGCAGCTCTGGTATTGGAGTAAGATTTGGAGCAAAATTTTGCTCAACGCTCACTTCTTGTCTTTTAACAACAAATTTCTGAAAACTCGTAATACCAGGGCAGCAGGTAAGTGAGCGGTGAGGGAAAACTGCTCGTTAGCACCGCACAGCCTCTAACGCAAAACTCGTTATCTAGCCGGTTCTATCTAGCTTAGGGTTTATTTTTATTTTACAGCCAAGTTTGTATTTATTTTAACTAGGTAGAATAGTTACTAAATAGTTATTAATTATTGACTAACTACCTAGCTAAAATAAATACAAATTTACCTGTAAAATAAAACCTAACCTGTCTTACAATAAAACCTAACCTTACACTACAATTAAATAAATTAAATAAATTAAATACAATTACCTAAATTACAAAAACAAACAAACACTAAATTACACAAAATCAGATATTTAAACTAATTACACCTAATCTAAGAGCCCTATCAAAATAAAAAAGCCCCCCAAAAATAAAAAAAACCCTAGCCTAAACTAAACTATCAATAGCTCTTAAAAGGGCCTTTTGCGGGGCATTGCCCCAAAGTAATCAGCTCTTTTACCTGTAAAGAAAAAATACAAACAACCCCCCCAGCAGTAAAACCCACCACCTACACAACCAACCCCCCAAATAAAAGCTAACTAAAAAAACCTAAGCTGCCCTTTGCCCTGAAAAGGGTATTTGGATGGGCATTGCCCTTAAAAGGGCATTTAGCTCTTTTGCAGCCCAAACCCCTAATCTAAAAAAACCCCCCACCCAATACACCCTTAAAAAAAATCCTAACACTAACCCCCGAAGATTCACTTACCGGGAGAAGTCTTCATCCAAGCGGCAAGATGTCCTCAATGAAGCCGGCAGAAGTGGTCCTCCAGATGGGCAGAAGTGGTTCTCCAGACGGGCAGAAGTCTTCATCCAGACGGCATCTTCTATCTTCATCCTTCTGGCGCGGAGCTGTTCCATCTTCAAGACATCCGACGCGGAGCATCCTCTTCAAACGACGGCTTCTTCGTAATGAATATCTCTTTAAGTGACGTCATCCAAGATGGCATCCCTTAGATTCTTATTGGCTTATAGCATTCTATCAGCCAATCAGAATTAAGGTAGAACAAATCCTATTGGCTGATTGGATCAGTCAATAGGATTGAACTTCAATCTTAATGGCTGATCCAATCAGCCAATAGGATTGAGCTTGCATTCTATTGGCTGATTGGAACAGCCAATAGAATGCCAGCTCAATCCTATTGGCTGATTGCATCAGCCAATAGGATTTTTTCTACCTTAATTCCGATTGGCTGATAGAATTCTATCAGCCAATCGGAATCTAAGGGACGCCATCTTGGATGATGTCACTTAAAGAGATATTCATTACAAAGAAGCCGTCGTTTGAAGAGGATGCTCCGCGTTGGATGTCTTGAAGATGGACCTGCTCCGCGCCGGAAGTATGAAGATAGAAGATGCCGTCTGGATGAAGACTTCTGCCCATCTGGAGGACCACTTCTGCCCATCTGGAGGACCACTTCTGCCCATCTGGACGACCACTTCTGCCGGCTTCGTTGAGGACATCTTGCCGCTTGGATGAAGACTTCTCCCGGTAAGTAAATCTTTGGGGGTTAGTGTTAGGATTTTTTTAAGGGGGTTTATTTTTTAGATTAGGGGTTTGGGCTGCAAAAGAACTAAATGCCCTTTTAAAGGCAATGCCCATCCAAATGCCCTTTTCAGGGCAATTGGGAGCTTAGGTTTTTTAGTTAGCTTTTTATTTGGGGGGTTGGTTGTGTGGGTGGTGGGTTTTACTGTTGGGGGTTGTTTGTATTATTTTTTTACAGGTAGAAGAGCTGATTACTTTGGGGCAGTGCCCCACAAAAGGCCCCTATAAGGGCTATTGATAGTTTAGTTTAGGCTAGGTTTTTTTTATTTTGGGGGGCTTTTTTATTTTGATAGGGCTATTAGATTAGGTGTAATTAGTTTAAAGATCTGTAATTTGTTTTTTATTTTCTGTAATTTAGTGTTTGTTTGTTTTTGTGATTTAGCTAATTTAATTTAATGTATTTAATTGTATTTAATTTAGTTAATTTATTTAATTGTAGTGTAGTGTTAGGTGTTAGTGTAACATAGGTTAGGTTTTATTTTACAGGTAAATTTGTCTTTATTTTAGCTAGGTAGTTATTAAATAGTTAATAACTATCTAATAACTATTCTACCTAGTTAAAATAAATAAAAACTTGCCTGTAAAATAAAAATAAACCCTAAGCTAGATACAATGTAACTATTAGTTATATTGTAGCTAGCTTAGGGTTTATTTTATAGGTAAGTATTTAGTTTTAAATAGGAATAATGTAGCTAATGATCGTCATTTTATTTAGATTTATTTAAATTATATTACAATTAGGGGGTGTTAGGGATAGGGTTAGACTTAGGTTTAGGGGTTAATAAATGTAATATAGTGGCGGCGACGTTGGGGGTGGAAGATTAGGGGTTAATATATATAATGTATGTGGCGGCGATGTTAGGGGCGGCAGATTAGGGGTTAATAATATTTAACTAGTGTTTGCGAGGCGGGAGTGTGGCGGTTTAGGGGTTAATAGGTAGTTTATGGGTGTTAGTGTACTTTTTAGCACTTTAGTTATGAGTTTTATGCTACGGTGTTGTAGTGTAAAACTCATAAATTCTGACTATAGAATGCGTTTACGTAAGTCGTTTTGTGGTAAGGCCAACAAAGTGTGCGGTGCCCCTAAACCTGCAAAACTCGTAATAGCAGCGGTAGTGGAAAAGCAGCCTTAGGACCTGTTAACGCTGCTTTTTCAGCTTAACGCAAAACTCATAATCTAGCTGAAGGTTTTCACTTTCCCTTTAAACAAGATGCAAACCTTTCACAGACATGTTTTTTTTTTTTTTAGTCATAAACAGTTTTTTTTCCCAGTCTTAGCAGATATATCCAGTATTATATCAGTGCATGCCCTGACACATAGTTGTTTCACTGAACATTAAGGTAAGTGTGTTCTGTGATGTCATAATTGTCAGTAGTATAAACATTTGCTGGATCAGCCATTCCACTGGTCTATGATGTCATAATTGTCAGTAGTATAAACATTGCTGGATTAGCCATTTCACTGGTCTATGATGTCATAATTGTCAGCATTATAAACATTGCTGGATTAGCCATTTCACTTGTCTTTAGACTCTAATCTTAGCTTGTGGTTCAAGGCTCGGCTAGTGATTGCAGTAATGCTGAAAATAGGTATTATTTTCTGCTTCCTTTACTTCCTCTCATTCCTCCCCATAATCATGCCTCCCCCACAGACCTCCCTCTCACCCCTCCCCCTCATTCCACCCCATCTCTCCTTACCTCAATCATCTCACTCTTCTTTCTCTCTCCCTCTTTTCTTTTCATCTTTTCTTTCTCCCTTTAAATTTGTCTCCCTCTCCATTCTTTCTCCATCGTTTCTCGCCCCCTCTTTTTTCTCTCCCTCTATTCTCTCTCCTTCTTTTCTCTCCCCCTCTATTCTCTCCCCCTCAATTCTCTCCCCATCTGTTCTTTCTCCCTCTATTCTTTCTTGCTCTCTTCTCTCTCCTTCTTTTTTATCTCCCTCTTTTCTCTCTCCCTCTTTATTCTGTCCCTCTATTCTCTCTACTGATATTCTCTCCCCCTCAATTCTTTCTCCATCTTTTCTATGTCCCTCTGTTCTTTCTGACTCTCCCTCTTTTTTATCTCCCTCCTTCCTGTCTCGAAACCCCTATCGTCTACTTTCTGTTATTACCTTCTCTCTTCTCCTCTACTTTCTCCTTCCCTATTTCTCCTTCCCCATCTTCCCTTCCCTCTTTCTCCTTCACTGTTTCCTCTTCCTTACCTCTCCCCTTCCCTAACTTTCCCTCCCTTTTATGCCAATGTCTCCTTCCATCGATTCCTATAATTTGTCCTTCCCTCTTTTCCCTTCCCTCTCTCTCCTTCCCTTTTTACCTCTTCCTCATCCCTCCCCTTTCTTCCCTCTCCCCTTCCCCCTATATATATATATATATATATATACACATACATAAAGTAGGCACATGGAAGCCATAGTAACCTGCTGCAGTTGATCACAAAACCAGTCATTCCAACAAAAGTTACAAGAGACACAAGACAAAGTAACACTGAATGTGCTGGTGCTGATGATGGTAAGATTGACCATTAAGACACTGCAAAAACACAGATAAGGTAAGCTGAATTGTCTCACTGTTATTGAACACAAGATCAGCCATTCTAGCTGAAGCTTCAGGGGCATGGAATTCATGGTGTGGTGACACTGAATGTCTTGCTGCTTTTAACCTGTCATTACAGATGTCAAAGGTCATAGTAACCTGCTCCATTTAAAGACAAGACCAGTCATTCCAAATGAAGCTACAAGAGACACAAGACAAAGTAACACTGAATGTGCTGGTGCTGATGATAGTAAGATTGGCCATTAAGAGACTGCAAAAGACACAGATAAGGTAAGCTGAATTGTCTCACTGCTATTGAACACAAGATCAGCCATTCTAGTTGAAGCTGCAGGGGCATGGAATTCATGGTGTGGTGACACTGAATCAAGATCAGTCATTCCGGACGAAGCTGCAGAACTAACAGGACATTGCAACCCTGAATGTATATTAATAAAATCAATAAATGATAAGAAAAGAAAAAAAATCTCTATTTTTTATTTTAGTAAATTTAAATATGGCTACAGGCTAAACACATTTTATTTAATTTAGAAACGTTTCAAATTGTTAGAGGGTAACTGGCTAAAAACAAAATCTAGGGGTATATTTATTAATGTATAAATTGATGTAGCGTATCATGTCCACTGCACATTGATAAATGCCGACAACATACGCTGTTTGCATTTATCATTGCACCAGCAGTTCTTGTGAACTGCTGGTGCAAGGCCGACCCTCGCAGATTTGCGGCCGCTAGCTGAGGGTGTCAATCAGCCCAATCGTATTCGATCAGGTTGATTTCTGTCCACTGAATCAGAGCAGGTGGTCAAGTTATGGAGCAGCGGTCTGAAGGCTCGCCAGAAACAAGGGGCATCAAGCCCCATACGGAGCTTGATAAATTGACCCCATAGGCTGTGTGATGAAGATCTCAGCATTATCATAAAATGTGGAAGTTTGCTAATCTAATACAGGATCACACATGTGTATGGATGTGTGCTAATCTAATACAGGATCACACAGGTGTATGGATGTTTGTTAATCTAATACAGGATCACACATGTGTATGGATGTGTGCTAATCTAATACAGGATCACACAGGTGTATGGATGTTTGTTAATCTAATACAGGATCACACATGTGTATAGATGTTGGCTAATCTAATACAGGATCACACATGTGTATGGATGTTTGTTAATCTAATACAGGATCACACATGTGTATAGATGTTTGCTAATCTAATACAGGATCACACATGTGTATAGATGTTTGTTAATCTAATACAGGATCACACAGGTGTATGGATGTGTGCTAATCTAATACAGGATCACACATGTGTATAGATGTTTGTTAATCTAATACAGGATCACACATTTGTATGGATGTGTGCTAATCTAATAAAGGATCACACATGTGTATAGATGTTTGTTAATCTAATACAGGATCACACAGGTGTATGGATGTGTGCTAATCTAATACAGGATCACACAGGTGTATGGATGTTTGCTAATCTAATACAGGATCACACATGTGTATAGATGTTTGCTAATCTAGTACAGGATCACACAGGTGTATAGATGTTTGCTGATCTAATACAGGATCACACAGGTGTATAGATGTTTGTTAATCTAATACAGGATCACACAGGTGTATGGATGTGTGCTAATCTAATACAGGATCGCACATGTGTATAGATGTTTGCTAATCTAATACAGGATCACACAGGTGTATGGATGTGTGCTAATCTAATACAGGATCACACATGTGTATAGATGTTTGTTAATCTAATACAGGATCACACAGGTGTATGGATGTGTGCTAATCTAATACAGGATCACACAGGTGTATAGATGTTTGCTAATCTAATACAGGATAACACATGTGTATAGATGTTTGCTAATCTAATACAGGATCACACATGTGTATAGATGTTTGCTGATCTAATACAGGATCACACAGGTGTATAGATGTTTGCAAATCTAATACAGGATCACACAGGTGTATAGATGTTTGCTAATCTAATACAGGATCACACAGGTGTATAGATGTTTGCAAATCTAATACAGGATCACACAGGTGTATAGATGTGTGCTAATCTAATACAGGATCACACAGGTGTATAGATGTTTGCTAATCTAATACAGGATCACACAGGTGTATAGATGTGTGCTTATCTAATACAGGATCACACAGGTGTAAAGATGTGTGCTTATCTAATACAGGATCACACAGGTGTATAGATGTGTGCTAATCTAATAAAGGATCACACAGGTGTATAGATGTTTGCTAATCTAATACAGGATCACACAGGTGTATAGATGTTTGCTAATCTAATACAGGATCACACATGTGTATGGATGTATACCAATCTAATACAGGATCATACATGTGTATGGATGTTTGCTAATCTAATACAGGATCACACAGGTGTATAGATGTTTGCTAATCTAATACAGGATCACACAGGTGTATAGGTGTTTGCTAATCTAATAGAGGATCACACAGGTGTATAGATGTTTGCTAATCTAATACAGGATCACACAGGTGTATGGATGTTTGCTAATCTAATACAGGATCACACAGGTGTATAGATGTTTGCTAATCTAATACAGGATCACACAGGTGAATAGATGTTTGTTAATCTAATACAGGACCACACAGGTGTATAGATGTTTGCTAATATAATACTAATACAGGATCACACAGGTGTATAGATGTTTGTTAATCTAATACAGGATCACACATGTGTATAGATGTGTGCTAATCTAATGCAGGATCACACAGGTGTATAGATGTTTGCTGATCTAATACAGGATCACACAGGTGTATAGATGTTTGCTAATCTAATACAGGATCACACAGGTGTATAGATGTGTGCTAATATAATACTAATACAGGATCACACAGGTGTATAGATATTTGCTAATCTAATATAGGATCACACCGGTTTATAGATGTGTGCTAACCTAATACAGGATCACACAGGTGTTTAGATATGTGCTAATATAATACAGTAACACACAGGTGTGTAGATGTGTGCTAATCTAATAAAGGATCACAAAGGTGTATAGATGTGTGCTAATCTAATAAAGGATCACACAGGTGTATAGATGTGTGCTAATCTAATACAGGATCAAACAGGTGTATAGATGTTTGCTAATCTAATACAAGATCACACAGGTGTATGGAAGTTTGCTAAACTAATACAGGATCACACAAGTGTATGGATGTTTTCTAATCTAATACAGGATCACACAGGTGTATAGATGTGTGCTAATCTAATAAAGGATCACACAGGTGTATAGATGTGTGCTAATATAATAAAGGATCACACAGGTGTATAGATGTATGCTAATCTAATACAGGATCACACAGTTGTATAGATGTTTGCTAATCTAATACAGGATCACACAGGTGTACAGATGTGTGCTAATATAATACTAATACAGGATCACACAGGTGTATAGATGTTTGCTAATCTAATACAGGATCACACAGGTGTATAGATGTTTGCTAATCTAATACAGGATCACACAGGTGTATAGATGTTTGCTAATCTAATACAGGATCACACAGGTGTATAGATGTGTGCTAATCTAATAAAGGATCACACAGGTGTATTAGTGTGTGCAAATATAATATAGGATCACACAGGTGTATAGATGTGTGCTAATCTAATACAGGATCAAACAGGTGTATAGATGTTTGCTAATCTAATACAAGATCACACAGGTGTATAGATGTGTGCTAATATAATACAGGATCACACGGGTGTATAGATGTTTGCTAATATAACACAGGATCACACAGGTGTATAGATGTGTGCTAATATACTAATATAGGATGACACAGGTGTATAGATGTTTGCTAATCTAATACAGGATCAAACAGGTGTATAGATGTTTACTAATCTAATACAAGATCACACATGTGTATAGATGTTTGCTAATTTAATACAGGACCACACAAATGTATAGATGTGTGCTAATCTAATACAGGATCACACAGGTGTATAGATGTGTGCTAATATAATACAGGATCACACAGGTGTATAGATGTTTGCTAATCCAATACAGGATCACACAGGTGTATAGATGTGTGCTAATATAATACTAATACAGGATGACACTGGTGTGTAGATGTTTCCTAATCTAATACAGGATCACACAGGTGTATAGATGTTTGGTAATCTAATACAAGATCACACAGGTGTATAGATGTTTGCTAATCTAATACAGGACCACACAGGTGTATAGATATGTGCTAATCTAATACAGGATCACATGGGTGTATAGATGTGTGCTAATCTAATACAGGATCACACAGGTGTATAGATGTGTGCTAATATAATACAGGATCACAAAGGTGTATAGATGTGTGCTAATTTAATAAAGGATCACACAGGTGTATAGATGTTTGCGAATCTAATACAATATCACACAGGTGTATGGGTGTAGTGTTACTGCTATGTGTGTGTATGTAGTGTTACTGCATTGTGTATGTATGTAGTGTTACTGCTATGTGTATGTATGTAGTGTTACTGCTATGTGTATGTAGTGTTACTACTATGTGTATGTATGTAGTGTTACTGCTATGTGTATGTAGTGTTACTGCTATGTGTGTGTAGTGTTACTGCTATGTGTATGCAGTGTTACTGCTATGTGTATGTAGTGTTACTGCTATGTGTATGTATGTAGTGTTACTGCTATGTGTATGTAGTGTCACTGCTATGTGTATGTAGTGTTACTGCTATGTGTATGTATGTAGTGTTACTGCTATGTGTGTGTATGTAGTGTTACTGCTGTGTGTGTTAAGTGTTACTGCTATGTGTATGTAGTGTTACTGCTATGTGTATGTAGTGTTACTGCTATGTGTGTGTAGTGTTACTGCTATGTGTATGCAGTGTTACTGCTATGTGTATGTAGTGTTACTGCTATGTGTATGTATGTAGTGTTACTGCTATGTGTATGTAGTGTCACTGCTATGTGTATGTAGTATTACTGCTATGTGTATGTATGTAGTGTTACTGCTATGTGTATGTAGTGTTACTGCTATGTGTGTGTATGTAGTGTTACTGCTGTGTGTGTTAAGTGTTACTGCTATGTGTATGTAGTGTTACTGTTATGTGTATGTAGTGTTACTGCTGTGTGTATATAGTGTTACTGCTGTGTGTATGTAGTGTTACTGCTATGTGTATGTATGTAGTGTTACTGCTATGTGTATGTAGTGTTACTGCTATGTGCGTGTATGTAGTGTTACTGCTGTGTGTATGTAGTGTTACTGCTTGTGTATGTAGTGTTACTGCTATGTGTGTGAAGTGTTACTGCTATGCTTATGTAGTGTTACTGCTATGTGTATGTAGGGTTACTGCTGTGTGTATGTAGTGTTACTGCTGTGTGTATGTAGTGTTACTGCTATGTGTATGTAGTGTTACTGCTATGTGTATGTAGTGTTACTGCTGTGTGTATGTAGTGTTACTGCTATGTGTGTGTATGTAGTGTTACTGCTATGTGTATGTAGTGTTACTACTATGTGTATGTATGTATGTATGTAGTGTTACTGCTATGTGTATGTAGTGTTACTGCTATGTGTATGTATGTAGTTTTACTGATATGTGTATGTATGTAGTGTTACTGCTATGTGTGTAGTGTTACTGCTATGTGTATATATGTAGTGTTACTGCTATGTGTATGTAGTGTTACTGCTATGTGTATGTAGCGTTACTGCTATGTGTGTGAAGTGTTACTGCTATGTTTATGTAGTGTTACTGCTATGTGTATGTAGGGTTACTGCTGTGTGTATGTAGTGTTACTGCTGTGTGTATGTAGTGTTACTGCTATGTGTATGTAGTGTTACTGCTGTGTGTATGTAGTGTTACTGCTATGTGTGTGTATGTAGTGTTACTGCTATGTGTATGTAGTGTTACTGCTATGAGTATGTATGTATGTATGTATGTAGTGTTACTGCTATGTGTGTGTAGTGTTACTGCTATGTGTATGTATGTAGTGTTACTGCTATGTGTGTAGTGTTACTGCTATGTGTATGTAGTGTTACTGCTATGTGTATGTAGTGTTACTGCTATGTGTATGTAGTGTTACTGCTATGTGTGTGTATGTAGTGTTACTGCTGTATGTATGTAGTGTTACTGCTATGTGTATGTAGTGTTACTGCTGTATGTATGTAGTGTTACTGCTATGTGTGTGTAGTGTTACTGCTAAGTGTATGTAGTGTTACTGCTATGTGTGTATGTAGTGTTACTGCTATGTGTATGTAGCGTTACTGCTATGTGTGTGTATGTATGTAGTGTTACTGCTATGTGTATGTAGTGTTACTGCTATGGGTGTGTAGTGTTACTGCTATGTGTATGTAGTGTTACTGCTGTGTGTATGTAGTGTTACTGCTGTGTGTATGTAGTGTTACTGCTATGTGTATGTAGTGTTACTGCTATGTGTATGTAGTGTTACTTCTATGTGTTTGTAGTGTTACTGCTATGTGTATGTAGTGTTACTGCTATGTGTATGTATGTAGTGTTACTGCTATATATATGTAGTGCTACTGCTATGTGTATGTAGTGTTACTGCTATGTGTATGTAGTGTTACTGCTAGGAATGGGCGAATGTTTCTAAAAATTCAAAATTTAAAACGAATTTTGATACATTTGTTCGTTCAAATCGAATTTCGAATGTTTATATAACATTCTAACATTCTATATTCGAATTTTCGTTTTCGACTTTTTCAATAAAATTCGAAAATATTCCTTCAAATAATAGAATGTTTAGCTATGTATTCATTCAATTTCGAAATGTAATATTCGAATTCGAATGTGACATTCGATTTCGAATGTGACATTCAAATTTGAAATAGTATTTCTAGTCTACAACTGTGTTTTATAAATGTAATATATTCGAATTTGAATGCTACATTCGAATTCAAATGTCACATTCGAATTTGAAATAGTATTTCTAGTCTAATACTGGCTTAGATTTAGAGTTTGGCGGTAGCCGTCAAAACCACTTTCCAGCCGCGACTTTTCCATACCGCAGATCCCCTTACGTCATTTGCGTATCCTATCTTTTCAATGGGATCTTTCTAACTCCGGTATTTAGAGTCGTGGCTGAAGTGAGCGTTAGAAATCTAACGACAAAACTCCAGCCGCAGAAAAAAGTCAGTAGTTAAGAGCTTTCTGGGCTAACGCCGGTTTATAAAGCTCTTAACTACTGTGCTCTAAAGTACACTAACACCCATAAACTACCTATGTACCCCTAAATTTTAACCCCTAATCTGCCGACCGCCACCTACGTTATACTTATGTACCCCTAATCTGCTGCCCCTAACACCGCCGACGCCTATATTATATTTATTAACCCCTAATCTGCCCCCCACAACGTCGCCTCCACCTGCCTACACTTATTAACCCCTAATCTGCAGTCCGCACACCGCCGCCAGCTACATTATAGCTATGTACCCCTAATCTGCTGCCCCTAACACCGCCGACCTCTATATTATATTTATTAACCCCTAATCTGCCCCCCACAACGTCGCCTCCACCTGCCTACACTTATTAACCCCTAATCTGCCGAGTGGACCGCACCGCTATTATAATAAAGTTATTAACCCCTAATCTGCCTCACTCCCGCCTCAATAACCCTATAATAAATAGTATTAACCCCTAATCTGCCCTCCCTAACATCGCCGACACCTAACTTCAAGTATTAACCCCTAATCTGCCGATCGGAGCTCACCGCTACTCTAATAAATTTTTTAACCCCTAAAGCTAATATTTACCCTAACCCTAACACCCCCTAACATAGATGTTTGCTAATCTAATACAGGACCACACAGGTGTATAGATATGTGCTAATCTAATACAGGATCACATGGGTGTATAGATGTGTGCTAATCTAATACAGGATCACACAGGTGTATAGATGTGTGCTAATATAATACAGGATCACACAGGTGTATAGATGTGTGCTAATTTAATAAAGGATCACACAGGTGTATAGATGTTTGCGAATCTAATACAATATCACACAGGTGTATGGGTGTAGTGTTACTGCTATGTGTGTGTATGTAGTGTTACTGCTATGTGTATGTATGTAGTGTTACTGCTATGTGTATGTATGTAGTGTTACTGCTATGTGTATGTAGTGTTACTACTATGTGTATGTATGTAGTGTTACTGCTATGTGTATGTAGTGTTACTGCTATGTGTGTGTAGTGTTACTGCTATGTGTATGCAGTGTTACTGCTATGTGTATGTAGTGTCACTGCTATGTGTATGTAGTGTTACTGCTATGTGTATGTATGTAGTGTTACTGCTATGTGTATGTAGTGTTACTGCTATGTGTGTGTATGTAGTGTTACTGCTGTGTGTGTTAAGTGTTACTGCTATGTGTATGTAGTGTTACTGCTATGTGTATGTAGTGTTACTGCTGTGTGTATATAGTGTTACTGCTATGTGTATGTAGTGTTACTGCTGTGTGTATGTAGTGTTACTGCTGTGTGTATGTATGTAGTGTTACTGCTATGTGTATGTAGTGTTACTGCTATGTGTGTGCATGTAGTGTTACTGCTGTGTGTATGTAGTGTTACTGCTTGTGTATGTAGTGTTACTGCTATGTGTGTGAAGTGTTACTGCTATGCTTATGTAGTGTTACTGCTATGTGTATGTAGGGTTACTGCTGTGTGTATGTAGTGTTACTGCTGTGTGTATGTAGTGTTACTGCTATGTGTATGTAGTGTTACTGCTATGTGTATGTAGTGTTACTGCTGTGTGTATGTAGTGTTACTGCTATGTGTGTGTATGTAGTGTTACTGCTATGTGTATGTAGTGTTACTGCTATGTGTATGTATGTATGTAGTGTTACTGCTATGTGTATGTAGTGTTACTGCTATGTGTATGTATGTAGTTTTACTGATATGTGTATGTATGTAGTGTTACTGCTATGTGTGTAGTGTTACTGCTATGTGTATGTAGTGTTACTGCTATGTGTATGTATGTATGTAGTGTTACTGCTATGTGTATGTAGTGTTACTGCTATGTGTATGTATGTAGTTTTACTGATATGTGTATGTATGTAGTGTTACTGCTATGTGTGTAGTGTTACTGCTATGTGTATGTAGTGTTACTGCTATGTGTATATATGTAGTGTTACTGCTATGTGTATGTAGTGTTACTGCTATGTGTATGTAGTGTTACTGCTATGTGTATATATGTAGTGTCACTGCTATGTGTATGTAGTGTTACTGCTATGTGTATGTAGTGTTACTGCTATGTGTGTGAAGTGTTACTGCTATGTTTATGTAGTGTTACTGCTAGGGATGGGCGAATGTTTCTAAAAATTCAAAATTTAAAACGAATTATGATACATTTGTTCGTTCAAATCGAATTTCGAATGTTTATATAACATTCTAACATTCTATATTCGAATTTTCGTTTTCGACTTTTTCAATAAAATTCGAAAATATTCCTTCAAATAATAGAATGTTTAGCTATGTATTCATTCAATTTCGAAATGTAATATTCGAATTCAAATGTGACATTCGATTTCGAATGTGACATTCAAATTTGAAATAGTATTTCTAGTCTACAACTGTGTTTTATAAATGTAATATTCGAATTTGAATGCTACATTCAAATTCAAATGTCACATTCGAATTTGAAATAGTATTTCTAGTCTAATACTGGCCTAGATTTAGAGTTTGGCGGTAGCCGTCAAAACCAGCGTTAGAGGCTCCTAACGCTGGTTTTGGGCTACCGCCGGTATTTGGAGTCAGTCAGGAAAGGGTCTAACGCTCACTTTCCAGCCGCGACTTTTCCATACCGCAGATCCCCTTAAGTCATTTGCGTATCCTATCTTTTCAATGGGATCTTTCTAACTCCGGTATTTAGAGTCGTGGCTGAAATGAGCGTTAGAATTCTAACGACAAAACTCCAGCCGCAGAAAAAAGTCAGTAGTTAAGAGCTTTCTGGGCTAACGCCGGTTTATAAAGCTCCTAACTACTGTGCTCTAAAGTACACTAACACCCATAAACTACCTATGTACCCCTAAACCGAGGTCCCCCCACATCGCCGCCACTCTATTAAAAAACTTTTAACCCCTAATCTGCCGACCGCCACCTACGTTATACTTATGTACCCCTAAACTGCTGCCCCTAACACCGCCGACCCCTATATTATATTTATTAACCCCTAATCTGCCCCCCACAACGTCGCCTCCACCTGCCTACACTTATTAACCCCTAATCTGCAGTCCGCACGCTGCCGCCAGCTACATTATAGCTATGTACCCCTAATCTGCTGCCCCTAACACCGCCGACCTCTATATTATATTTATTAACCCCTAATCTGCCCCCCACAACGTCGCCTCCACCTGCCTACACTTATTAACCCCTAATCTGCCGAGTGGACCGCACCGCTATTATAATAATGTTATTAACCCCTAATCTGCCTCACTCCCGCTTCAATAACCCTATAATAAATAGTATTAACCCCTAATCTGCCCTCCCTAACATCGCCGACACCTAACTTCAAGTATTAACCCCTAATCTGCCGATCGGAGCTCACCGCTACTCTAATACATTTTTTAACCCCTAAAGCTAATATTAACCCTAACCCTAACACCCCCTAACATAGATGTTTGCTAATCTAATACAGGACCACACAGGTGTATAGATATGTGCTAATCTAATACAGGATCACATGGGTGTATAGATGTGTGCTAATCTAATACAGGATCACACAGGTGTATAGATGTGTGCTAATATAATACAGGATCACACAGGTGTATAGATGTGTGCTAATTTAATAAAGGATCACACAGGTGTATAGATGTTTGCGAATCTAATACAATATCACACAGGTGTATGGGTGTAGTGTTACTGCTATGTGTGTGTATGTAGTGTTACTGCTATGTGTATGTATGTAGTGTTACTGCTATGTGTATGTATGTAGTGTTACTGCTATGTGTATGTAGTGTTACTACTATGTGTATGTATGTAGTGTTACTGCTATGTGTATGTAGTGTTACTGCTATGTGTGTGTAGTGTTACTGCTATGTGTATGCAGTGTTACTGCTATGTGTATGTAGTGTTACTGCTATGTGTATGTATGTAGTGTTACTGCTATGTGTATGTAGTGTCACTGCTATGTGTATGTAGTGTTACTGCTATGTGTATGTATGTAGTGTTACTGCTATGTGTATGTAGTGTTACTGCTATGTGTGTGTATGTAGTGTTACTGCTGTGTGTGTTAAGTGTTACTGCTATGTGTATGTAGTGTTACTGCTATGTGTATGTAGTGTTACTGCTGTGTGTATATAGTGTTACTGCTATGTGTATGTAGTGTTACTGCTGTGTGTATGTAGTGTTACTGCTGTGTGTATGTATGTAGTGTTACTGCTATGTGTATGTAGTGTTACTGCTATGTGTGTGCATGTAGTGTTACTGCTGTGTGTATGTAGTGTTACTGCTTGTGTATGTAGTGTTACTGCTATGTGTGTGAAGTGTTACTGCTATGCTTATGTAGTGTTACTGCTATGTGTATGTAGGGTTACTGCTGTGTGTATGTAGTGTTACTGCTGTGTGTATGTAGTGTTACTGCTATGTGTATGTAGTGTTACTGCTATGTGTATGTAGTGTTACTGCTGTGTGTATGTAGTGTTACTGCTATGTGTGTGTATGTAGTGTTACTGCTATGTGTATGTAGTGTTACTGCTATGTGTATGTATGTATGTAGTGTTACTGCTATGTGTATGTAGTGTTACTGCTATGTGTATGTATGTAGTTTTACTGATATGTGTATGTATGTAGTGTTACTGCTATGTGTGTAGTGTTACTGCTATGTGTATGTAGTGTTACTGCTATGTGTATGTATGTATGTAGTGTTACTGCTATGTGTATGTAGTGTTACTGCTATGTGTATGTATGTAGTTTTACTGATATGTGTATGTATGTAGTGTTACTGCTATGTGTGTAGTGTTACTGCTATGTGTATGTAGTGTTACTGCTATGTGTATATATGTAGTGTTACTGCTATGTGTATGTAGTGTTACTGCTATGTGTATGTAGTGTTACTGCTATGTGTATATATGTAGTGTCACTGCTATGTGTATGTAGTGTTACTGCTATGTGTATGTAGTGTTACTGCTATGTGTGTGAAGTGTTACTGCTATGTTTATGTAGTGTTACTGCTAGGGATGGGCGAATGTTTCTAAAAATTCAAAATTTAAAACGAATTATGATACATTTGTTCGTTCAAATCGAATTTCGAATGTTTATATAACATTCTAACATTCTATATTCGAATTTTCGTTTTCGACTTTTTCAATAAAATTCGAAAATATTCCTTCAAATAATAGAATGTTTAGCTATGTATTCATTCAATTTCGAAATGTAATATTCGAATTCAAATGTGACATTCGATTTCGAATGTGACATTCAAATTTGAAATAGTATTTCTAGTCTACAACTGTGTTTTATAAATGTAATATTCGAATTTGAATGCTACATTCAAATTCAAATGTCACATTCGAATTTGAAATAGTATTTCTAGTCTAATACTGGCCTAGATTTAGAGTTTGGCGGTAGCCGTCAAAACCAGCGTTAGAGGCTCCTAACGCTGGTTTTGGGCTACCGCCGGTATTTGGAGTCAGTCAGGAAAGGGTCTAACGCTCACTTTCCAGCCGCGACTTTTCCATACCGCAGATCCCCTTAAGTCATTTGCGTATCCTATCTTTTCAATGGGATCTTTCTAACTCCGGTATTTAGAGTCGTGGCTGAAATGAGCGTTAGAATTCTAACGACAAAACTCCAGCCGCAGAAAAAAGTCAGTAGTTAAGAGCTTTCTGGGCTAACGCCGGTTTATAAAGCTCCTAACTACTGTGCTCTAAAGTACACTAACACCCATAAACTACCTATGTACCCCTAAACCGAGGTCCCCCCACATCGCCGCCACTCTATTAAAAAACTTTTAACCCCTAATCTGCCGACCGCCACCTACGTTATACTTATGTACCCCTAAACTGCTGCCCCCTAACACCGCCGACCCCTATATTATATTTATTAACCCCTAATCTGCCCCCCACAACGTCGCCTCCACCTGCCTACACTTATTAACCCCTAATCTGCAGTCCGCACGCTGCCGCCAGCTACATTATAGCTATGTACCCCTAATCTGCTGCCCCTAACACCGCCGACCTCTATATTATATTTATTAACCCCTAATCTGCCCCCCACAACGTCGCCTCCACCTGCCTACACTTATTAACCCCTAATCTGCCGAGTGGACCGCACCGCTATTATAATAAAGTTATTAACCCCTAATCTGCCTCACTCCCGCTTCAATAACCCTATAATAAATAGTATTAACCCCTAATCTGCCCTCCCTAACATCGCCGACACCTAACTTCAAGTATTAACCCCTAATCTGCCGATCGGAGCTCACCGCTACTCTAATACATTTTTTAACCCCTAAAGCTAATATTAACCCTAACCCTAACACCCCCTAACATAGATGTTTGCTAATCTAATACAGGACCACACAGGTGTATAGATATGTGCTAATCTAATACAGGATCACACAGGTGTATAGATGTGTGCTAATATAATACAGGATCACACAGGTGTATAGATGTGTGCTAATTTAATAAAGGATCACACAGGTGTATAGATGTTTGCGAATCTAATACAATATCACACAGGTGTATGGGTGTAGTGTTACTGCTATGTGTGTGTATGTAGTGTTACTGCTATGTGTATGTATGTAGTGTTACTGCTATGTGTATGTATGTAGTGTTACTGCTATGTGTATGTAGTGTTACTACTATGTGTATGTATGTAGTGTTACTGCTATGTGTATGTAGTGTTACTGCTATGTGTGTGTAGTGTTACTGCTATGTGTATGCAGTGTTACTGCTATGTGTATGTAGTGTTACTGCTATGTGTATGTATGTAGTGTTACTGCTATGTGTATGTAGTGTCACTGCTATGTGTATGTAGTGTTACTGCTATGTGTATGTATGTAGTGTTACTGCTATGTGTATGTAGTGTTACTGCTATGTGTGTGTATGTAGTGTTACTGCTGTGTGTGTTAAGTGTTACTGCTATGTGTATGTAGTGTTACTGCTATGTGTATGTAGTGTTACTGCTGTGTGTATATAGTGTTACTGCTATGTGTATGTAGTGTTACTGCTGTGTGTATGTAGTGTTACTGCTGTGTGTATGTATGTAGTGTTACTGCTATGTGTATGTAGTGTTACTGCTATGTGTGTGCATGTAGTGTTACTGCTGTGTGTATGTAGTGTTACTGCTTGTGTGTAAAGTGTTACTGCTATGCTTATGTAGTGTTACTGCTATGTGTATGTAGGATTACTGCTGTGTGTATGTAGTGTTACTGCTGTGTGTATGTAGTGTTACTGCTATGTGTATGTAGTGTTACTGCTGTGTGTGTTAAGTGTTACTGCTATGTGTATGTAGTGTTACTGCTATGTGTATGTAGTGTTACTGCTGTGTGTATATAGTGTTACTGCTATGTGTATGTAGTGTTACTGCTGTGTGTATGTAGTGTTACTGCTGTGTGTATGTATGTAGTGTTACTGCTATGTGTATGTAGTGTTACTGCTATGTGTGTGCATGTAGTGTTACTGCTGTGTGTATGTAGTGTTACTGCTTGTGTGTAAAGTGTTACTGCTATGCTTATGTAGTGTTACTGCTATGTGTATGTAGGATTACTGCTGTGTGTATGTAGTGTTACTGCTGTGTGTATGTAGTGTTACTGCTATGTGTATGTAGTGTTACTGCTATGTGTATGTAGTGTTACTGCTGTGTGTATGTAGTGTTACTGCTATGTGTGTGTATGTAGTGTTACTGCTATGTGTATGTAGTGTTACTGCTGTGTGTATGTAGTGTTACTGCTGTGTGTATGTAGTGTTACTGGTATGTGTATGTAGTGTTACTGCTATGTGTATGTAGTGTTACTGCTGTGTGTATGTAGTGTTACTGCTATGTGTGTGTATGTAGTGTTACTGCTATGTGTATGTATGTATGTAGTGTTACTGCTATGTGTATGTAGTGTTACTGCTATGTGTATGTATGTAGTTTTACTGATATGTGTATGTATGTAGTGTTACTGCTATGTGTGTAGTGTTACTGCTATGTGTATGTAGTGTTACTGCTATGTGTATATATGTAGTGTTACTGCTATGTGTATGTAGTGTTACTGCTATGTGTATGTAGTCAGTGACGTGCAGTGAGTTTAGAGGCTGGTGAGGCACTAGATATGATACGCCGGAGAAACACATGTACAGAGGGACGCAAGTACCCTCAACAGGGCAGGTTTATATAATAGCTGAACCAGTTTTTGCTATTTCTATCTGAATGATGGAAATGTAATTATGACTTCCATGTTCCTTTCAAAAAACTAATTTGATTTGCTGACATGGGGCCAGTAACAGTTGATGCTAATTCTCAAAATATAAATAACTAGAAAAGTCTATTAAAATAGCATGCTCTACCTAAATCATGAAAGTTTAATTTTAAATGTCTCCCTTTGACTATGTGTTTAACCAGTTACTTTACAGTGGCATTATTTCTAAAAGCATTTAACTGCAATAATTACATTTTTTTTTTTTAAATGACTCATCTCCTTTTATTAGTATAAACTTGTATAAAAGCAGCACATATTAAAAACACAATGCAACAGCTTTCAATTGATTTGTGAATTACAAGTTAACAGCAGTCTTTAAATAAATGGAGACACAGAGAAAAATAAAAATAGATACTGCATCCTCTGACTGAACTGACATAACATATATGGAGTTTGTACATAATTAAATCAAATAACCATGAAAAAGGGAGGCTTAGCAATATTCAATGTCAAAAACTTTAGTTTAAATAATGTGGACACTGCACACTTAACTTCACACTCAGGGTTTTAAATTATGGATTTAAATTTGAATTGACCCTTTGACTTCCTGTCAGTATTGGGTTAGGCTCACTTACTGTCCCCCTGTTAATCAGCTGTATCTGAACACAATTTGTGAATCACAAGAGATGTACAATACTACTTTACTCTTCTGCTTGGGTTATGCTCACTTACTGCCCCCCCCCCCCCTGTTAATGAGCTGTATCTGAACACAATTTGTGACTCACTAGAGATGTAGAATACTACCTTACTCTTCTGCTTGGGTTATGCCCACTTACTGTCCCCCCCTGTTAATGAGCTGTATCTGAACACAATTTGTGAATCAAAAGAGATGTAGAATACTACTTTACTCTTCTGCTTGGGTTATGCTCACTTACTGTCCCCCTGTTAATGAGCTGTATCTGAACACAATTTGTGAATCATAAGAGATGCAGAATACTACTTTACTCTTTTGCTTGGGTTATGCTCACTTACTGTCCCCCCTGTTAATGAGCTGTATCTGAACACAATTTGTGAATCGCAAGAGATGTAGAATACTACATTACTCTTCTGCTTGGGTTATGCTCACTTACTGTCCCCCTGTTAATGAGCTGTATCTGAACACAATTTGTGAATCACAAGAGATGTAGAATACTACTTTACTCTTCTGCTTGGTGTCATCTGTTCTTAGGTTACCTCAGCTTCCAGTTGTGTCACATGACCCTGCTCACTGCATCCTCCTTCTGATTAATCTATATATCCTTCACTTGCTAGGAGGCATCAATAGGGGTGCCTCCTATTGGTCCCAATTTCTGCTGCTAATATATTGACAGAACACAGGTGGCGCTGCAGCACAGCTTTTCCTGTGACCCATGTACTGCAATGGAGAGAAGCGTTCCTGTACCTGCCTCTCCATAGCATTACATGGGGGAAAATATTTTTTTGGTGACTTTTTTGTTGTTGTTTTAATTAAAATGTAATTAATCTTTAGCCACATATGGCAGGGTAGGCACTGCCTCCCCTGCCTCCTATGAGTGCACGTCCCTGTATGTAGTGTTACTGCTATGTGTGTGAAGTGTTACTGCTATGTTTATGTAGTGTTACTGCTATGTGTATGTAGGGTTACTGCTGTGTGTATGTAGTGTTACTGCTGTGTGTATGTAGTGTTACTGCTATGTGTATGTAGTGTTATTTCTATGTGTATGTAGTGTTACTGCTATGTGTATGTAGTGTTACTGCTATGTGTATGTAGTGTTATTTCTATGTGTATGTAGTGTTACTGCTATGTGTTTGTAGTGTAACTGCTGTGTGTATGTAGTGTTACTGCTATGTGTATGTAGTGTTACTGCTGTGTGTATGTAGTGTTACTGCTATGTGTATGTAGTGTTACTGCTATGTGTATATATGTAGTGTTACTGCTATGTGTATTTAGTGTTACTGATATGTGTATGTAGTGTTACTGCTATGTGTATGTAGTGTTACTGCTATGTGTGTGTATGTAGTGTTACTGCTGTATGTATGTAGTGTTACTGCTATGTGTATGTAGTGTTACTGCTGTATGTATGTAGTGTTACTGCTATGTGTGTGTAGTGTTACTGCTAAGTGTATGTAGTGTTACTGCTATGTGTGTATGTAGTGTTACTGCTATGTGTATGTAGTGTTACTGCTATGTGTGTGTATGTATGTAGTGTTACTGCTATGTGTATGTAGTGTTACTGCTATGGGTGTGTAGTATTACTGCTATGTGTATGTAGTGTTACTGCTGTGTGTATGTAGTGTTACTGCTGTGTGTATGTAGTGTTACTGCTATGTGTATGTAGTGTTACTGCTATGTGTATGTAGTGTTACTGCTATGTGTTTGTAGTGTTACTGCTATGTGTATGTAGTGTTACTGCTATGTGTATGTATGTAGTGTTACTGCTATATATATGTAGTGCTACTGCTATGTGTATGTAGTGTTACTGCTATGTGTATGTATGTAGTGTTACTGCTATATATATGTAGTGCTACTGCTATGTGTATGTAGTGTTACTGCTATGTGTATGTAGTGTTACTGCTAGGGATGGGCGAATGTTTCTAAAAATTCAAAATTTAAAACGAATTTTGATACATTTGTTCGTTCAAATCGAATTTCGAATGTTTATATAACATTCTAACATTCTATATTCGAATTTTCGTTTTCGACTTTTTCAATAAAATTCGAAAATATTCCTTCAAATAATAGAATGTTTAGCAATGTATTCATTTAATTTCGAAATGTAATATTCGAATTCGAATGTGACATTCGATTTCGAATGTGACATTCAAATTTGAAATAGTATTTCTACAGGGAGTGCAGAATTATTAGGCAAGTTGTATTTTTGAGGATTAATTTTATTATTGAACAACAACCATGTTCTCAATGAACCCAAAAAACTCATTAATATCAAAGCTGAATAGTTTTGGAAGTAGTTTTTAGTTTGTTTTTAGTTATAGCTATTTTAGGGGGATATCTGTGTGTGCAGGTGACTATTACTGTGCATAATTATTAGGCAACTTAACAAAAAACAAATATATACCCATTTCAATTATTTATTTTTACCAGTGAAACCAATATAACATCTCAACATTCACAAATATACATTTCTGACATTCAAAAACAAAACAAAAACAAATCAGTCACCAATATAGCCACCTTTCTTTGCAAGGACACTCAAAAGCCTGCCATCCATGGATTCTGTCAGTGTTTTGATCTGTTCACCATCAACATTGCGTGCAGCAGCAACCACAGCCTCCCAGACACTGTTCAGAGAGGTGTACTGTTTTCCCTCCTTGTAAATCTCACATTTGATGATGGACCACAGGTTCTCAATGGGGTTCAGATCAGGTGAACAAGGAGGCCATGTCATTAGATTTTCTTCTTTTATACCCTTTCTTGCCAGCCCCGCTGTGGAGTACTTGGACGCGTGTGATGGAGCATTGTCCTGCATGAAAATCATGTTTTTCTTGAAGGATGCAGACTTCTTCCTGTACCACTGCTTGAAGAAGGTGTCTTCCAGAAACTGGCAGTAGGACTGGGAGTTGAGCTTGACTCCATCCTCAACCCGAAAAGGCCCCACAAGCTCATCTTTGATGATACCAGCCCAAACCAGTACTCCACCTCCACCTTGCTGGCGTCTGAGTCGGACTGGAGCTCTCTGCCCTTTACCAATCCAGCCACGGGCCCATCCATCTGGCCCATCAAGACTCACTCTCATTTCATCAGTCCATAAAACCTTAGAAAAATCAGTCTTGAGATATTTCTTGGCCCAGTCTTGACGTTTCAGCTTGTTCAGTGGTGGTCGTCTTTCAGCCTTTCTTACCTTGGCCATGTCTCTGAGTATTGCACACCTTGTGCTTTTGGGCACTCCAGTGATGTTGCAGCTCTGAAATATGGCCAAACTGGTGGCAAGTGGCATCTTGGCAGCTGCACGCTTGACTTTTCTCAGTTCATGGGCAGTTATTTTGCGCCTTGGTTTTTCCACACGCTTCTTGCGACCCTGTTGACTATTTTGAATGAAACGCTTGATTGTTCGATGATCCCGCTTCAGAAGCTTTGCAATTTTAAGAGTGCTGCATCTCTCTGCAAGATATCTCACTATTTTTTACTTTTCTGAGCCTGTCAAGTCCTTCTTTTGACCCATTTTGCCAAAGGAAAGGAAGTTGCCTAATAATTATGCACACCTGATATAGGGTGTTGATGTCATTAGAGCACACCCCTTCTCATTACAGAGATGCACATCACCTAATATGCTTAATTGGTAGTAGGCTCTCGAGCCTATACAGCTTGGTGTAAGACAACATGCATAAAGAGGATGATGTGGTCAAAATACTCATTTGCCTAATAATTCTGCACTCCCTGTAGTCTACAACTGTGTTTTAGAAATGTAATATTCGAATTTGAATGCTACATTCAAATTCAAATGTCACATTCGAATTTGAAATAGTATTTCTAGTCTAATACTGGCCTAGATTTAGAGTTTGGCAGTAGCCGTCAAAACCAGCGTTAGAGGCTCCTAACGCTGGTTTTGGGCTACCGCCGGTATTTGGAGTCAGTCAGGAAAGGGTCTAACGCTCACTTTCCAGACGTGACTTTTCCATACCGCAGATCCCCTTACGTCATTTGCGTATCCTATCTTTTCAATGGGATCTTTCTAACTCCGGTATTTAGAGTCGTGGCTGAAGTGAGCGTTAAAAATCTAACGACAAAACTCCAGCCGCAGAAAAAAGTCAGTAGTTAAGAGCTTTCTGGGCTAACGCCGGTTTATAAAGCTCTTAACTACTGTGCTCTAAAGTACACTAACACCCATAAACTACCTATGTACCCCTAAACCGAGGTCCCCACACATCGCCGCCACTCTATTAAAAAATTTTTAACCCTTAATCTGCCGACCGCCACCTACGTTATACTTATGTACCCCTAATCTGCTGCCCCTAACACCGCCGACCCCTATATTATATTTATTAACCCCTAATCTGCCCCCCACAACGTCGCCTCCACCTGCCTACACTTATTAACCCCTAATCTGCAGTCCGCACGCCGCCGCCAGCTACATTATAGCTATGTACCCCTAATCTGCTGCCCCTAACACCGCCGACCCCTATATTATATTTATTAACCCCTAATCTGCCCCCCACAACGTCGCCTCCACCTGCCTACACTTATTTACCCCTAATCTGCCGAGTGGACCGCACCGCTATTATAATAAAGTTATTAACCCCTAATCCGCCTCACTCCCGCCTCAATAACCCTATAATAAATAGTATTAACCCCTAATTTGCCCTCCCTAACATCGCCGACACCTAACTTCAAGTATTAACCCCTAATCTGCCGATCGGAGCTCACCGCTACTCTAATAAATTTTTTAACCCCTAAAGCTAATATTAACCCTAACCCTAACACCCCCCTAAGTTAAATATAATTTTATTCACCATGAACCTGGCATGGTGAAGATAAGGTAGGAAGATCTTCAGGGGCTTAGTGTTAGGTTTATTTAAGGGGGGTTTGGGTTAGATTAGGGGTATGTGGGTGGTGGGTTGTAATGTTGGGGGGGGGTATTGTATGTTTTTTTTTACAGGCAAAAGAGCTGAATTCTTTGGGGCATGCCCCGCAAAGGGCCCTGTTCAGGGCTGGTAAGGTAAAAGAGCTTTGAACTTTTTAAATTTAGAATAGGGCAGGGCATTTTTTATTTTGGGGGGCTTTGTTATTTTATTAGGGGGCTTAGAGTAGGTGTAATTAGTTTAAAATTGTTGTAATATTTTTCTAATGTTTGTAAATATTTTTTTATTTTTTGTAACTTAGTTCTTTTTTATTTTTTGTACTTTAGTTAGTTTATTTCATTGTATTTATTTGTAGATAGTGTATTTAATTAATTTATTGATAGTGTAGTGTTAGGTTTAATTGTAGATAATTGTAGATATTGTATTTAATTAATTTATTGATAGTGTAGTGTTAGGTTTAATTGTAACTTAGGTTAGGATTTATTTTACAGGTAATTTTGTAATTATTTTAACTATTTTAGCAATTAAATAGTTCTTAACTATTTAATAGCTATTGTACCTAGTTAAAATAAATACAAAGTTGCCTGTAAAATAAATATTAATCCTAAAATAGCTACAATATGATTATAATTTATATTGTAGCTATATTAGGGTTTATTTTACAGGTAAGTATTTAGATTTAAATAGGAATAATTTATTTAATAAGAGTTAATTTATTTCGTTAGAATAAAATTATATTTAATTTAGGGGGGTGTTAGGGTTAGGGTTAAAATTAGCTTTAGGGGTTAAAAAATGTATTAGAGTAGCGGTGAGCTCCGATCGGCAGATTAGGGGTTAATACTTGAAGTTAGGTGTCGGCGATGTTAGGGAGGGCAAATTAGGGGTTAATACTATTTATTATAGGGTTATTGAGGCGGGAGTGAGGCAGATTAGGGGTTAATAACTTTATTATAATAGCGGTGCGGTCCGCTCGGCAGATTAGGGGTTAATAAGTGTAGGCAGGTGGAGGCGACGTTGTGGGGGGCAGATTAGGGGTTAATAAATATAATATAGGGGTCGGCGGTGTTAGGGGCAGCAGATTAGGGGTACATAGCTATAATGTAGCTGGCGGCGGTGGTGTGCGGACGGCAGATTAGGGGTTAATAAGTGTAGGCAGGTGGAGGCGATGTTGTGGGGGGCAGATTAGGGGTTAATTAATATAATATAGGGGTCGGCGGTGTTAGGGGCAGCAGATTAGGGGTACATAGGGATAATGTAAGTAGCGGCGGTTTACGGAGCGGCAGATTAGGGGTTAATAATAATATGCAGGGGTCAGCGATAGCGGGGGCGGCAGAATAGGGGTTAATAAGTGTAAGGTTAGGGGTGTTTAGACTCGGGGTACATGTTAGAGTGTTAGGTGCAGACGTAGGAAGTGTTTCCCCATAGCAAACAATGGGGCTGCGTTAGGAGCTTAACGCTGCTTTTTTGCAGGTGTTAGGTTTTTTTTCAGCTCAAACAGCCCCATTGTTTTCTATGGGGGAATCGTGTACGAGCACGTTTTTGAAGCTGGCCACGTCCTTAAGCACCACTGGTATCGAGAGTTGAAGTTGCGTTAAATATGCTCTACGCTCCTTTTTTGGAGCCTATCGCAGCCATTCTGTGAACTCTCAATACCAGCGGTATTTAAAAGGTGCGGCCAGAAAAAAGCATGCGTAGCTAACGCACCCCTTTGGCAGCAGAACTCTAAATCTAGGCGACTGTGTTTTAAATGTGATATTCGATTCGAATGTGATATTCGATTCGAATGTGATATTCGATTCGAATGTGACATTCAAATTCAAAATAGTATTTCTAGTCTAATACTGTGTTTTATAAATGTAATATTCGAATTCGAATGTGACATTCGATTCGAATGTGATATTCGATTCAAATGTGACATTCGAAATAGTGTTTCTAGTCTACAATTGTGTTTTATAAATGTAATATTGGATTCGAATGTAACATTCGAATTCGAATGTGACATTCGAAAACTGTAAATAACATTCGAAAATCAAATTTTTAAGAATATTCGTTCTTATCAAGATTATATTATGTAAATCGAATTTCTACAATAACATTCGTTCTAACATTCGAATTCGGAAGACATCGCCGGATGGAAGACTTCTTCTTTGCCGCTTGGATGAAGACATCGCCAGATGGAAGACTTCTTCTTTGCCGCTTGGATGAAGACATCGCCGGATGGAAGACTTCTTCTTTGCCGCTTGGATGAAGACATCGCCCGGATTGGATGAAGAGTTCGGCCCGGCTGGGTGAAGATGACTCAAGGTAGGGAGATCTTCTGGGGCTTAGTGTTAGGTTTTTTTTAAGGGGAGTTTGGGTGGGTTTAGAGTAGGGGTATGTGGGTGGTGGCTGGTGGGTTGTAATGTTGGGGGATGGTATTGTGTTTTTTTTTACAGGCAAAAGAGCTGATTACTTTGGGGCATGCCCCGCAAAAAGCCCTTTTAAGGGCTGGTAATAGAGCTGTTAACTTTTGTAATTTAGTTTAGGGTAGGGAAATTTTTTTATTTTGGGGGGCTTTGTTATTTTATTAGGGGGCTTAGAATAGGTGTAATTAGCTTAAAATTCTTGTAATCTTTTTTTATTTTTTGTAATTTAGTGTTTTGTTTTTTTTGTAATTTCGTTTAGTATATTTAATTGTATTTTAGTTTAGATATTTGTAGTTTATTTAATTTATTGATAGTGTAGGTGTATTTGTAACTTGGGTTAGGATTTATTTTACAGGTAAATTGGTAATTATTTTAACAAGGTAGCTATTAAATAGTTATTAACTATTTAATAGCTATTGTACCTAGTTAAAATAAATACCAAGTTACCTGTAAAATAAATATAAACCCTAAAATAGCTACAATGTAATTATTAATTACATTGTAGCTATCTTAGGGTTTATTTTATAGGTATGTATTTAGATTTAAATAGGAATATTTTAGTTAATAATATTAATATTAGATTTATTATAATAAGAGTTTAGTTAGGGGTGTTAGAGTTAGATAGGGTTATTATACTTAATATATATATAATATAATAACTATATTAACTATATTAACCCTAATATAATTAGGGTTAATATAGTTAATATATATATAATATAATAACTTTATTAACTATGTTAACCCTAATATAATTAGGGTTAATATAGTTAATATAGGTGGCGGTGGTGTAGGGGTATTAGATTAGGGGGTAATACATTTATTATAGGTGGCGGCGGTCTAGGGGGATTTAGATTAGAGGCAAAAGAGCTGATTACTTTGTGACAATGCCCCGCCAAAAGCCCTTTTAAGGGCTGGTAAAAGAGCTGATAACTTTGGGGCAAAGCCCCGCAAAAAGCCCTTTTAAGGGCTGGCAATAGAGCTGTTTACTTTGGGTTAATGCCACGCAAAAAGCCCTTTTCAGGGCTATTTGTAGGGTTAGACTTAGGTTTAGTGGTAGGCATAGTTTAGTATTTTAGGGGTTAATTAATTTAATATAGGTGGCGGCGGTATAGGGGGATTAGATTAGGGGTTAATAATTTAATATAGGTGGCGGCGGTATAGTGGGATTAGATTAGGGGTTAATAATTTTAATATAGCTGGCGGCGGGGTAGGAGCTCACATTAGGGGGTTGTTAATGTAGGTGGTGGCGGTGTAAAGGGCTCACATTAGGGGGTAGTTAATGTAGGTGGCGGCGGTGTAAGGGGCTCACATTAGGGGGTAGTTAATGTAGGTGGCGGCGGTGTAAGGGGCTCACATTAGGGGGTAGGTAATGTAGATGGCGGCGGTGTAGGGGCTCACATTAGGGGGTAGGTAATGTAGATGGCGGCGGTGTAGGGGCTCACATTAGGGGGTTATACATTTAATGTAGGTGGCGTTGGCGTCCGGGAGTGGCGGTTTAGGGTTAAATACTTTATTAGGGATTGCGGCGGGGGATCGCGGTTGACAGGTAGATAGACATTGCGCATGCGTTAGCTGTTAGGTTTTATTTAGCAGCTAGTTTAGGGAGTTACGGGGCTCCAATAGAAAGCGTAAGGCTTACTACGCCTGCAATTTGTGGCGAGGTGAAAATGGAGTAGGATTTCTCCATTTTCGCTACGTAAGTCCTTACGCTGTATATTGGATACCAAACTGCGCTGGTTTGGTATACCTGTCTATGGCCCAAAAAACTACGTCCGAAGGCAGAAATATATGAGCGTAACTTCTAGGTTACGCTGTATATGTGATACCAAACCAGCGCAAAATTTGGCGTCGCCGTTTTTTGCGGGCGACGCTGCATATCGGATCGAGGCCCAGGTGAGCATTTAATCCTAGAGTTCAGCTTCAGCATAAACAATACATTACACTGATCCATACCTCAACACTGAATTCCCCATATACTGATTTCTTATGCACAGTTACACACAAACCTCACTATGCACATTAATTACGTTTCACATGCTGTTCCTATAGTTTAACCTGCAGTATATCACACTGTCCCCAGAGAGGCTTCAGGTGCTTTCTAAGGATTTCAT
>NC_069507.1:14171770-14194270 GCF_027579735.1 Bombina bombina
ACAGAGTACAGTTACACTCATAACACTGTCTAATAAACATACATTACACAGTACAGTTACACACATAATACCACTATGTAATAAAAATACATTACACAGTACAGTTACAAACATAATAACACCATCTAATAAATATACATTACACAGTACAGTTACACTCATAATAACATTGTCTAATAAACATACATTACACAGTACAGTTACACTCATAACACGTCTAATAAATATACATTACACAGTACAGTTACACTCATAATAACACTATCTAATAAATATACATTACACAGTACAGTTACACACATAATAACACCATCTAATAACTATTCATTACACAGTACAGTTACACTCATAATAACACTATCTAATAAATATACATTACACAGTACAGTTACACACATAATAACACCATCTAATAACTATTCATTACACAGTACAGTTACGCTCATAATAACACCATCTAATAAATATACATTACACAGTACAGTTACACACATAATAACACCATCTAATAACTATACATTACAGAGTACAGTTACACTCATAATAACATTATCTAATACATACATTACACAGTACAGTTACACACATAATAACATTATTTAATAAATATACATTACACAGTACAGTTACACTCATAATAACACTGTCTAATTAATATACATTACACAGTACAGTTACACTCATAATAACGCCATCTAATAAAAATACATTACACAGTACAGTTACACTCATAATAACACAGTCTAATAAATATACATTACACAGTAAAGTTACACACATAATAACACTGTCTAATAAATATACATTACACAGTACAGTTACACACATTATAACACTGTCTAATAAATATACATTACACAGTACAGTTACACACATAATAAAACCGTTTAATAAATATACATTACACAGTACAGTTACACACATAATAACACCGTCTAATAAATATATATTACACAGTACAGTTACAATCATAATAACACCGTCTAATAAATATACATTACACAGTACAGTTAAACACATAATAACACCGTCTAATAAATATACATTACACAGTACAGTTACACTCATAATAATACGTCTAATAAATATACATTACACAGTACAGTTAAACTCATAATAACACAGACTAAAAAACATACATTACACAGTACAGTTACACTCATAACACGTCTAATAAATATACATTACACAGTACAGTTACACTCATAATAACACTATCTAATAAATATACATTACACAGTACAGTTACACACATAATAACACCATCTAATAAATATACATTACACAGTACAGTTACACACAAAATAACACCATCTAATAAATATACATTACAGAGTACAGTTACACTCATAACACTGTCTAATAAACATACATTACACAGTACAGTTACACACATAATACCACTATGTAATAAAAATACATTACACAGTACAGTTACACACATAATAACACCATCTAATAACTATACATTACACAGTACAGTTACACTCATAATAACATTGTCTAATAAACATACATTACACAGTACAGTTACACACATAATAACACTATCTAATAACTATACATTACACAGTACAGTTACACTCATAATAACACATCTAATAAATATACATTACACAGTACAGTTACACTCATAATAACACAGTCTAATAAATATACATTACACAGTACAGTTACACACATAATAACACCATCTAATAAATATACATTACACAGTACAGTTACACTCATAATAACACAGTCTAATAAATATACATTACACAGTACAGTTACACACATAATAACACCGTCTAATAAATATACATTACACAGTACAGTTACACACATAATAACACTGTCTAATAAATATACATTACACAGTACAGTTACACACATAATAACACCGTCTAATAAATATACATTACACAGTACAGTTACACACATAATAACACCGTCTAATAAATATACATTACACAGTACAGTTACACACATAATAACACCATCTAATAACTATATGTCCAAGACTGAGCTCCTTCTAATCCCCCCCTCTAATTCTACCCCGGTTCCTAACTTTTCAATCACTGTTGGTGATACCACTATCTCCCCATCACCCCAAGTCCGTGTCCTAGGAGTTACACTTGACTCCAATCTGTCCTTCATTCCCCACATCCAATTGCTCTCTTCCTCCTGTCGCAACCATCTACGCAATATCTCCAAAATCCGTCCATTTCTGAGTGCTGAAACTACTAAACAGCTAATCCACTCCCTGGTAATCTCCCGACTTGACTACTGTAATAACCTACTAACTGGCCTCCCTCTCTCCCGCCTCTCCCCTCTTCAATCCATCCTAAATGCCTCTGCTAGGCTAATCCACCTCTCCCGACGCTCTGTATCTGCTGCACCTCTCTGCGAGTCCCTTCACTGGCTACCCATCCACAGCAGAATTAAATTCAAAATTCTCATCCTGACCTACAAAGCCCTTACCAACGTAGCCCCCCCCCTACCTGTCCTCACTCATCAAGAAATATACTCCAGCCCGCCCCCTAAGATCCAACAATGACCTGCTCCTTGCATCTTCTACCATCTCCTCCTCCCATGCCAGGCTACAGGACTTCTCTCGTGCAGCACCAACCATCTGGAATGCACTTCCCAGAGCTGTTAGACTTTCCCCTAACCTTTCCTCCTTTAAACGCTCCCTAAAGACCTTTCTTTTCATGGAAGCCTATCTCTAAATCAGTAAAAAATTAATTCTACCTGCCTAACTGCTGCCCCATCTAACTCCACACTAACATCATTCTCACCTTTGCAGTCCCCACCTCCTGTTTCTCACCCTCCTACCATCTAGATTGTAAGTTCCCACGGGAACAGAGCCCTCAATTCCCCCTGTATTTGTTTTGTTAAACTTTGGTGTCTTCTATATTGTATTGTACTGTACTTTTATCTTTGTACCCATGGACAGCGCTGCGGAATCTGTTGGCGCTTTATAAATAAAGAATAATAATAATAATAATAATACATTACACAGTACAGTTACACTCATAATAACACTGTCTAATTAATATACATTACACAGTACAGTTACACTCATAATAATACTAATAAATATACATTACACAGTACAGTTAAACTCATAACACTATATAATAAATATACACTATACATTACAGTTACACTCATAATAACACCATCTATTAAATATATATTACAAAATACAGTTACACTCATATTAACACCGTCTAATAAATATACATTACACAGTACAGTTATACTCATATTAACACTGTCTAATAAATATACATTACACAGTACAGTTATACTCATATTAACACTATCTAACAACAAAACATTACACAGTACAGTTACACTCATTTTAACATTGTCTAATAAACATACATTACACAGTACAGTTACACTCATATTGACACTGTCTAATAAATATAAATTACACAGTACAGTTACACTCATATTAACCATGTCTTAAAAAAATACATTACACAGTACAGTTACACTCATATTAACACTGTCTAATAAATATACATTACACAGTGCAGTTACACTCATATTAACACTGTCTAATAAATATACATTACACAGTACAGTTACACACATAATAACACTGTTTAATAAATATACATTACACAGTACAGTTACACTCATAATAACACTCTAATAAAAATACATTACACAGTACAGTTACACTCATAATAACACTATCTAATAAATATACATTACACAGTACAGTTACACTCATAATAACACTGTCTAATAAATATACATTACATAGTACAGTTACACTCATAATAACACTATCTAATAAAAATACATTACACAGTACAGTTACACTCATAATAACACTATCTAATAAATATACATTACACAGTGCAGTTACACTTATACTAACACTATCTAATAAATATACATTACACAGTACAGTTACACTCATAATAACACTGTGTAATAAATATACATTACACAGTACAGTTAAACTCATAATAACACTGTGTAATAAATATACATTACATAGTACAGTTAAACTCATAATAACACTGTCTAATAAATATACATTACATAGTACAGTTAAACTCATAACAACACTGTTTAATAAATATACATTACACAGTACAGTTACACACATAATAACACTCTAATAAATATACATTACACAGTACAGTTAAACTCATAATAACACTGTGTAATAAATATACATTATACAGTACAGTTACACTCATAATAACACCATCTAATAAATATACATTACACAGTACAGTTACACTCATAATAACATTATGTAATAAATATACATTACACAGTACAGTTACACTCATAATAACATTATGTAATAAATATACATTACACAGTACAGTTACACTCATAATAACACTATCTAATAAATATACATTACACAGTACAGTTACACTCATAATAACACTATCTAATAAATATACATTACACAGTACAGTTACACTCATAATGACACTGTGTAATAAATATACATTACACAGTACAGTTACACTCATAATAACACTATCTAATAAATATACATTACACAGTACAGTTACACACATAATACCACTATGTAATAAAAATACATTACACAGAACAGTTACACACATAATAACACCATCTAATAAATATACATTACACAGTACAGTTACACACATAATAACACTGTCTAATAAATATACATTACACAGTACAGTTACACTCATAATAACACCATCTAATAAAATATATAAAAAAATATTGCACACAAGACTTATAAAGGCACAAAGATAGGAGGTCTAAGGTGTCAAAAGGACTATAACAGAGAGATACATATATATAAATAGAACATATTCTGCTATGTAAAGAACATTGGATTGTGAAATAATCATATTTTCATGTCAAGTTAGTGCAAATAAGAATATGCAATTAGGTTTGCACGAGAGTGGGGTGTTTTTACAACTTTTGTTCTCCATTGACTTCTATGGGGAAATACAGTATATGAATGCGCACCAGCTTTTTGCGCTCATCGGGTTAGAGCGAGTGTGAAAACAGTTTACCTTCAACTTGTAATGGGAGCACAACCCGACGAGCGCAAAAAGCTCAAGAGGAAGTGTAAATCAGCAATTTGAATAAAAAGAACTGTTTTATAAGCATTTAGAATGTGCAGATCCAGTAATAAACTACTCAAGCACACTCACAAATGTTTACCATATCACCTTTGTGACCAATCAGATACTAGCTGTAAATTGTGCTACTGCACTGATGTAAGCAATCACTATGTAGAATGTAGTTAAGTCGGAGAAATGACAAGATGCATAGCATGCAGGAAGCTGGCAGCCTCTCTGGAGGGAGTGCAACACAGACAATGTGCAGAGAGAAATTACAGGAACAAAATAACTGCACATTGTATATCAGTACTAATATAAATAAGACGTGTTCTGGGGATTTAATGTTGAGGATAATGTCCCTTTAGTGCAGGTATGAAATGCTATGGCAGATGCTCTGGGGCTGCAGAAGACAACAAACAACACGTTATCTGCTAGAACAAGGAGGCGGTGCAGGGGTGATGTTACTGTCCTGTTGCACAACAGACTCACTATAAATCCAACAGTGTCTTGTTGGGTCAATAGAGGAGTCAGACGTCCTACGATGGTGAGTTTAAGTTTTCTGCTCAGTTTGTTTATGTTTCTTGTGAAGCTTCCTTAGTTGTGCTTTAGCTAAATGTGATATATTTGATAAGGGACATGCTGAGCACATTGCTGAAAGGTGACCTGTAATGGATCAGTAGATCTGTTGTCCCTGTGTCTGCTCCTCTCTCCCTGTGTCTGCTCCTCTCTCCCTGTGTCTGCTCCTCTCTCCCTGTGTCTGCCCCTCTCTCCCTGTGTCTGCCCCTCTCTCCCTGTGTCTGCTCCTCTCTCCCTGTGTCTGCTCCTCTCTCTCTCTATCTGCTCCTCTCTCCCTGTGTCTGCTCCTCTCTCCCTGTGTCTGCCACTCTCTCCCTGTGTCTGCTCCTCTCTCCCTGTGTCTGCTCCTCTCTCTCTCTCTCTCTCTCTCTATCTGCTCCTCTCTCCCTGTGTCTGCTCCTCTCTCCCTGTGTCTGCCCCTCTCTCCCTGTGTCTGCTCCTCTCTCCCTGTGTCTGCTCTTCTCTCCCTGTGTCTGCTCCTCTCTCCCTGTGTCTGCTCCTCTCTCCCTGTTCCTGCCCCTCTCTCCCTGTGTCTGCTCCTCTCTCTCTATCTGCTCCTCTCTCCCTGTGTCTGCTCCTCTCTCCCTGTGTCTGCTCCTCTCTCCCTGTGTCTGCCCCTCTCTCCCTGTGTCTGCTCCTCTCTCCCTGTGTCTGATCCTCTCTCCCTGTGTCTGCTCCTCTCTCCCTGTGTCTGCTCCTCTCTCCCTGTGTCTGCTCCTCTCTCCCTGTGTCTGCCCCTCTCTCCCTGTGTCTGCCCCTCTCTCCCTGTGTCTGCCCCTCTCTCCCTGTGTCTGATCCTCTCTCCCTGTGTCTGCCCCTCTCTCCCTGTGTCTGCCCCTCTCTCCCTGTGTCTGATCCTCTCTCCCTGTGTCTGCCCCTCTCTCCCTGTGTCTGATCCTCTCTCCCTGTGTCTGCTCCTCTCTCCCTGTGTCTGCTCCTCTCTCCCTGTGTCTGCCCCTCTCTCCCTGTGTCGGCCCCTCTCTCCCTGTGTCTGCTCCTCTCTCCCTGTGTCTGCTCCTCTCTCCCTGTGTCTGCCACTCTCTCCCTGTGTCTGCTCCTCTCTCCCTGTGTCTGCTCCTCTCTCTCTCTCTCTATCTGCTCCTCTCTCCCTGTGTCTGCTCCTCTCTCCCTGTGTCTGCCCCTCTCTCCCTGTGTCTGCTCCTCTCTCCCTGTGTCTGCTCTTCTCTCCCTGTGTCTGCTCCTCTCTCCCTGTGTCTGCTCCTCTCTCCCTGTTCCTGCCCCTCTCTCCCTGTGTCTGCTCCTCTCTCTCTATCTGCTCCTCTCTCCCTGTGTCTGCTCCTCTCTCCCTGTGTCTGCTCCTCTCTCCCTGTGTCTGCTCCTCTCTCCCTGTGTTTGCCCCTCTCTCTCCGTGTCTGCCCCTCTCTCCCTGTGTCTGCTCCTCTCTCCCTGTGTCTGCTCCTCTCTCCCTGTGTCTGCTCCTCTCTCCCTGTGTCTGATCCTCTCCCCTTGTGTCTGCCCCTTTCTCCCTGTGTCTGCTCCTCTCTCCCTGTGTCTGCTTCTCACTTCCTGTGTCTGCCCCTCTCTCCCTGTGTCTGATCCTCTCTCCCTGTGTCTGCCCCTCTCTCCCTGTGTCTGCCCCTCTCTCCCTGTGTCTTCCCCTCTCTCCCTGTCTCTGCCCCTCTCTCCCTGTCTCTGCCCCTCTCTCCCTGTGTCTGCTCCTCTCTCCCTGTGTCTGCTCCTCTCTCCCTGTGTCTGCTCCTCTCTCCCTGTGTCTGATCCTCTCTCCTTGTGTCTGCCCCTTTCTCCCTGTGTCTGCTCCTCTCTCCCTGTGTCTGCTTCTCTCTTCCTGTGTCTGCCCCTCTCTCCCTGTGTCTGATCCTCTCTCCCTGTGTCTGCCCCTCTCTCCCTGTGTCTGCCCCTCTCTCCCTGTGTCTGCCCCTCTCTCCCTGTCTCTGCCCCTCTCTCCCTGTCTCTGCCCCTCTCTCCCTGTGTCTGCTCCTCTCTCCCTGTGTCTGCTCCTCTCTCCCTGTGTCTGCTTCTGTCTCCCTGTGTCTTCTCCTCTCTCCCCCTGTGTCTTCTCCCCTCTCTCCCTGTGTCTGCTCCTCTCTCCCTGTGTCTGCTCCTCTCTCCCTGTGTCTGATCCTCTCTCCATGTGTCTGCTCCTCTCTCCCTGTGTCTTCTCCCCTCTCTCCCTGTGTCTTCTCCCCTCTCTCCCTGCGTCTGCTCCTCTCTCCTTGTGTCTGCTCCTCTCTCCCTGTGTCTGCTCCTCTCTCCCTGTGTCTGCTTCTCTCTCCCTGTGTCTGCTCCTCTCTCCCTGTGTCTGATCCTCTTTCCCTGTGTCTGCCCCTCTCTCCCTGTGTCTGCCCCTCTCTCCCTGTGTCTGCCCCTCTCTCTCCGTGTCTGCCCCTCTCTCCCTGTGTCTGCTCCTCTCTCCCTGTGTCTGCTCCTCTCTCCCTCTGTGTCTTCTCCCCTCTCTCCCTGTGTCTGCTCCTCTCTCCCTGTGTCTGCTCCTCTCTCCCTGTGTCTGCTCCTCTCTCCCTGTGTCTGCTCCTCTCTCCCTGTGTCTGCTCCTCTCTCCCTGTGTCTTCTCCCCTCTCTCCCTGTGTCTTCTCCCCTCTCTCCCTGTGTCTGCTCCTCTCTCCCTGTGTCTGCGCCTCTCTCCCTGTGTCTGCTCCTCTCTCCCTGTGTCTGCTCCTCTCTCCCTGTGTCTTCTCCCCTCTCTCCCTGTGTCTGCTCCTCTCTCCCTGTGTCTGCGCCTCTCTCCCTGTGTCTGCTCCTCTCTCCCTGTGTCTGCTCCTCTCTCTCCCTGTGTCTCTCCCCCTCTCTCCCTGTGTCTTTCTCCCCTCTCTCCCTGTGTCTGCTCCTCTCTCCCTGTGTCTGCGCCTCTCTCCCTGTGTCTGCTCCTCTCTCCCTGTGTCTGCCCCTCTCTCCCTGTGTCTGCTCCTCTCTCCCTGTGTCTGATCCTCTCTCCCTGTGTCTGCTCCTCTCTCCCCGTGTCTGCTCCTCTGCTCCTCTCTCTCTGTGTCTGCCCCTCTCTCCCTGCGTCTGCTCCTATCTCCCTGTGTCTGCTCCTCTCTCCCTGTGTCTGCTCCTCTGCTCTTCTCTCTCTGTGTCTGCCCCTCTCTCCCTGCGTCTGCTCCTATCTCCCTGTGTCTGCTCCTCTCTCCCTGTGTCTGCGCCTCTCTCCCTGTGTCTGCTCCTCTCTCCCTGTGTCTGCCCCTCTCTCCCTGTGTCTGCTCCTCTCTCCCTGTGTCTGCTCCTCTCTCCCTGTGTCTGATCCTCTTTCCCTGTGTCTGCTCCTCTCTCCCTGTGTCTGCTCCTCTCTCCCCGTGTCTGCCCCTCTGCTCCTCTCTCTCTGTGTCTGCCCCTCTCTCCCTGCGTCTGCTCCTATCTCCCTGTGTCTGCTCCTCTCTCCCTGTGTCTGCTCCTCTGCTCCTCTCTCTCTGTGTCTGCCCCTCTCTCCCTGCGTCTGCTCCTATCTCCCTGTGTCTGCTCCTCTCTCCATGTGTCTCCTCCTCTCTCCCTGTGTCTGTTTCTCTCTCCCTGTGTCTTCTCCCCTCTCTCCCTGTGTCTTCTCCCCTCTCTCCCTGTGTCTGCGCCTCTCTCCCTGTGTCTGCTCCTCTCTCCCTGTGTCTACTCCTCTCTCCCTGTGTCTGCTCCTCTCTCCCTGTGTCTGATCCTCTTTCCCTGTGTCTGCCCCTCTCTCCCTGTGTCTGCCCCTCTCTCCCTGTGTCTGCCCCTCTCTCCCTGTATCTGATCCTCTCTCCCTGTGTCTCAGTGGCGTCACTAGGGGGGGCGGGGGGGGGGGGGGGGGGGCGGGGGGGGCGGGCCGCACCCGGGTGACACCCTCCAGGGGGTGACACCAAAAAAAAAAAATTTTTTTTTTTTTTTTTTTTTTTTTTTAAATTTTATTGAAATTCAAAGAAATACAATGTTGAGATGCATAGATTATTTTATTAGAGGCTGGCATTTGTGAACATTAGTGGGACTGGGGAAGTTGTAGACACACAATTTTTTTGCCCCTTGAGCCAGTGCTGCAATTTCAGCAAATAGTTTTCCCGGCTGCTTTTGCTTGTTTGTACTTTGCTCCTCCCCTGCCCAATTTCACTATGAATGTTGTGGGTGTGCCGTGGGGCTTGCAAAGTTGCGCTGCTAGCCTAAACCTGCCTGCCTATCTGTGCTCACTGCTCAGTGACATGCGGCTCAGGGCTGTGCACTGACAGACTTGGAACAGAGTCAGAGAGCAGAATTTTCATAGTTTGCGTGCCTAAACCTTTTTCTTCAGTGATTTATTTTAGAGTGCTCTGTTTATCTTTCATTTGATGTTCTGCTGAGCCAGGGAGCAGCTCTAGGCATGAGCTTCCTAATTAATGCAGTGCAGTTTACATATTTTGTATGTGTGTGTCTGAGTTTTTGTGTGTTTCAGTGTTTTTGTGTGTGTGTTTTTGTGTGTGTGTCTGAGTGTGTTTCCGAGTGTTTGTGTGTGCATCTGAGTATGTTTTTAAGTGTGTCTGAGTGTTTGTATGTGTGTTTGCCTGTGTTTTTGTGTGTGTCTGCTTTCTGGGGGGGGGGGGTGACACCATGACTTACCGCACCGGGTGACACCAACCCTAGTGACGCCACTGCTGTGTCTGCTCCTCTCTCCCTGTGTCTGCTTCTGTCTCCCTGTGTCTTCTCCTCTCTCCCCCTGTGTCTTCTCCCCTCTCTCCCTGTGTCTGCTCCTCTCTCCCTGTGTCTGCTCCTCTCTCCCTGTGTCTGCTCCTCTCTCCCTGTGTCTGCTCCTCTCTCCCTGTGTCTTCTCCCCTCTCTCCCTGTGTCTTCTCCCCTCTCTCCCTGTGTCTGCTCCTCTCTCCCTGTGTCTGCGCCTCTCTCCCTGTGTCTGCTCCTCTCTCCCTGTGTCTGCCCCTCTCTCCCTGTGTCTGCTCCTCTCTCCCTGTGTCTGCTCCTCTCTCCCTGTGTCTGATCCTCTCTCCCTGTGTCTGCTCCTCTCTCCCTGTGTCTGCTCCTCTCTCCCTGTGTCTTCTCCCCTCTCTCCCTGTGTCTTCTCCCCTCTCTCCCTGTGTCTTCTCCCCTCTCTCCCTGTGTCTGCGCCTCTCTCCCTGTGTCTGCTCCTCTCTCCCTGTGTCTGCCCCTCTCTCCCTGTGTCTGCTCCTCTCTCCCTGTGTCTGCTCCTCTCTCCCTGTGTCTGATCCTCTCCCTGTGTCTGCTCCTCTCTCCCTGTGTCTGCTCCTCTCTCCCCGTGTCTGCTCCTCTGCTCCTCTCTCTCTGTGTCTGCCCCTCTCTCCCTGCGTCTGCTCCTATCTCCCTGTGTCTGCTCCTCTCTCCCTGTGTCTGCGCCTCTCTCCCTGTGTCTGCTCCTCTCTCCCTGTGTCTGCCCCTCTCTCCCTGTGTCTGCTCCTCTCTCCCTGTGTCTGCTCCTCTCTCCCTGTGTCTTCTCCCCTCTCTCCCTGTGTCTGCGCCTCTCTCCCCGTGTCTGCTCCACTCTCCCCATGTCTGCCCCTCTCTCCCTGTGTCTGATCCTCTCTCCCTGTGTCTGCTCCTCTCTCCCTGTGTCTGCTTCTCTCTCCCTGTGTCTTCTCCCCTCTCTCCCTGTGTCTGCTCCACTCTCCCTGTGTCTGCTTCTCTCTCCCTGTGTCTTCTCCCCTCTCTCCCTGTGTCTTCTCCCCTCTCTCCCTGTGTCTGCTCCTCTCTCCATGTATCTGCTCCTCTCTCCCTGTGTCTGCTCCTCTCCCTGTGTCTTCTACCCTCTCTCCCTGTGTCTGCTCCTCTCTCCCTGTGTCTGCTCCTCTCTCCCTGTGTCTGCTCCTCTCTCCCTGTGTCTGCCCCTCTCTCCCTGTGTCTGCTCCTCTTTCCCTGTGTCTGCTTCTCTCTCCCTGTGTCTGCTCCTCTGCTCCTCTCTCACTGTGTCTGCCCCTCTCTCCCTGCGTCTGCTCCTATCTCCCTGTGTCTGCTCCTCTCTCCATGTGTCTGCTCCTTTCTCCCTATGTATGTCCCTCTCTCCCTGTGTCTGCTCCTCTCTCCTTGTGTCTGCTCCTCTCTCCCTGTGTCTGCCCCTCTCTCCCTGTGTCTGCCCCTCTCTCCCTGTGTCTGCCACTCTCTCCCTGTGTCTGTTCCTCTCTCCCTGTGTCTGCTCCTCTCTCCCTGTGTCTGCTTCTGTCTCCCTGTGTCTTCTCCTCTCTCCCCCTGTGTCTTCTCCCCTCTCTCCCTGTGTCTGCTCCTCTCTCCCTGTGTCTGCTCCTCTCTCCCTGTGTCTGCTCCTCTCTCCCTGTGTCTGATCCTCTCTCCCTGTGTCTGATCCTCTCTCCCTGTGTCTTCTCCCCTCTCTCCCTGTGTCTTCTCCCCTCTCTCCCTGTGTCTGCTCCTCTCTCCCTGTGTCTGCGCCTCTCTCCCTGTGTCTGCTCCTCTCTCCCTGTGTCTGCTCCTCTCTCCCTGTGTCTGCTCCTCTCTACCTGTGTCTGCTCCTCTCTCCCTGTGTCTGATCCTCTCTCCCTGTGTCTGCTCCTATCTCCCTGTGTCTGCTCCTCTCTCCCCGTGTCTGCTCCTCTCTCTCTGTGTCTGCCCCTCTCTCCCTGCGTCTGCTCCTATCTCCCTGTGTCTGCTCCTCTCTCCCTGTGTCTGCTCCTCTGCTCCTCTCTCCCTGTGTCTGCCCCTCTCTCCCTGTGTCTGCCCCTCTCTCCTTGTGTCTGCCCCTCTCTCCCTGTGTCTGCTCCTCTCTCCCTGTGTCTGCTTCTCTCTTCCTGTGTCTGCTCCTCTCTCCCTGTGTCTGATCCTCTCTCCTTGTGTCTGCCCCTCTCTCCCTGTGTCTGCTCCTCTCTCCCTGTGTCTGCTTCTCTCTTCCTGTGTCTGCCCCTCTCTCCCTGTGTCTGATCCTCTCTCCCTGTGTCTGCCCCTCTCTCCCTGTGTCTGCCCCTCTCTCCTTGTGTCTGCCCCTCTCTCCCTGTGTCTGCTCCTCTCTCCCTGTGTCTGCTTCTCTCTTCCTGTGTCTGCCCCTCTCTCCCTGTGTCTGCCGCTCTCTCCCTGTGTCTGATCCTCCCTTCCTGTGTCTGCCCCTCTCTCTACCTGTGTCTGCTCCTCTCTCCCTGTGTCTGCTTCTCTCTCCCTGTGTCTGCTTCTGTCTCCCTGTGTCTTCTCCTCTCTCCCCCTGTGTCTTCTCCCCTCTCTCCCTGTGTCTGCTCCTCTCTCCCTGTGTCTGATCCTCTCTCCATGTGTCTGCTCCTCTCTCCCTGTGTCTTCTCCCCTCTCTCCCTGTGTCTTCTCCCCTCTCTCCTTTTGTCTGCTCCTCTCTCCTTGTGTCTGCTCCTCTCTCCCTGTGTCTGCTCCTCTCTCCCTGTGTCTGTTTCTCTCTCCCTGTGTCTTCTCCCCTCTCTCCCTGTGTCTGCTCCTCTCTCCCTGTGTCTGCACCTCTCTCCCTGTGTCTGCCCCTCTCTCCCTGTGTCTGCTCCTCTGTCCCTGTGTCTGCTCCTCTCTCCCTGTGTCTGCTCCTCTCTCCCTGTGTCTGTTTCTCTCTCCCTGTGTCTTCTCCCCTCTCTCCCTGTGTCTGCTCCTCTCTCCCTGTGTCTGCTCCTCTCTCCCTGTGTCTGCCCCTCTCTCCCTGTGTCTGCTCCTCTGTCCCTGTGTCTGCTCCTCTCTCCCTGTGTCTGCTCCTCTCTCCCTGTGTCTTCTCCTCTCTCCCCGTGTCTGCTCCACTCTCCCCATGTCTGCCTCTCTCTCCCTGCGTCTGATCCTCTCTCCCTGTGTCTGCTGCTCTCTCCCTGTGTCTGCTTCTCTCTCCCTGTGTCTTTTCCCCTCTCTCCCTGTGTCTTCTCCCCTCTCTCCCTGTGTCTGCTCCTCTCTCCCTGTGTTTGCTTCTCTCTCCCTGTGTCTTCTCCCCTCTCTCCCTGTGTCTTCTCTCCTCTCTCCCTGTGTCTGCTCCTCTCTCCATGTATCTGCTCCTCTCTCCCTGTGTCTGCTCCTCTCCCTGTGTCTTCTCCCCTCTCTCCCTGTGTCTGCTCCTCTCTCCCTGTGTCTGCTCCTCTCTCTCTGTGTCTGCTCCTCTGTCCCTGTGTCTGTTCCTCTCTCGCTGTGTCTGCTCCTATATCCCTGTGTCTGCTCCTCTCTCCCTTCCTCTCTCCCTGTGTCTGCTCCTCTCTCCCTGTGTCTGCTCCTATCTTTCTGTGTCTGCTCCTCTCTCCCTGTGTCTGCTCCTCTCTCCCTATGTCTTCCCCTCTCTCCCTGTGTCTGCTCCTCTCTCCCTGTGTCTGCTCCTCTCTCCCTGTGTCTGCTCCTCTCTCCGTGTCTGCTTCTCTCTCTCCATGTGTCCTCTGTCTCTGTGTCTGAGCCTCTCTCCCTATGTCTTCCCCTCTCTACCTGTGTCTGCTCCTCTCTCCCTGTGTTTGCTCCTCTCTTCCTGTGTCTGCTTCTCTCTCCATGTGTCCTCTGTCCCTGTGTCTGCTCCTCTCCCTGTGTCTGCGCCTCTCTCCCTATGTCTTCCCCTCTCTCCCTGTGTTTGCTCCTCTCTCCCTGTGTCTGCTCCTCTCTCCCCGTGTCTGCACCACTCTTTCAGTGTCTGCTCCTCTCTCCCGTGTCTCCTCCTCTCCCAGTGTCTGCTATGTTCTCCCTGTGTCTGCTCCTCTCTCCCCATGTCTCCTCCTCTCCCAGTGTCTGCTACGTTCTCCCTGTGTCTGCTCCTCTCTCCCCATATCTGCTCCCCTCCAAGTGTCTTCTTCTCTCTCCCTGTATCTGCTCCTCTCCCAGTGTCTGCTCCCCTCCCAGTGTCTTTGTCTCTCTCTCCCTGTGTCTGCTCCTCTCTCCCTGTGTCTGCTCCTCTCTCCCTGGGCGCAATCCGATAAACGGCGTAGTTTGCGGCGCAAGTGAGGGAACCCGCGTCGCCCGCAGTTTCAGCTCGCAACTCGAGCTATCCCATATACTGCGCCGTCAGATGCTAAAGTGCCGTAAGTCGGATAAACCAGCGATGTCCAGAAATCTGCGCAAGTACAAATTTCTGGCGTCGCCAGTGACTTACGGCACGTTAGAAACTGCCGGCGCCTACAAAACCTGACTAAAGTCTAAATCACCCGCACTGTCTAACACGCCTCCCTAACATAGGCTGACACGTCTAACCCTCTATCCGCTATCCCCCCTCACTATCCTAACAATAAAATATGTATTAACCTCTAAACCGCCGCTCCCAAACCCCGCCACAACCTAATAAAGTTATTAACCCTTAAACCGCCGCCAGCTATATTAAATCTATAACCCCCTAAAGTGAGCCCCTACCCTGCCGCTATCTATTTTAAAATTATTAACCCCTAATCTAATCCCCCTACACCGCCGCCAGCTATATTAACCCTAATTATATTAGGGTTAATATAGTTAATATAATTATTATATTATATATATTAACTATATTAACCCTAATTATATTAGGGTTAATATAGTTAATATCGTTATTATAATATATATATATATATATATATATACATATATATATATATACATATATATATATTAAGTATAACAACCCTATCTAACTCTAACATCCCTAACTAAACTCTTATTAAAATAAATCTAATATTAATATTATTAATTAAAATATTCCTATTTAAATCTAAATACTTACCTATAAAATAAACCCTAAGATAGCTACAATATAATTAATAATTACATTATAGCTATGTTAGGGTTTATATTTATTTTACAGGTAAATTGTTAATTATTTTAACTAGGTATAATAGCTATTAAATAGTTATTAACTATTTAATAGCTACCTAGTTAAAATAATTACCCAATTACCTGTAAAATAAATCCTAACCTAAGTTACAAATACACCTACACTATCAATAAATTAAATAAACTACAAATATCTATCTAAAAATACAATTAAATAAACTAAACTAAATTACAAAAAAAAACAAACACTAAATTACAAAAAATAAAAAAAAGATTACAAGATTTTTAAGCTAATTACACCTATTCTAAGCCCCCTAATAAAATAATAAACCCCCCAAAATAAAAAAATTCCCTACCCTATTCTAAATTAAAAAAGTTCAAAGCTCTTTTACCTTACCAGCCCTTAAAAGGGCCTTTTGTGGGGGCATGCCCCAAAGAAAACTGCTCTTTTGCCTGAAAAAAAAACACAATACCACCCCCCAACATTACAACCCACCACCCACATACCCCTAATCTAACCCAAACCCCCCTTAAATAAACCTAACACTACCCCCCTGAAGATCTCCCTACCTTGTATTCACCCAGCCGGGCCGAACTCCTCATCCGATCCGGGCGATGTCTTCCAGCAAGCGGCAGTGAAGTCTTCTTCCATCCGGGCGATGCCTTCAAGAGCAAGCGGCAGAGAGTCTTCTTCCATCGGCGATGTCTTCAAGCAAATCGGCATCTTCAATCTTCTTTCTTCGCTCCTCCGCCGCGGAGCATCCATCCGGCATGATGACTTCCCGACGAATGAGGTTCCTTTAAATGACGTCATCCAAGATGGCGTCCGTCGAATTCCGATTGGCTGAGAGGATTCTATCAGCCAATCGGAATTAAGGTAGAAAAATCTGATTGGCTGATTGAATCAGCCAATCAGATTCAAGTTCAATCCGATTGGCTGAACCAATCAGCCAATCGGATTGAACTTGAATCTGATTGGCTGATTCAATCAGCCAATCACATTTTTCTACCTTAATTCCGATTGGCTGATACAATCCTATCAGCCAATCGCAATTCGACGCACGCCATCTTGGATGACGTCATTTAAAGGAACCTCATTCGTCGGGAAGTCGTCGTGCCGGATGGATGCTCCGCGGCGGAGGAGCGAAGAAAGAAGATTGAAGATGCCGATTTGCTTGAAGACATCGCCGATGGAAGAAGACTCTCTGCCGCTTGCTTGAAGACATCGCCCGGATGGAAGAAGACTTCACTGCCGCTTGCTGGAAGACATCGCCCGGATCGGATGAGGAGTTCGGCCCGGCTGGGTGAATACAAGGTAGGGAGATCTTCAGGGGGGTAGTGTTAGGTTTATTTAAGGGGGGTTTGGGTTAGATTAGGGGCATGTGGGTGGTGGGTTGTAATGTTGGGGGGTGGTATTGTGTTTTTTTTTTCAGGCAAAAGAGCAGTTTTTTTGGGGGCATGCCCCCACAAAAGGTCCTTTTAAGGGCTGGTAAAGTAAAAGAGCTTTGAACTTTTTTTAATTTAGAATAGGGTAGGGAATTTTTTTTATTTTGGGGGGCTTTATTATTTTATTAGGGGGCTTAGAATAGGTGTAATTAGCTTAAAAATCTTGTAATCTTTTTTTTATTTTTTGTAATTTAGTGTTTGTTTGTTTTTTGTAATTTAGTTTAGTTTATTTAATTGTATTTTTAGATAGATATTTGTAGTTTATTTAATTTATTGATAGTGTAGGTGTATTTGTAACTCAGGTTAGGATTTATTTTACAGGTAATTGGGTAATTATTTTCACTAGGTAGCTATTAAATAGTTAATAACTATTTAATAGCTATTATACCTAGTTAAAATAATTAACAATTTACCTGTAAAATAAATATAAACCCTAACATAGCTACAATGTAATTATTAATTACATTGTAGCTATCTTAGAGTTTATTTTATAGGTAAGTATTTAGATTTAAATAGGAATATTTTAGTTTATAATATGAATTAGATTTATTTAATAAGAATTTATTTAGGGGTGTTAGGGTTAGATAGAGTTAATATAGTTTATATAAATACTATAGTAACTATATTAACTATATTAACCCTAATATAATTAGGGTTAATATAGTTAATATATATAATGTAATAACTATATTAACTATAATATAATTAGGGTTAATATAGATAATATAGCTGGCGGCGGGGTAGGTAGATTAAATTAGGGGTTAATAATTTTAATATAGATGGCGGCGGTGTAAGGGGTTCACATTAGGGGATAGATCAGTTAGATGGTGGCGGTTTTAGGGGTTCACATTAGGGGATAGATCAGTTAGATGGTGGCGGTTTTAGGGTCTCACAGTAGGGGGTTAGTTTATGTAGATGGCGGCGGTTTTAGGGTCTCACAGTAGGGGGTTAGTTTATGTAGATGGCGGCGGTTTAGGGGTTAAATACTTTATTAGGGATTGCGGCGGGGGATCGCGGTTGACAGGGAGATAGACATTGCGCATGCGTTAGGTGTTAGGTTTCATTTAGCAGATCACGGTTGACAGGGAGATAGACATTGTGCATGCGTTAGGTGTTAGGTTTTATTTAGCAGATCACGGTTGACAGGGAGATAGACATTGCGCATGCGTTAGGTGTTAGGTTTTATTTAGCAGATCTCGGTTGACAGGGAGATAGACATTGCGCATGCGTTAGGTGTTAGGTTTATTTAGCAGCCAGTTTAGGGAGTTACGGGGCTCCAATAGTCAGAGTAAGGCTTCTTACGGCTGCTTTTTGTGGCGAGGTGAAAATGGAGTAAGATTTCTCCATTTTCGCCACGTAAGTCCTTACGCTGTATATTGGATACCAAACTGCGCGGGTTTGGTATACCTGCCTATGGCCCAAAAAACTACGGGCGACGGCAGAAATATACGCGCGTAACTTCTAGGTTACGCCGTATATAGGATACCAAACCCGCGCAAATATTGGCGTCGCCAGCTTTTGCGGGCGACGATTTTTATCGGATCGACCCCCCAAGTGTCTGCTCTTCTCTCCCTGTGTCTGCTCCTCTCTCCCTGTGTCTGCTCCTCTCTCTCTATCTGCTCCTCTCTCCCTGTGTCTGCTCCTTTCTCCCTGTGTCTGCTCCTCTCTCCCTGTGTCTGCTCCTCTCTCCCTGTGTCTGCTCCTATCTCCATGTGTCTGCTCCTCTCTCCCTGTGTCTGCTCCTCTCTCCCCATGTCTGCTCTTCTCTCCCTGTGTCTGCTCCTCTCTCCCTGTGTCTGCGCCTCTCTCCCTGTGTCTGCTCCTCTCCCCCTGTGTCTTCTCCTCTCTCCGTGTCTGCTCCTCTCTCCCTGTGTCTGCTCCTCTCTCCCTGTGTCTGCTCCTCTCCCAGTGTCTGCTACATTCTCCCTGTGTCTTCTCCTCTCTCCCTGTGTCTGCTCCCCTCCAAGTGTCTTCTTCTCTATCCCTGTGTCTGCTCCTCTCTCCCAGTGTCTTCTTCTCTATCCCAGTGTCTGCTCCCCTCCCAGTGTCTTCTTCTCTATCCCAGTGTCTGCTCCCCTCCCAGTGTCTTTTGCTCTCTCCCTGTGTCTGCTCCTCTCTCCCAGTGTCTTCTTCTCTCTCCCTGTGTCTGCTCCCCTCCCAGTGTCTTCTTCTCTATCCCAGTGTCTGCTCCCCTCCCAGTGTCTTTTGCTCTCTCCCTGTATCTGCTCCCCTCCCAGTGTCTACTTCTCTCTCCCTGTGTCTGCCCCTCTCTCCCTGTGTCTTCTTCTCTCTCCCTGTGTCTGCTCCTCTCCCTGTGTCTGCTCCCCACCCCCAGTGTCTGATCCCCTTCCAGTGTCTTATTCTCTCTCCCAGTGTCTGCTCCCCTCCCAGTGTCTTATTCTCTCTCCCTGTGTCTGCTCCCCTCCCAGTGTCTGCTCCCCTCCCAGTGTCTTATTCTCTCTCCCTGTGTCTGCTCCCCTCCCAGTGTCTTATTCTCTCTCCCAGTGTCTGCTCCCCTCCCAGTGTCTTCTTCTCTATCCCAGTGCCTGCTCCCCTCCCAGTGTCTTTTGCTCTCTCACTGTGTCTGCTCCTCTCTCCCAGTGTCTTCTTCTCTATCCCAGTGTCTGCTCCCCTCCCAGTGTCTTCTTCTCTATCCCAGTGTCTGCTCCCCTCCCAGTGTCTTTTGCTCTCTCCCTGTGTCTGCTCCTCTCTCCCAGTGTCTTCTTCTCTCTCCCTGTGTCTGCTCCCCTCCCAGTGTCTTCTTCTCTATCCCAGTGTCTGCTCCCCTCCCAGTGTCTTTTGCTCTCTCCCTGTGTCTGCTCCCCTCCCAGTGTCTTCTTCTCTCTCCCTGTGTCTGTCCCTCTCTCCCTGTGTCTTCTTCTCTCTCCCTGTGTCTGCTCCTCTCCCTGTGTCTGCTCCCCTCCCAGTGTCTTTTGCTCTCTCCCTGTGTCTGCTCCCCTCCCAGTGTCTGCTCCCCTTCCAGTGTTTTATTCTCTCTCCCTGTGTCTGCTCCCCTCCCAGTGTCTGCTCCCCTCCCAGTGTCTTATTCTCTCTCCCTGTGTCTGCTCCCCTCCCAGTGCCTGCTCCCCTCCCAGTGTCTTATTCTCTCTCCCTGTGTCTGCTCCCCTCCCAGTGTCTTATTCTCTCTCCCAGTGTCTGCTCCCCTCCCAGTGTCTTCTTCTCTATCCCAGTGCCTGCTCCCCTCCCAGTGTCTTTTGCTCTCTCCCTGTGTCTGCTCCTCTCTCCCAGTGTCTTCTTCTCTCTCCCAGTGTCTGCTCCCCTCCCAGTGTATTATTCTATCTCCCAGTGTCTGCTCCCCTCCCAGTGTCTTCTTCTCTATCCCAGTGTCTTCTCCCCTCCCAGTGTCTTTTGCTCTCTCCCTGTGTCTGCTCCCCTCCCAGTGTCTGCTCCCCTCTCAGTATCTTATTCTTTCTCCCTGTGTCTGCTCCTTCCCCTGTGTCTGCTCCCCTCCCTGTGTCCGCTCCCCTCCCAGTGTCTTCTTCTCTCTCCCTGTGTCTGCTCCTTTCCCTGTGTCTGCTTCTCTTCCAGTGTCTTCTTCTCTCTCCCAGTGTCTGCTCCCCTCCCAGTGTCTTCTTCTCTCTCCCTGTGTCTGCTCCCCTCCCAGTGTCTTTTGCTCTCTCCCTGTGTCTGCTCCTCTCTCCCAGTGTCTTCTTCTCTATCCCTGTGTCTGCTTCTCTTCCAGTGTCTTCTTCTCTCTCCCATTGTCTGCTCCCCTCCCAGTGTCTTCTTCTCTCTCCCAGTGTCTGCTCCCCTCCCAGTGTCTTTTGCTCTCTCCCTGTGTCTGCTCGCCTCCCAGTATCTTCTTCTCTCTCCCTGTGTCTGCTCCCCTCCCAGTGTCTTCTTCTCTCTCCCTGTGTCTGCTCCCCTCCCAGCGTCTTCTTCTCTCTCCCTGTGTCTGCTCCCCTCCCAGTGTCTTTTGCTCTCTCCCTGTGTCTGCTCCTCTCCCAGTGTCTTCTTCTCTCTCCCTGTGTCTGCTCCTTTCCCTGTGTCTGCTCCCCTCCCAGTGTCTTCTCTCTCCCTGTGTCTGCTCCTTTCCCTGTGTCTGCTCCCCTCCCAGTGTCTTTTGCTCTCTCCCTGTGTCTGCTCCCCTCCCAGTGTCTTCTCTCTCCCTGTGTCTGCTCCTTTCCCTGTGTCTGCTCCCCTCCCAGTGTCTTTTGCTCTCTCCCTGTGTCTGCTCCCCTCCCAGTGTCTTTTGCTCACTCCCTGTGTCTGCTCCCCTCCCAGTGTCTTTTGCTCTCTCCCTGTGTCTGCTCCCCCCCCCCAGTGTATTTTGCTCTCTCCCTGTGTCTGCCCTTCACCTCTCCTGCTGGATCCCTCACAATTTCACAGTATAAATATGACCCTTTATCTAAACATTTTCATAAAAAACAATAGTGACCATTTTTGGGAATAAAAGTAATGACAGTGGGTTTATGTTGTGTAGGTTTTGTGGGAAACCACAGAACTCTGTAGGGGCAGGTTATAGCGTTTCCCATTCTAGACGGAACAGCCTGCAAATAAACATGCCGGCCCTCCTGTAATCTGTTCCTGTTGTCTTCTATATATGATTTTCAGAAGTGCCTTCTGTCTATGTGTTTTGCCATCGGCATCTTAGTGACTGTGTGTGACGCAGCCTGTTTTAGCACACTTCCCATTCATGGTGGCCCTGAGGGTAAGTCAGGGGGGGAAATAATCAAGTAAAATGTAATTAAAGATGTTTAAATTTGTTTGTGAACAAAATGGCAGTTTACATATATAATTGTATGGAGAGAATGTGAACTGGCATACTGTTAAACTAATTTGCATTGTTCTGTAGTCCAGGAACAAATCCATTGAAAATTGTTTATCTTACATTCCATTTCACAGCTATTAACTCCTGTACGACCAAGCAAACATGGCATGTTACAGGGAAATATTTCTGGGCTCTGGAAATCATATTTACCTCTCTACTGTAGTGAAAAAAGAGCACATTTTTCAGAGTTAAATTACAGGACAACTCACACAATTATTAACAAAAGTATATTGCAAAAGTGTTGCTGCACTTAATTAAATATGTTATAAGAAGTCTGTAAGTAAGTAACTCTCATTTGTCATTACATCATTAGATTATAATAGTGGCGCCCACTGGTAAATAGATCATTACACTATATACAGGGATCCCAGTTGGTCATTACATAATTACACTATATACAGGGATTCCTATTGGTTGTTACATCATTACACTATATACAGGGATCCCTGTTGGTCATTACATCATTATACTATATACAGGGATTTCTATTGGTTGTTACATCATTACACAATATACAGGGATCCCTGTTGGTCATTACATCATTACACTATATACAGGGATTACTATTGGTTGTTACATCATTACACTATGTACAGGGATTCCTATTGGTCATTACATCATTACACTATATACAGGCATTCCTATTGCTATTGGTCATTATATCATTACACTATATACAGGGATTCCTATTGGTCATTACATCATTACGCTATATACAGGGATTCCTATTGGTCATTACATCATTACACTGTGTACAGGGATTCATATTGGTCATTACATCATTACACTATATACAGGGATTCCTATTGGTCATTACATCATTACACTATATACAGGGATTCCTATTGCTATTAGTCATTACATCATTACACTATATACAGGGATTCCTATTGGTCATTACATCATTACGCTATATACAGGGATTCCTATTGGTCATTACATCATTACACTATGTACAAGGATTCCTATTAGTCATTACATAATTACACTATATACAGGGATTCT
>NC_069507.1:14201770-14209270 GCF_027579735.1 Bombina bombina
CTCCCAGGAGGCTGTTGTCCAGTAGACTCATAAGCCAACTGAATAACACTTCTCAGCCAAAAAAAAACGAGAAGAAAAGGCCTTCTGACCCTTACAGGCACTGAAGAGAATGACAAAAAGAACAGTAGATTGACTAAAATCTCTAGTTACCTGCAGATAGAACTGCAGAACAAGCACAACTTCCAGAATATGCAACAGATATTCCTTATGATAAGAAGGAGTAGGTCAGAACAAAGGAATGACAAATTATTGATCTATATTGTGGTCCGACACCACCCTATGAAAAAATCCCAAGATGGAACAAAGGACCGCCTTATCCAAATAAAAAATAAGCAAAGGGGGGAGCACACAGCCGAGCCGAAAAACTCTAAAACTCTACCAGCAGAAGAAAGCGAGAAGGAAAAAAACCTTTCAAGATAGAATTGATAGAGTGCATAGACACAAATTAAGCCTGTTGCAGAACCATGAGAAACAAGATAAAGGCTCCATAGAGGAGAGAAAGACCTAAATACAGGCCTGATGCCGAATAAGTCCTGAACAACAAATTGAACATCTGGAGTTGGCTGGATGATTATGCAAAAGAATCAAAAGAGTAGAGATCTGGTCTGCCAGAGTCCTGGCTGATAAGCCCTTCTCATGCCTTCTGAAAGAAGAGAGGGAATACGGGGTAATCTCATCCAAGAGAAACCCCTAGATACACACCAGAAAAATATGTACGCCATATTGAAAGGAAAACTTGCATGATACCAGCTTATGAGCCCGAATCATAGAAACAAGCACTTTATCGGAAAAAACTTGTCTAAATAAGACTAGGCATTCAATCCCCAAGCAAAGCTTCAGAGAATCTAGGTTTGGATACAGGCAAGGAACCTGAAGTATAAGGTCCTTCCTCAGAGGAAATATCCCCTGGGAAAAGGACAACATGATTACCAGATCCACAAACCAAATTCTGCCAGGCCAAGCCTGAGCGATTAGATCACCAAAGCCTTCTACTGATTAATAAGGGCTATCACCCAAGGAAAAAGGGTAAACAGAGTAAAAAAGGAAGGAAAACAAACTACCAAAGAACCGCCAGAGCGTCGAACAGAGCTTCTGGTGGATCTCTCTAACTTGACTGTGAACTGGAACAATGGCCTTTAGCCAAGATGCCATCAGATCCAAATCCGGAACTCCACAACTGAGAGTTATCATAGAGAACACTTCTGGATGAAGATCCCTGTACCCTGGATGAAAAATCTGCCTGCTCAGACAAACCACTTCCCAGAGTCAACTCCTGGGATGTGAATGGCAGATATGAAGCAATGAGAGACTCCGCCCATTGAAGAACACGAGTCACCTCCTTCATAGCTAAGGAGCTCCATGTTCTTCTTTGATGTTAGATTAGTCACTGAAGAAAAATTGTCTGATCAAATCTGATAAACTGAACCAAACCAGTTGAGACCAACTATCAGAGCTTTGAAGATTGCACTCAACTCTAAGGAATTTATTGGGATGTCAAACTCCTCCTGAGTCCAACGTCCCGAAGCTCTCAAGGAACCCCAAACCCACTCCACTCCGTAAAGGCCAGCTTCCGAGGTCAAAATCTCCAAGGATGGTCTCACAAAGCATGTATCCTAGGACAGATGGTCCTGAGAGATCCACAAGAACAGGAAAACTCACAACAGGATGTTTAAGACCGTCCTCTAAGAGAGGTCTGAGAGGTCTCTGAGTCAATGTCTGAGCCTGCATAACTGTAGAAGTCTCAGATGGAAAACGAGCAAAAGAAGTAAAGTCCATTGAAGTCATCCTTAGACTTATTACTTCCATACACAGAGCCACTGTGTGTAAGCAAAAATCTCAGCAACTAGAATGAAAAAGGTAGTTTGCTGCCAAAGAGACTGGAGTCTAAATCCACCACCTTAGGTTGCTCGAACACATTGCTGGCGTCATCCACGCTAACAGCAAAGAACACAGAATATCAGTAGAAAGTGGAAACTGCTGACTAAGATAAATTATCCCCATAGGGGAAAAATATGTATAAAAATCCTTTTTTAGCTCTGCAAGAAGCAGAGTCTCAAAAATGTATGAAAACTCATGATAGATCCTCTCCATGGAAATCCCCAAGTAGCTAGGATTATAGGCACGCGCTACTGTGCCCGGATCCAGAAACCGGCGAGAGGGATATATGATCTGAAGAGAACCAGAGAATACAAAAGGAACGTATCAGATATACATATTCTCTATACAGAAGGAAAGGATAAAACATCAAATGCTTAAATCCCTCTACATTGAGCATGAAAAGTCGAAAAAAACATATGATAAGCAGAACTAAAGCTTATAACCATATGCAGAATAAATTCCTACTAAGAACAGATAGGAATGAAACATGCCAATGTTAACTAAAAGATTAAAAGAAACAGGATAAAGCGATATCATGTATATAACTCTACTGAAGACAGAGAGGGAAAAGATTGGAATATTTACAGTAGAGGAACTAAGCAGAGATACTGAGATAACAATATCAAGACAAACTTCTAGTATAAAGTTAGGGATAGGTAAAATCCCTAAAAAACACCCACTTTATAAGCCCCATAGAAAGAACAATACTAAGCACACAATCCTTATAATAATATCACTTAATATGTAACTATATATAACATCAGACTCTTATTATGTCAAGATATTAAAGGGACACAGAATGTCACATACGTTAGAAATGATCCCCTCAGAATGAGAAGGATTTCTCTAGAAAGAAATATATTAGTGTCCGAATACACAAAAGAAAGAAATATGATACATACAACCATGCCTGTCACACAGACATAAGGAAAAGATCCCCTCCATAAGAGCGAGATAAATATAAGTTCCTATACAAAAAATAGGACCATATCTGTTGCAGGCATTAGTAAAAATCACATCAAGAAGAAGAAGATAAATATAAGTTTCTATTAAAAAATAGGACCAAATACAAGTCGCAGACACAATCAAAATTTACCTCAATAAGAGAGGTTAACACAAGCCCCTATAAATAAAATAGGACACCATACATGTCGCAGTATAACTCACCTCCACAAGAGAGATTAATATATTCTCCTATTTATAAAATAGAACTACAGACCTATCACAGACAAACTGAAAAATCACCTCCATAAAAGAGATAATAATAGAAGTCCCTAAAATAAAATAGGACAAAGTATATGTTGCAAGGAATTAGCAAAATCACCTCATAAAGGAGAGATTAACATAAGACCCATAAATAAATCTGACAACATGTTGCAGACATAGAAAACAATCACCTCAGATTAGAGAGATATTATACCTAATATCCTTCATGTAATAGGAAAAGTTATTATGTAAAAATATATAGTACATAATACCAAAATATTTGACACAAGAACACCAAAAACTCTATCAGTATGAGAGATAGTGAAATTGCTTCCTTAAAATAACCATATACAATATAGGCCATCAACTTGAGTATTTTCAAAGAACTGCCAGTAGATGGCAGCAAATAGTACGGAAACGCACTATTATTCAGAGAAAGCACATCTGAAAAATAAAAGTGCAGACATATTGGATTTAAAGGGACATTATACACTCATTTTTTCTTTGCATAAATGTTTTGTAGATGATCTATTTATAAAGCCCATAAAGTTTTTTTTTTTTTTAAATGTATAGTTTTGCTTATTTTTAAATAACATTGCTCTGATTTTCAGACTGCTAACCAAGCCCCAAAGTTTTATGTGAATACCGTCAGCTATCTACTCCAGCTTGCTTCTGTTTGTGTAAAGGGTCTTTTCATATGCAAAAGAAGGGGGGAGGGGGGGTGTCTTATTTCCCACTTGCAGTGGGCTTTCCAGCTACCTTTTTAACAGAGCTAAACTGTGAGCTTCTAAGTAAGTTTTTAAACAGTTTTATACTGGATTTTTATATCAGTATCTGTGCATCTTATTCTTTATAGTAGTGTCTATTACATGCAGTTATATGAAAATGAGTGTATACTGTCCCTTTAAGTAAAAAAAAACCATGCCCTCAATAAAGATTAACGTTACTCTTTGTGCAATTACAGGTCTGCACTTATAATAGCCATATTGTGAATATACAGAAGGATCATATTATACACTTATAATGATCACTGACAAAACACTTCCCAGCCATGTCAGGTATTAAACCTGTTCCATAGTTCAGTGTTGTTGCTAACAATAAATGTCTACAGCCTGTAGATCCCTCACCTGCCAAGGGAAAACGGAGGTGCCGCATATACATAAAAACGATATAAGGCAAAACAGAATGCAATACTAACGCTCTGAAAAACTACGATCTCCATGTTAGAGATCCCTCCTGACAGTGCAAACAGGTGCAGAGCGCAACGTCCAAGGCTAGCACAGCCGGACTCTGATCCCACAGCAGTCAGTAAAAAGGAGGGATATGAATAAAACACAAATAATAAAGTGCCCTTACAAATATATTGTCCCATATTTGTAGCAAACAGACCGTGCAGGGAAATAAAGGGATATAATTCAGTTATCCTAGCAGAGGATATAATCTAAATTTTATTAAAGACACAGAGACGAGTATTTTGCAAAACCTTCTTTTTACTACCTATGCAGCTTTTTACAGAAAAACATTCAATAAAACATTAACAAGTTGGACATAACAATGACAACAAGAACAACCAATGAAAAAGAAACATGTAAATGAGCTGATGAAACAAGCCAATGAGCATAATCGTACTGCCCATAAACTGTCCACATAGTTCCAATTCCTCCTCTTTCTTCTTTGATGCGAAGATATAGAAAGTTCATAAGGAAAGGAAATATGAAATTGAGGAATCCACTGTAGAAAAAACAAAAGGAAACCAGTAGCAAACAGGAAATAATCTTCAAACAGGAACTGGAACGAAACTGAGGAAACGAGGCATCTGAAGATGAACATCAAACTTGATATGAAAAAGTTGCAGAATTTGACCACATCCATCTTGGAAATCTTGAGATTCTTGACCTGCAGAGGATTAGATTGAAGGTGCTGGAAGAGAAACAATAAGAATTAATCTTACTAAAATATTTCAATAAAACATTTCACAACCTTGAAGGGAAGGGAGGGAAAATACTTGTCTCTGATGAGCTTCTAAAGAGAGGGAAATTAGATGTGAATAAGCAAGCATAACCTTTGCGACGGTGTAGAATCTTTAAACGTTAAAGGGCACGGTAGTGAAGAGGGGCAGAAAAATCGCTTGAATGGAGGAAGAAAGGAGGCCAATAATTTGAGCTAAAAGTCTAAGAGGAAAGGAAGGTTTCTTGAGAACAAGGGTTATTTCTTTCTTTATATTGGTAATTTCTCCTGGGGAAGACTGAGGGTAGAGGAGATGGTATCTATGAGAAATCCTAGAAAAAGTGAGATTCTGAGAGGGAGAGAGAACAGATTTTTCTTTGTTTATGAGGAAACCCAAGTTCTCCAATAGCGAGGTGGTAAGTTGGAGATGAGATAAGAGAGTGGAACGATCTTGGTACATTAAGAGGACATCGTCCAGCTATATGATTAGACGCACACCCCTAAATCTGAGCCATGCCATAACAGGTTTCAGAATTTTGGTAAAAATCCAAGGGGCAGAGGAAAGGCTGAATGGAAGAAAGCTAAATTGCCAAAGGATGTTGTTCCAAGAAAAACGAAGGAATCTCTTGAAATCCTGATGGATGGGAACAGTCAAATAAGCATCGGTTAGATCCAAGCAAACCAGCCAATCCCAATCCTGAAGACAATCTCGAAGAAGATGAATGCCCTCCATCTTGAAGTGCTGGTAACAGACTTAGGCATTCAAAGATCTGAGATTTATCACGGGATGGAAAAGACCATTTTTCTTTTTGACCAGAAACAGATTGCTCACATAACTGTTTTCGCTCCTGAGGACAAGTTCTATGGCCTGGTTTGAGGCTAGGGATGACACTTCTGAGTCTATGGTAAGTCTGTCTGTTTTTGAAAAAACAATCGGATTTGGAAGGGAGATTTGAGAAGGGACGTCTACAAAATCTATTATGGTTCCAGAAATAGTTTGGAGAACCCAGGGATCTAGAGTAATGAGGTGCCAATTTTGGAGAAATACAGTGAGTCTTCCACCTATTTTGTTGGGGAAAAAAGGAAGGAAAGGGGGAAGGAGAAGATTTACCTGAGTTAAATCTGGAACGGCCTCTGTGACGGAATGACCTTGATGGCCAGGATCGACCTCTTGATGGGAAGAAGGCAGGATTCTGTGTCTGAGTTTGTGATTGGTTTGAATAGTAATATTGGGACCTGGAGTTATATGCATTATAGCTGGATCGGCCAGAAAAAAGGCCCCTTCTTTTCCCGGCCCTGTCAAAAACACTTGATTGTGTATATAGGGTCTTTTTATGGCAGATTTTGTCTTTGACAAAGTATTGAACGTCTTAGCGTAATTATTCATTTTAAATAAATATATGTCTCCAAATAGTAAGCCATTGGAATCAGTGGAGCGTTGAGTAGTAGCAAAATCAGATAGTTTTGTATCTAATCTGCAAATAATGCTTCTCCTCCTTTCTGCGACTATGGCCTCATTAGCATTACCAAGAAAAGCAACATATCTTAAAATCCATTCCCTAATGACAAAAGGGTCGAGGGAAGAATTGGACGCAATAGCCTCTTCAGTAAGATCAAAAAATTTTGCAATGGGACCAGTGGTATCCAAAAGTTTATCCTGACAAGCCCTGAGAAGGTGGTCAGAACCTTTTTTAAGGTTGGAACCTTGGGACCCAAGGAATTTTAAAATATCGGAGTCGATTTCAGGGGTAATGGTCGAATTTTTGGGCAGGGAGGGTCTAGGGCACTCGGCTTTGAGTTTTGACCTAGAGGATTTTTTAAAAGAATTACGTAGGTAATGACCATATAATCCGCAATGTCCTTAGTAGGAAACCATTCAGTAGAATGGGGATGTTGGAGTTCATCGGGTTTGGTCAGGGGACTACCCAAAGACTCAAGGAAATTTTTTCTTTGTGAGGCAAATTAAGATGGGCTTTTTTGCGTCGCTTATATTTAATAAAATCATCAAAATCAGAATCGGAGGAGAGAGCATCTGAGGGATTAGAAGGCTTATTATCAGAAAAATATTCTTCCTCAGGAGAGGAGATGATATCATAAGGTCTTTTGTGAGCCTTAGGGTCAGAGACTGATCCTTTTAAAAGAGACTGGGTGAGATCAGAATCTGAAAAAATACGCCCTGACATATGGCTCTTATGATCAGGGGTTCTGGTGCCTAGGGACGGGTAATCTGCCAGCAGAGGGAATATCTGCGGTTTGCGGAGTATGAGGAGAGTCTGGATGAGACAGACTAGACATTCTTAAATGCAATTGTTTTGGAGAAGTGTTCAAATGTTTTGTTTTTGATTTGCACTTTTTTGGTACAGGCATATTGGGGTTAATAACAGCCATAAGGGTGTTAATTTTATTATCCACTTGTGAAATGAAATTGGATAATTTATAATTTAAAGAATTTACAGAAATCTCCATATC
>NC_069507.1:14214270-14235175 GCF_027579735.1 Bombina bombina
TTCTCTTATCACAGCCTTTAGTGAGTCATTCCCTCTGCACTTAAGTACTAGGTACGCAGAGTGCAAACTTCTTTCTTGGCTCAGATTTCGCAGGGTTTGGTTGGTCCACAGACCTCTCTGTTCAATCGTGTATACAATTCCTTCTACGCGTTTCACCCCATTTAGGTTGGAGCTTTTTCAAAATGCTGTATACTTGTTAGAGACTGTCTTAAATAACCCGGTGTTACCTATGATTCGCTAAGGGCAGGTGTATTTCCTATCACATTCAGGAAGGGATTCAGTAAAAATGTGGGATCCTCATGTCTTTTTCCGTTTCCAAAGTAACTGATGTTTTTCATTAAAGCGCCCTTTATTCTTAATTCAGGTAATTCTTTAAGTGGAATGCTTTGGCTACTAGACTCCGTAGCTTAAGTAAATTACATAATAATGGCCAAGAATAAATACAATTGAATACATTTTTAAAAATAATAAATGTTATGTTATGAATAAGAACACAGACAATCTTTATAAAATTTATATATAAAAAATTCCCATCATTATATTACATAAATATACATATTAAAAACTCAACCTTATCTCTTTAATAGCAATGTGCAAGTACCTTATTAAAAGAATCTTATTAAAAGAATTTAAAAGAGGACTGGAGGTTAACCTAAGTTAAAAAGGGGTAATATCCAACTCCCAATTTAACCCATTAGGGTGTAGTGTATTAAAATTATAGATAATTTCTGCTTCTTTCTTTAATAATAAATTCTCAAAATTTCCCACCCTCCAATTCCCTTTAACCTTACAAAGGCCCCACAATTTTAAGTCATTTAAATTGTTTTTATGGGTAACCCTAAAGTGCTGATACAGGTATGTCTCCAAATTTCCTTTTTCAATATGTAAGAGATGTTCGCGTAGTCTGTCCCTGAGCATCCTTGATGTTTCTCCTATATAAACCAGGTTACAAGTGCACTGTAACATATAAACAATCCCTTTGCTATTACACCTGATAGTATCTCTTATCTTGTAATCTATAGTTGTGCCAGGAATTTTTATATTTTTCTTTTTAGTGCTATGTTTACAGGATTTACATGAAATACAGGGGTAAAAACCTTTCACTTCCATTCCCCACAGGTCTTTATCTTTGTGCTTATAACTTGTCTTTTTCCTTTTAAACTCACTTGGGGCCAATAATGACTTCAGCTTTTTTGTCTTTTTATAAACCATCTTGGGATAGGGAGGGAGTCTATCTCCTAATATAGGATCATTTTTTAAAATATGCCAATGTTTCCTTACAATCTTCCTTATTACATTGTGATCATCACTATATTCCGTTACTAAAGGTATATCATATTCATCTTTAATTTGGGTGTTTTCTGTTTTATAATTTAACAGTGTATCCCTGTCAATATCTCTTGCTCTTGTTATTGCATTGTTTATGGTCTCCTCCTTGTATCCTCTTCCAACAAATTTACTTGTGTCTCACAGTCACTTTTTTCGGTACAATTTTTTCGGATCCTGAGACATTGTCCTACTGGTATATTGTTTTTCCAGTTTGAGAAATGGCATCTAGATGCATGAATGTAATTATTGGAATCAGTTGGTTTGAAGTGTGTTCTAGTAACTAATTTCTCATTTGCCACTCTTATCTCTAGGTCTAAAAATATTATAGTTTCTTTGCTTATCTGATAGGTGAAGGTTAGGCCCTTATCATTATTATTCATGGTACAGAACATATTTTTTAGGTCTTCCTCACTGCCTTTCCAGATGATAATAATATCGTCGATATACCTTTTAAACAGCACGAGATTTGCACCGAGCTCAGCAAACTGTAGGAATCTATCCTCCCAATTGCCCATAAAAAGATTTGCATAGCTCGGTGCGAATCTCGTGCCCATTGCGGTTCCCTCTATTTGCAGATAGTATTTACTGTCGAAGGATAAATCTTATGCTTTCCAATAAAAATTCCCTTTGCTCCTTACATATATCTTTATCCTTTTCTAGAAAGCCTTCTACCGCTTCTATCCCTAGATTATGGTTTATATTCGTGTACAGTTTTATAGAAGTCAATGTATTTTTAAGCTTGAATATGTTTTGGATCTTTTATTGAGTATAATTAAATGTAATTTAACCAATTTTCTCTGAATTTTTTGAAGTTTTTTTCTTATCAATTAACCGTTGCAAATCTTTTCCTAGACATCATTAGAAAAGCTTGACTTAAAGGCATTCTTTAAAGGGAGTTTCTATACGAGAATTAAGGAATCCTATCCTATAGTTATTATTGGATACATCCGAGTCTCAGTATTTGAATTGTTCTGTCCTGCAAATATATTTATCAGCACCTTTGCACTATAGATTTATAAATTAATTAATTGAATACTATTAAGAATATTATTGAGTATTTATTTATTAGAATCTATCTTGAAGAGTATTAGAGAATCATTTTTGAACCCATAGCTTCATAGCGCCATCTATAAACATACCCGTTTCTTCTAATTTATGGCCTACTGCCTAGGAAGGAGGCAGTAATTTTAGATTGGCATTTGGGGATAGTCAAGCGCTTCACATCACAGCCCTTTTCTATTTATTATCTATTGACTTGCATTTTAGCCAATTAGTGTTGGGTCCTGCACAACTCCACGGGAGAGAGCACAATGTTGCACATGAATTAGCAGTGACTTGCTGTGAAAAGCTAATAAAAAAAACATGTGATAAGAGGCTGTCTGTAGTGGCTTAGAAACAGGCAGATATTTATAGGATTAAATGTTATAAAGTGTATTAATATAAAAGTGCTGGTTGTGCAAACCTGGGGAATGGGTAGTAAAGGCGTTGTCTATCTTTTTAAACAATAACAATTTTGGTGTAGACTGTCCCTTTAAATTTTAGGGGCTCTCAGCTAGTGCAATTAGCTATCTAGCAAAAGGTTTGTCGCCCCCTCCTGTGAGGAGGATTCAGCTGACAGACTGCTGAAAACACAGAGACACAGCACACCTGAGTTAGGAGCAGGTGTTTGTTTTGTGAATCAAAAAGCTAACTATGTGAAACCTGCTGTGTAACAAATCAATAGTTTGTTTTGTGAATCAAATGAGCTATTGCTTCTTGTTAAAGCCAACAGAGAGAGTGCAGAAATATGTAGTGTAAGAGTTAACTCTAGCTCTGAGATCGCACTAACCTGAGTATGTTACATTTAATTGCGCTAAAGCGATTGAGTTTACTTTCAACTTGTAGTACGCAAGCTACATCTGACACACGCAAACAGGTGTGATATAAACCTGAGATGAATATCTAATGCTGATTCTGCTGGCATATGAATTCATATAGACACAAACAGATGTAAAGAAACTGACTAAGCACCCCCTAATACACGTGTAGCACCCCTAATACACGTGTAGCACCCCTAATACACGTGTAGCACCCCCCTAATACACGTGTAGCACCCCCAATACACGTGTAGCACCCCCTAATACACGTGTAGCACCCCCTAATACACGTGTAGCACCCCCAATACACGTGTAGCACCCCTAATACACGTGTAGCACCCCCTAATACATGTGTAGCACCCCCTAATACACGTGTAGCACCCCTAATACACGTGTAGCACCCCCTAATACACATGTAGCCCCCCTAATACACATGTAGCACCCCCTAATACACGTGTAGCACCCCCTAATATACGTGTAGCACCCCCCTAATACACGTGTAGCACCCCCAATACACGTGTAGCACCCCCCTTATACACGTGTAGCACCCCTAATACACGTGTATCACCCCTAATACACGTGTAGCACCCCTAAAACACGTGTAGCACCCCCTAATACACATGTAGCACCCCTAATACATGTGTAGCACCCCCTAATACACATGTAGCACCCCCTAATACACATGTAGCACCCCTAATACACGTGTAGCACCCCTAATACACGTGTAGCACCCCCTAATACACATGTAGCACCCCCTAATACACATGTAGCACCCCCTAATACACGTGTAGCACCACCTAATACACGTGTAGCACCCCCTAATACACATGTAGCACCCCCTAATACACATGTAGCACCCCTAATACATGTGTAGCACCCCCTAATACACATGTAGCACCCCCTAATACACGTGTAGCACCCCTAATACACGTGTAGCACCCCTAATACACGTGTAGCACCCCCTAATACACGTGTAGCACCCATAATACATGTGTAGCACCCCCTAATACACATGTAGCACCACCTAATACACATGTAGCACCCCTAATACACGTGTAGCACCCCTAATACACATGTAGCACCCCCTAATACACATGTAGCACCCCCTAATAAAGTGTAGCACCCCCTAATACACATGTAGCACCCCCTAATACACATTTAGCACCCCCTAATACACGTGTAGCAGCCCCTAATACACGTGTAGCACCCCTAATACACGTGTAGCACCCCTAATACACGTGTAGCACCCCCAATACACGTGTAGCACCCCCTAATACACGTGTAGCACCCCCTAATACACATGTAGCACCCCCTAATAAACGTGTAGCACCCCCTAATACACGTGTAGCACCCCCTAATACACGTGTAGCACCCCCTAATACACGTTTAGCACCCCCTAATACACGTTTAGCACCCCCTAATACACGTGTAGCACCCCCTAATACACATGTAGCACCCCTAATACACATGTAGCACCCCTAATACACGTGTAGCACCCCCTAATACACATGTAGTACCCCTAATACACGTGTAGCACCCCCTAATACACATGTAGCACCCCTAATACACGTGTAGCACCCCCAATACACATGTAGCACCCATAATACATGTGTAGCACCCCCTAATACACATGTAGCACCACCTAATACACATGTAGCACCCCTAATACACGTGTAGCACCCCTAATACACATGTAGCACCCCCTAATACACGTGTAGCACCCCTAAAACACGTGTAGCACCCCCTAATACACATGTAGCACCCCTAATACATGTGTAGCACCCCCTAATACACATGTAGCACCCCCTAATACACATGTAGCACCCCTAATACACGTGTAGCACCCCCTAATACACATGTAGCACCCCCCTAATACACGTGTAGCACCACCTAATACACATGTAGCACCCCCTAATACACATGTAGCACCCCCTAATACACATGTAGCACCCCTAATACATGTGTAGCACCCCCTAATACACATGTAGCACCCCCTAATACACGTGTAGCACCCCCTAATACACGTGTAGCACCCCTAATACACGTGTAGCACCCCTAAAACACGTGTAGCACCCCCTAATACACATGTAGCACCCATAATACATGTGTAGCACCCCCTAATACACATGTAGCACCACCTAATACACGTGTAGCACCCCTAATACACGTGTAGCACCCCCTAATACACATGTAGCAACCCCTAATACACATGTAGCACCCCCTAATAAACGTGTAGCACCCCCTAATACACATGTAGCACCCCCTAATACACGTTTAGCACCCCCTAATATACGTGTAGCAGCCCCTAATACACGTGTAGCACCCCTAATACACATGTAGCACCCCTAATACACGTGTAGCACCCCCTAATACACGTGTAGCACCCCCTAATACACATGTAGCACCCCTAATACACGTGTAGCACCCCCTAATACACATGTAGCACCCCTAATACACGTGTAGCACCCCCTAATACACATGTAGCACCCATAATACACGTGTAGCACCCCCTAATACACATGTAGCACCACCTAATACACATGTAGCACCCCTAATACACGTGTAGCACCCCCTAATACACGTGTAGCACCCCCTAATACACGTGTAGCACCCCCTAATACACATGTAGCACCCCCTAATACACATGTAGCACCCCTAATACACGTGTAGCACCCCCTAATACACATGTAGCACCCCTAATACACGTGTAGCACCCCCTAATACACGTGTAGCACCCCCTAATACACGTGTAGCACCACCTAATACACGTGTAGCACCCCCTAATACACATGTAGCACCCCCTAATACACATGTAGCACCCCTAATACATGTGTAGCACCCCCCTAATACACATGTAGCACCCCCTAATACACGTGTAGCACCCCCTAATACACGTGTAGCACCCCTAATATACGTGTAGCACCCCCTAATACACATGTAGCACCCCCTAATACACATGTAGCACCCCTAATACATGTGTAGCACCCCCTAATACACATGTAGCACCCCCTAATACACGTGTAGCACCCCCTAATACACATGTAGCACCCCCTAATACACATGTAGCACCCCTAATACATGTGTAGCACCCCCTAATACACATGTAGCACCCCCTAATACACGTGTAGCACCCCCTAATACACGTGTAGCACCCCTAATACACGTGTAGCACCCCTAATACAAGTGTAGCACCCCTAAAACACGTGTAGCACCCCCTAATACACATGTAGCACCCATAATACATGTGTAGCACCCCCTAATACACATGTAGCACCACCTAATACACGTGTAGCACCCCTAATACACGTGTAGCACCCCCTAATACACATGTAGCAACCCCTAATACACATGTAGCACCCCCTAATAAACGTGTAGCACCCCCTAATACACATGTAGCACCCCCTAATACACGTTTAGCACCCCCTAATACATGTGTAGCAGCCCCTAATACACGTGTAGCACCCCTAATACACATGTAGCACCCCTAATACACGTGTAGCACCCCCTAATACACGTGTAGCACCCCCTAATACACATGTAGCACCCCTAATACACGTGTAGCACCCCCTAATACACATGTAGCACCCCTAATACACGTGTAGCACCCCCTAATACACATGTAGCACCCATAATACATGTGTAGCACCCCCTAATACACATGTAGCACCACCTAATACACGTGTAGCACCCCTAATACACGTGTAGCACCCCTAATACACGTGTAGCACCCCCTAATACACGTGTAGCACCCCCTAATACACATGTAGCACCCCCTAATACACGTGTAGCACCCCCTAATACACGTGTAGCACCCCTAATACACATGTAGCACCCCTAATACACGTGTAGCACCCCCTAATACACATGTAGCACCCCCTAATACACGTGTAGCACCCCCTAATACACATGTAGCACCCCTAATACACGTGTAGCACCCCCCTAATACACATGTAGCACCCCTAATACACGTGTAGCACCCCCTAATACACGTGTAGCACCCCAATGCATGTGTAGCACCCCCTAATACACGTGTAGCACCCCCTAATACATGTGTAGCACCCCTAATACATGTGTAGCACCCCTAATACACATGTAGCACCCCTAATACACGTGTAGCACCCCCTAATACACGTGTAGCACCCCCTAATACACGTGTAGCACCCCCTAATACATGTGTAGCACCCCCTAATACACATGTAGCACCCCTAATACACGTGTAGCACCCCCTAATACACATGTAGCACCCCCTAATACACGTGTAGCACCCCTAATACACGTGTAGCACCCCCTAATACACGTGTAGCACCCCCTAATACACATGTAGCACCCCCTAATACACATTTAGCACCCCTAATACACGTGTAGCACCCCCTAATACACATGTAGCACCCCTAATACACGTGTAGCACCCCCTAATACACATGTAGCACCCCTAATACACGTGTAGCACCCCCTAATACACATGTAGCACTCCCTAATACACGTGTAGCACCCCTAAAACACGTGTAGAACCCCTACAACACGTGTAGCACCCCCTAATATATGTGTAGCACCCCCTAATACACATGTAGCACCCCCTAATACACGTGTAGCACCCCCTAATACACGTGTAGCACCCCCTAATACACGTGTAGCACCCCTAAAACACGTGTAGCACCCCCTAATACACGTGTAGCACCCCTAATACACGTTTAGCACCCCTAATACACATGTAGCAACCCCAAGACACGTCTAGCACCCCTAATACATGTGTAGCACCCCTAATACAGGTGTAGCACCCCAATACACGTGTAGCAACCCCTAATACACATGTAGCACCCCTAATACACGTGTAGCACCCCTAATGCACGTGTAGCACCCCCTAATACACGTGTAGCACCCCAATACACGTGTAGCACCCCCAATACACGTGTAGCACCCCTAATACACGTGTAGCACCCCTAATACACATGTAGCACCCCCAATACACGTGTAGCACCTCTAATACACGTGTAGCACCCCTAATACACATGTAGCACCCCCAATACACGTGTAGCACCCCTAATACACGTGTAGCACCCCCTAATACTAGTGTAGCACCCCCTAATACACGTGTAGCACCCCTAATACACGTGTAGCACCCCTAAAACACGTGTAGCACCCCCTAATACATGTGTAGCACCCCTAATACACGTGTAGCACCCCCAATACATGTGTAGCACCCCCTAATACACGTGTAGCACCCCCAATAAACGTGTAGCACCCCCAATACATGTGTAGCACCCCTAATACATGTGTAGCACCCCTAATACATGTGTAGCACCCCTAATACACATGTAGCACCCCTAATACATGTGTAGCACCCCCTAATACACGTGTAGCACCCATAAAACACGTGTAACACCCCCTAATACACGTGTAGCACCCCCAATACACATGTAGCACCCCCAATACACGTGTAGCACCCCCAATACACGTGTAGCACCCCTAATACATGTGTAGCACCCCTAATACACGTGTAGCACCCCTAATACACGTGTAGCACCCCCTAATACACGTGTAGCACCCCTAAAATACGTGTAGCACCCCCTAATACACGTGTAGCACCCCCTAATACATGTGTAGCACCCCCTAATACACGTGTAGCACCCCTAAAACACGTGTAGCACCCCCTAATACACGTTTAGCACCCCCAATACACGTGTAGCACCCCTAATACACGTGTAGCACCCCCTAATACACGTGTAGCACCCCTAAAATACGTGTAGCACCCCCTAATACACGTGTAGCACCCCCCTAATACATGTGTAGCACCCCCTAATACACGTGTAGCACCCCTAAAACACGTGTAGCACCCCCCTAATACACGTTTAGCACCCCCAATACACGTGTAGCACCACCTAATACACGTGTAGCACCCCCAATACACGTGTAGCACCCCTAATACATGTGTAGCACCCCTAATACACGTGTAGCACCTCTAATACACCTGTAAAAACCCCTAATACACGTGTAGCACCCCTAAAACACGTGTAGCACCCCTAAAACACGTGTAGCACCCCCTAATACACATGTAGCACCCCTAATACACGTGTAGCACCCCCTAATACACGTGTAGCACCCCAATGCATGTGTAGCACCCCCTAATACACGTGTAGCACCCCCTAATACATGTGTAGCACCCCTAATACATGTGTAGCACCCCTAATACACATGTAGCACCCCTAATACACGTGTAGCACCCCCTAATACACGTGTAGCACCCCCTAATACACATGTAGCAACCCTAATACACGTGTAGCACCCCCTAATACACATGTAGCACCCCTAATACACATGTAGCACCCCTAATACACGTGTAGCACCCCCTAATACACGTGTAGCACCCCCTAATACACATGTAGCACCCCCTAATACACGTTTAGCACCCCTAATACACGTGTAGCACCCCTAATACACGTGTAGCACCCCCTAATACACATGTAGCACCCCTAATACACGTGTAGCACCCCCTAATACACATGTAGCACTCCCTAATACACGTGTAGCACCCCTAAAACACGTGTAGAACCCCTACAACACGTGTAGCACCCCCTAATATATGTGTAGCACCCCCTAATACACATGTAGCACCCCCTAATACACGTGTAGCACCCCCTAATACACGTGTAGCACCCCCTAATACACGTGTAGCACCCCCAATACACGTGTAGCACCCCTAATACACGTTTAGCACCCCTAATACACATGTAGCAACCCCAAGACACGTCTAGCACCCCTAATACATGTGTAGCACCCCTAATACAGGTGTAGCACCCCAATACACGTGTAGCAACCCCTAATACACATGTAGCACCCCTAATACACGTGTAGCACCCCTAATGCACGTGTAGCACCCCCTAATACACGTGTAGCACCCCAATACACGTGTAGCACCCCCAATACACGTGTAGCACCCCTAATACACGTGTAGCACCCCTAATACACATGTAGCACCCCCAATACACGTGTAGCACCCCTAATACACGTGTAGCACCCCTAATACACATGTAGCACCCCCAATAAACGTGTAGCACCCCTAATACACGTGTAGCACCCCCTAATACTAGTGTAGCACCCCCCTAATACACGTGTAGCACCCCTAATACACGTGTAGCACCCCTAAAACACGTGTAGCACCCCCTAATACATGTGTAGCACCCCTAATACACGTGTAGCACCCCCAATACATGTGTAGCACCCCCTAGTACACGTGTAGCACCCCCAATAAACGTGTAGCACCCCCAATACATGTGTAGCACCCCTAATACATGTGTAGCACCCCTAATACATGTGTAGCACCCCTAATACACATGTAGCACCCCTAATACATGTGTAGCACCCCCTAATACACGTGTAGCACCCATAAAACACGTGTAACACCCCCTAATACACGTGTAGCACCCCCAATACACATGTAGCACCCCCAATACACGTGTAGCACCCCCAATACACGTGTAGCACCCCTAATACATGTGTAGCACCCCTAATACACGTGTAGCACCCCCTAATACACGTGTAGCACCCCTAAAATACGTGTAGCACCCCCTAATACACGTGTAGCACCCCCTAATACATGTGTAGCACCCCCCTAATACACGTGTAGCACCCCTAAAACACGTGTAGCACCCCCTAATACACGTTTAGCACCCCCAATACACGTGTAGCACCACCTAATACACGTGTAGCACCCCCAATACACGTGTAGCACCCCTAATACATGTGTAGCACCCCTAATACACGTGTAGCACCCCTAATACACCTGTAAAACCCCCTAATACACGTGTAGCACCCCTAAAACACGTGTAGCACCCCTAAAACACGTGTAGCACCCCCTAATACACGTGTAGCACCCCTACTACACGTGTAGCACCCCCTAATACACATGTAGCACCCCAATGCATGTGTAGCACCCCCTAATACACGTGTAGCACCCCCTAATACATGTGTAGCACCCCTAATACATGTGTAGCACCCCTAATACACATGTAGCACCCCTAATACACGTGTAGCACCCCCTAATACACGTGTAGCACCCCCTAATACATGTGTAGCACCCCCTAATACACATGTAGCACCCCAATGCATGTGTAGCACCCCCTAATACACGTGTAGCACCCCCTAATACATGTGTAGCACCCCTAATACATGTGTAGCACCCCTAATACACATGTAGCACCCCTAATACACGTGTAGCACCCCCTAATACACGTGTAGCACCCCCTAATACATGTGTAGCACCCCCTAATACACATGTAGCACCCCTAATACACGTGTAGCACCCCCTAATACACATGTAGCACCCCTAATACACGTGTAGCACCCCTAAAACACGTGTAGCACCCCCTAATACACGTGTAGCACCCCTACTACACGTGTAGCACCCCCTAATACACATGTAGCACCCCAATGCATGTGTAGCACCCCCTAATACACGTGTAGCACCCCTAAAACACGTGTAGCACCCCCTAATACACGTGTAGCACCCCTACTACACGTGTAGCACCCCCTAATACACATGTAGCACCCCAATGCATGTGTAGCACCCCCTAATACACGTGTAGCACCCCCTAATACATGTGTAGCACCCCTAATACATGTGTAGCACCCCTAATACACATGTAGCACCCCTAATACACGTGTAGCACCCCCTAATACACGTGTAGCACCCCCTAATACACGTGTAGCACCCCTAATACACATGTGGCACCCCCTAATACACGTGTTGCACCCCTAATACACATTTAGCACCCCTAATACACGTGTAGCACCCCCATTAAGCTGCAAATGGATTCATATGTTATTGTTTGTCTTTCAACTTTCTCACCACCTGTGTTACTCATCTCTAGATCTGACATTGTGTAAAGGGCTAAGTAACGAAACAAACCTATGATTATACGTGAGAACAGTTTGGCCAACTTAAAATAAGTTGAAGTGTAATGATCAGGCCGGCATGAATTGTGCATAAATAATTGTAATATTTAATAACATTTTGATGTTTAAGTAGAAATATACAGCATATAATAATTTTATAAAGATTAACCCTTCCTTGCTAGTGTGCACACACCCTGTGCCCTGTTAGTTATAGTTAAAGGGACATTCCGGTCAAAATGTAAATGCGCATAGATGAATTACATCATTCAATAGAAGCATATTAGCAATATAAATGTATTGTCAAAAATGCTTCTTGTAAAAGTTATCACTGTTTTTGTGTTAACATTTTTCTCTGCACGTGCACGTGAAGGATAGCTGTATATTCTCAGTGCACCAGCATTTTAAATACTGCAGCTGCTCAGAGTGCCAGTGGGGCTTGCATCATATCAGCAATTAACAAACTCAAAAGTCATTACCAGATGGTACAAACACCTTAGACTCTCTGAGAAAGTGTTGTGTTTAAAATGCTGGTGCACAGAGCATACTTAAATACACATTTGAAACAGCTATAGCTTTTGTTAGAAGCATTTTTAATAATACCTGTTTATTACAAAATGCTTCTATTAACAACTGAAATGCATCCATGTGGTTCCAGTTTTGGTTGGAATGTCCCTTTAAGTGCCATTTCCTTTATGTCGCTCTTTACTACACTCATTCTGGCAACTGACAATTGTGTTATGTTTTTATACAGTTCTGGCAGACCGGTAAACTATGACAAAGAAAAATGTATAGCATTGTTTAATAAGGCAACGTGCATATACACCGTGGTGCATAAAGATGATCGATCGAAGACATGTGCCCATGCAATGGTTGGCTAAACACGTCATCTACATGAGCTTTGTCACTAAGTGCCACTTGCTGCTACTGGGTCACTGAAGGAGCACAACCTGTGCCTTAGAAAAGAGAGAACGCTTCACTCATGATAGTAAATCTGCTTTATGATGAGTTTTTATAATAAACTTAATAAACTTACAAACTAATGACACTGAACGTTTGCTGGTCTGATTACTTCCCCCTTATATACAGCCCTATACTCTGTATAGCGGCGTCTCAGAGGAAGATTTGTTTTTAAGGTTCAGTCCTTGCAATAAATGCACCACAATTAGATGTATTTTATAAGTATAGTCAAGATGATGCGCAGGTAGTGGGCTGCAGATCGGAAGATAGAGTTGGTGGAGCTCCTAAGGGGAGCACTTAGCCCCCAATTGCCAAATATACCCCACAGCCATATAGTTTCACGTCCTACCATATTTTATTTCTTTGGTGCTCTGTTAAGAACAGAGGCAAACAATGAGGAAATCAGGGTTTACAACAAAAGTACCATTGTCCGTCCCATTTATTAAAATCTAGAGTAACCTACTGGCAGTTTAGGGTCACACAGTGAGTCACACAGAAGAGAGAGAGAGTCACACAGGAGAGAGAGTCACACAGGAGAGGGAGTCACACAGGAGAGAGAGTCACACAGGAGAGAGAGTCACACAGGAGATAGAGAGTCACACAGGAGAGAGAGTCACACAGGAGAGAGAGTCACACAGGAGAGAGAGTCACACAGGAGAGGGAGTCACACAGGAGAGAGAGTCACACAGGAGAGGGAGTCACACAGGAGATAGAGAGTCACACAGGAGAGAGTCACACAGGAGAGGGAGTCACACAGGAGAGAGTCACACAGGAGAGAGAGTCACACAGGAGAGAGAGAGTCACACAGGAGAGGGAGAGTCACACAGGAGAGGGAGAGTCACACAGGAGATAGAGAGTCACACAGGAGAGAGAGTCACACAGGAGAGGGAGTCACACAGGAGAGAGAGACAAACACAGGAGAGAGAGAGTCAAACAGGAGAGAGTCACACAGGAGAGGGAGTCACACAGGAGAGAGAGTCACACAGGAGAGAGAGAGTCACACAGGAGAGGGAGAGTCACACAGGAGAGGGAGAGTCACACAGGAGATAGAGAGTCACACAGGAGAGAGAGTCACACAGGAGAGGGAGTCACACAGGAGAGAGAGACAAACACAGGAGAGAGAGAGTCAAACAGGAGAGAGTCACACAGGAGAGAGAGTCACACAGGAGATAGAGAGTCACACAGGAGAGTCACACAGGAGAGAGAATCACACAGGAGAGGGAGTCACACAGGAGAGAGAGTCACACAGGAGAGAGAGACACACACACAGGAGAGAGAGAGTCAAACAGGAGAGAGTCACACAGGAGAGGGAGAGTCACACAGGAGATAGAGAGTCACACAGGAGAGAGAGTCACACAGGAGAGGGAGTCACACAGGAGAGAGAGTCACACAGGAGAGAGAGACACACACACAGGAGAGAGAGAGTCAAACAGGAGAGAGTCACACAGGAGAGAGAGTCACACAGGAGATAGAGAGTCACACAGGAGAGAGAGTCACACAGGAGAGGGAGTCACACAGGAGAGTCAAACAAGAGAGAGAGAGACACACAGGAGAGAGAGAGAGTCACACAGGAGAGAGTCACACAGGAGAGAGAGTCACACAGGAGAGAGAGTCACACAGGAGAGAGAGTCACACAGGAGAGAGAGTCACACAGGAGAGAGAGAGAGTCACACAGGAGAGAGTCACACAGGAGAGAGAGAGTCACACAGGAGAGAGAGAGTCACACAGGAGAGAGAGTCACACAGGAGAGAGAGAGTCACACAGGAGAGAGAGTCAAACAGGAGAGAGAGAGAGTCACACAGGAGAGAGAGTCACACAGGAGAGATAGAGAGTCACACAGGAGAGATAGAGAGTCACACAGGAGAGAGAGAGTCACACAGGAGAGAGAGTCATACAGGAGAGAGAGAGTCACACAGGAGAGAGAGAGTTACACAGGAGAGAGAGTCACACAGGAGAGAGAGAGTCACACAGGAGAGAGAGTCACATAGGAGAGAGAGAGAGAGTCACACAGGAGAGAGAGTCACACAGGAGAGAGAGAGAGTCACACAGGAGAGAGAAAGAGAGAGAGAGTCACACATGAGAGAGAGTCACACAAGAGAGAGAGAAAGTCACACAGGAGAGAGAGTCACACAGGAGAGAGAGAGTCACACAGGAGAGAGAGGGAGAGAGAGCAGTCACACAGGAGAGAGAGTCACACAGGAAAGAGAGAGTCACACAGGAGAGAGTGAGTCACACAGGAGATAGAATCACACAGGAAAGAGAGAGAGTCACATAGGAGAGAGAGTCACACAGGAGAGAGAGTCACACAGGAGAGAGAGAGAGTCACACAGGAGAGAGAGTCACACAGTAGAGAGAGTCACACAGGAGAGAGAGTCACACAGGAGAGAGAGAGTCACACAGGAGAGTCACACAGGAGAGGGAGAGTCACACAGGAGATAGAGAGTCAAAAAAGGAGAGAGAGTCACACAGGAGAGAGAGTCACACAGGAGAGAGAGAGACACACACAGGAGAGAGAGAGTCACACAGGAGAAAGAGTCACACAGGAGATAGAGAGTCACACAGGAGATAGAGAGTCACACAGAAGAGAGAGAAAGTCACACAGGAGAGAGAGTTACACAGGAGAGTGACACAGGAGAGAGAGTCACACAGGAGAGGGAGTCACACAGGAGATAGAGAGTCACACAGGAGAGTCACACAGGAGAGAGAATCACACAGGAGAGGGAGTCACACAGGAGAGAAAGTCACACAGGAGAGAGAGAGAGAGTCACACAGGAGAGAGAAACACACACAGGAGAGAGAGAGTCAAACAGGAGAGAGTCACACAGGAGAGAGAGTCACACAGGAGAGGGAGAGTCACACAGGAGATAGAGAGTCACACAGGAGAGAGAGTCACACAGGAGAGGGAGTCACACAGGAGAGAGAGACAAACACAGGAGAGAGAGAGTCAAACAGGAGAGAGTCACACAGGAGAGAGAGTCACACAGGAGATAGAGAGTCACACAGGAGATAGAGAGTCACACAGGAGAGAGAGAGTCACACAGGAGAGGGAGTCACTCAGGAGAGAGAGTCAAACAAGAGAGAGAGAGACACACAGGAGAGAGAGAGAGTCACACAGGAGAGAGAGTCACACAGGAGAGAGAGAGTCACACAGGAGAGAGAGAGTCAAACAGGAGAGAGAGAGTCACACAGAGAGAGAGAGTCACACAGGAGAGAGAGTCACACAGGAGAGAGAGAGTCACACAGGAGAAGAGAGTCACACAGGAGAGAGAGAGTCACACAGGAGAGAGAGTCACACAGGAGAGGGAGTCACACCGGAGAGAGAGAGTCACACAGGAGAGAGAGAGAGCAGTAACACAGGAGAGAGAGAGTCACACAGGAGAGAGAGTCACACAGGAGAGAGAGTCACACAGGAGAGAGAGTCACACAGGAGAGAGAGAGACCACACAGGAGAGAGAAGTACACAGGAGAGGAGAGTCACCCAGGAGAGAGTCACACAGAAGAGAGAGTCACACAGGAAGAGAGAGTCACACAGAAGAGAGAGTCACACAGGAGAGAGTCACACAGGGGAGAGTCACACAGGAGAGAGAGAGTCACACAGGAGAGAGAGTCACACAGGAGAGAGAGAGAGTCACACAGGAGAGAGAGTCAAACAGGAGAGAGAGAGTCACACAGGAGAGAGAGTCACACAGGAGAGAGAGTCACACAGGAGAGATAGAGAGTCACACAGGAGAGAAAGAGTCACACAGGAGAGAGAGTCACACAGGAGAGATAGAGAGTCACACCGGAGAGAGAGAGAGAGTCACACAGGAGAGAGAGAATCACACAGGAGAGAGAGTCACACAGGAGAGAGAGAGTCACACAGGAGAGAGAGTCACACAGGAGAGAGAGAGAGTCACACAGGAGAGAGAGTCACACAGGAGAGAGAGTCACACAGGAGAGATAGAGAGTCACACAGGAGAGATAGAGAGTCACACAGGAGAGAGAGTCACACAGGAGAGAGAGTCACACAGGAGAGAGAGTCACACAGGAGAGAGAGTCACACAGGAGAGAGAGAGACCCACACAGGAGAGAGAGTCACACAGGAGAGAGAGTCACACAGGAGAGAGTCACACAGAAGAGAGAGTCACACAGGAGAGAGAGAGAGTCACACAGGAGAGAGAGAGGCAAACAGGAGAGAGTCACACAGGAGAGAGAGAGTCACACAGGAGAGAGAGAGTCACACAGGAGAGAGAGTCACACAGGAGAGAGAGAGAGTCACACAGGAGAGAGAGTCAAACAGGAGAGAGAGTCACACAGGAGAGAGAGTCACACAGGAGAGAGAGAGAGTCACACAGGAGAGTCACACAGGAGAGGGAGAGTCACACAGGAGATAGAGAGTCACACAGGAGAGAGAGTCACACAGGAGAGAGAGAGAGACACACACAGGAGAGAGAGAGTCACACAGGAGAAAGAGTCACACAGGAGATAGAGAGTCACACAGGAGATAGAGAGTCACACAGAAGAGAGAGAAAGTCACACAGGAGAGAGAGTTACACAGGAGAGTGACACAGGAGAGAGAGTCACACAGGAGAGGGAGTCACACAGGAGATAGAGAGTCACACAGGAGAGTCACACAGGAGAGAGAATCACACAGGAGAGGGAGTCACACAGGAGAGAGAGTCACACAGGAGAGAGAGTCACACAGGAGAGAGAGAGAGAGTCACACAGGAGAGAGAAACACACACAGGAGAGAGAGAGTCAAACAGGAGAGAGTCACACAGGAGAGAGAGTCACACAGGAGAGGGAGAGTCACACAGGAGATAGAGAGTCACACAGGAGAGAGAGTCACACAGGAGAGGGAGTCACACAGGAGAGAGAGACAAACACAGGAGAGAGAGAGTCAAACAGGAGAGAGTCACACAGGAGAGAGAGTCACACAGGAGATAGAGAGTCACACAGGAGATAGAGAGTCACACAGGAGAGAGAGAGTCACACAGGAGAGGGAGTCACTCAGGAGAGAGAGTCAAACAAGAGAGAGAGAGACACACAGGAGAGAGAGAGAGTCACACAGGAGAGAGTCACACAGGAGAGAGAGTCACACAGGAGAGAGAGTCACACAGGAGAGAGAGACACACACACAGGAGAGAGAGAGTCAAACAGGAGAGAGAGAGTCACACAGGAGAGAGAGTCACACAGGAGATAGAGAGTCACACAGGAGATAGAGAGTCACACAGGAGAGAGAGTCACACAGGAGAGGGAGTCACTCAGGAGAGAGAGTCAAACAAGAGAGAGAGAGACACACAGGAGAGAGAGTCACACAGGAGAGAGTCACACAGGAGAGAGAGTCACACAGGAGAGAGAGTCACACAGGAGAGAGAGTCACACAGGAGAGAGAGTCACACAGGAGAGAGAGAGACCCACACAGGAGAGAGAGTCACACAGGAGAGAGAGTCACACAGGAGAGAGTCACACAGAAGAGAGAGTCACACAGGAGAGAGAGAGTCACACAAGAGAGAGAGAGTCAAACAGGAGAGAGAGAGTCACACAGGAGAGAGAGTCACACAGGAGAGAGAGAGAGTCACACAGGAGAGAGAGTCAAACAGGAGAGAGAGTCACAGGAGAGAGAGTCACACAGGAGAGAGAGTCACACAGGAGAGAGAGTCACACAGGAGAGATAGAGAGTCACACAGGAGAGATAGAGAGTCACACAGGAGAGAGAGTCACACAGGAGAGATAGAGAGTCACACAGGAGAGAGAGAGAGTCACACAGGAGAGAGAGAGTCACACAGGAGAGAGAGTCACACAGGAGAGAGAGAGTCACACATGAGAGAGAGTCACACAGGAGAGAGAGAGAGTCACACAGGAGAGAGAGTCACACAGGAGAGAGAGTCACACAGGAGAGATAGAGAGTCACACAGGAGAGATAGAGAGTCACACAGGAGAGAGTCACACAGGAGAGAGAGTCACACAGGAGAGAGTCACACAGGAGAGAGAGTCACACAGGAGAGAGAGAGACCCACACAGGAGAGAGAGAGTCACACAGGAGAGAGAGTCACACAGGAGAGAGTCACACAGAAGAGAGAGTCACACAGGAGAGAGAGAGAGTCACACAGGAGAGAGAGAGTCAAACAGGAGAGAGTCACACAGGAGAGAGAGAGTCACACAGGAGAGAGAGAGTCACACAGGAGAGAGAGTCACACAGGAGAGAGAGAGAGTCACACAGGAGAGAGAGTCAAACAGGAGAGAGAGTCACACAGGAGAGAGAGTCACACAGGAGAGAGAGAGTCACACAGGAGAGTCACACAGGAGAGGGAGAGTCACACAGGAGATAGAGAGTCACACAGGAGAGAGAGTCACACAGGAGAGAGAGAGACACACACAGGAGAGAGAGAGTCACACAGGAGAAAGAGTCACACAGGAGATAGAGAGTCACACAGGAGAGAGAGAGTCACACAGAAGAGAGAGGAAAGTCACACAGGAGAGAGAGTTAACAGGAGAGTGACACAGGAGAGAGAGTCACACAGGAGAGGGAGTCACACAGGAGATAGAGAGTCACACAGGAGAGTCACACAGGAGAGAGAGAGTCACACAGGAGAGAGAGTCACACAGGAGAGAGAGTCACACAGGAGAGAGAGAGAGAGTCACACAGGAGAGAGAGACACACACAGGAGAGAGAGTCACACAGGAGAGAGTCACACAGGAGAGAGTCACACAGGAGAGGGAGAGTCACACAGGAGATAGAGAGTCACACAGGAGAGAGAGTCACACAGGAGAGAGAGACAAACACAGGAGAGAGAGAGTCAAACAGGAGAGAGTCACACAGGAGAGAGAGTCACACAGGAGATAGAGAGTCACACAGGAGATAGAGAGTCACACAGGAGAGAGAGTCACACAGGAGAGGGAGTCACTCAGGAGAGAGAGTCAAACAAGAGAGAGAGAGACACACAGGAGAGAGAGAGATTCACACAGGAGAGAGAGTCACACAGGAGAGAGAGACACACACACAGGAGAGAGAGAGTCAAACAGGAGAGAGTCACACAGGAGAGAGAGTCACACAGGAGATAGAGAGTCACACAGGAGATAGAGAGTCACACAGGAGAGAGAGTCACACAGGAGAGGGAGTCACTTAGGAGAGAGAGTCAAACAAGAGAGAGAGAGACACACAGGAGAGAGAGTCACACAGGAGAGAGTCACACAGGAGAGAGAGTCACACAGGAGAGAGAGTCACACAGGAGAGAGAGAGACCCACACAGGAGAGAGAGTCACACAGGAGAGAGAGTCACACAGGAGAGAGTCACACAGAAGAGAGAGTCACACAGGAGAGAGAGAGTCACACAGGAGAGAGAGAGTCAAACAGGAGAGAGAGAGTCACACAGGAGAGAGAGAGTCACACAGGAGAGAGAGTCACACAGGAGAGAGAGAGAGTCACACAGGAGAGAGAGTCAAACAGGAGAGAGAGAGTCACACAGGAGAGAGAGTCACACAGGAGAGAGAGTCACACAGGAGAGATAGAGAGTCACACAGGAGAAATAGAGAGTCACACAGGAGAGAGAGTCACACAGGAGAGATAGAGAGTCACACAGGAGAGAGAGAGAGTCACACAGGAGAGAGAGAATCACACAGGAGAGAGAGTCACACAGGAGAGAGAGAGTCACACAGGAGAGACAGTCACATAGGAGAGAGAGAGAGAGTCACACAGGAGAGAGAAAGAGAGAGAGAGAGAGTCACACATGAGAGAGAGTCACACAAGAGAGAAAGTCACACAGGAGAGAGAGTCACACAGGAGAGAGAGAGTCACACAGGAGAGAGAGAGTCACACAGGAGAGACAGAGAGTCACACAGTAGAGAGAGACACACTGGAGAGAGTGAGAGAGTCACACAGGAAGTGAGAG